>NC_037674.1:23584955-23907588 GCF_003255815.1 Theropithecus gelada
TCAGTTTGTTCAGCCACTGCAGAGCACTAAAGTCAAACAAAGGCATTTCTTTCTCCCTGCGAGACTTGTTTGCACCTTGCTTTCCCATAGCATTACCTAGTGAAGCATCACTGTCAGGCTTTCAGGCAGAAAAGACTGCAGGAGTTACTCAGTGTAGCATCCTATGATAATATCACAGAGCGTGAAATCTGACTTCTTTCTCTCCTTATTTTACTCCTTCTATCTGTTCTCGCCTTTCTTTTCCCTCTAGCTTGCTCAAGAATCCACTGCTGAGTCTTTAAATGTTTCCCTTCATTATTTACTCAGTGGTCAGTATTTATTTCTTTTTGATATCACATATCTCTTTCTTCCTGACTCCTTTTCTTCATAAAGACTTTCTGGTTCACTTTGCATGTTAATATCCTTTTCCTTTCTATTATTTTCCCTCCTTCCCACTCCTACCATATTTTTTTTTTTCTTTAAGCCTTTTTTTCCTATTTTTCCATCCCAGATTCTTTTGTTCACATTTTTCTGCCTCTTCTTTTCTCTTTTTTCCTCCTGTTTTTCTTCCAGGTTGTTTCCTTTTTATTTAGTAATTTGGTGACAACCTGCGGGATGGTATTATTTTATTAACAAATCTCCTCATCATAATATTCTCCCATACTGAGGATTTGGTATAAGCAGCTAAGATCTAATACCCAGGAGTAAAGAGTAAAAAGATTCATACATTAGTAGCAAAATTGTAAAGCAGACTCATCCACAAGGTTCTTCAACTACAAAAAAAAAAAAAAGGCATCGAAAACCAGTGTATTGTTTATGGTATTTATGCGTGTGAGAAGGTAGTTGTGTGTGTGTGTATGTGTGTGGTGGTGCATTTGTGGGTATGCCAGTGTGGTCGTGAGAGAATTCTTCATCTCCTCCTCTTTCAACTTTTTCTAGATGCAAAAAAGTCAGACAGCCTGGATCTCTGTCGGCACAAAAATTGATTTTTCAGAACGATGTCATAGAGATCTAAAAGCTTATGATATATATTTTGACTTTTGGCAAATATTAACATAAAGTTCCTCAGGAGTACACCACATCTTGAAGTTCATTCCATTTAGAATATAGGAATGTGGCCAGGTGCAGTGGCTCATGGCTGTAATCCCAGCCCTTTGGGAGACTGAGGCGGGTGGATCCCCTGAGGTCAGGAGTTCGAGACCAACCTGGCCCACATGGTGAAACCCCGTCTCTACTAAAAATACAAAAAATTAGCCAGGTGTGTGGCAGGTGCCTGTAATCTCAGCTACTTGGGAGGCTGAGGCAGGAGAATCGCTTGGTTGCTTGAACCTGGGAAGCGGAGGTTACAGTGAGCTGAGATCATGCCATTGCACTCCAGCCTGGGCAACAGAGTGAGACTCTGTCTCAAAAAAAAAAAAAAATTAGAACATAGGAGTGTATTTGCATTTAGGTCTAGGGAAGCCAACCGTAACTTAATCTCCTACACTGTGAAAAATGTCTACATGATAACTTTCTTATAATTTATGTTGCAGCATCAATATTTGCAGAAAACTTTGGGCCACGCTTCACAAAGGGTGAAGGCTTCTTCTCTGTCTTTGCCATTTTTTTCCCAGCAGCTACTGGGATTCTTGCTGGTGCCAATATCTCAGGAGATTTGGAGGTACGTTGTTTGCTCTGCTTTGCAGTCCTGGGACGTGGTGGTACAGCTGGTGGGTAGCACAAGGAGCTAGAGAGGTTAAATGTGACCATATCACCCGACATATTCAAACTGTATGTTTCTGTAAGATTTCCTGATGATTTAAAAGTTCTTTCCTTTAATGCCATATTCGGATTTCTATTCCAGATAATTCTTTCAAAAGTCTTATTCGGTGATATCAGAAGAACACAGTAGTGTGATAGTGTATCATATTTCCCTCAAAATAAATGTAGTTCAGTGAAAAAATACCAGAACCGTCCTTTCTCTTTTAAACCCAAATGAATGAGAATATTTTCCTGTAAAAGTAAAAACAAAACAAAACAAAGGGAAATAATCACATTTTCACTTAGCTTCCCACTTATTATTCTGTGTGAAGTACTGCAAAGAGCATGGTATGAGTTAGGATATGGGAATGTTATAAAAGACCAGCAACAGTGGCCTAAACAAGATGCAGGTTTTAATGCACAAAATCTAGCTCAGTTGGGCACAGTGTCATGCACCTGTAGTCCCAGCCACTTGGGAGGCTGAGGTGGGAGGATTGCTTGAACCCAGGAGTTTGAGGCCAGCCTGGGCAATACAGTAAGACCCTGATCTCTTAAAAAAACAAAAATAAATAAAACATATGTATATTTCTTGATTAGTCTTGATATACTCATGAATAAATAAACATTTTATGTTAAATCAAGCCCATAGGCCATCCAGTGGTATAAGAAAGGTCTGCTCCAAAAGGTAGCCCAGGAACCCAGATAACCTCTTTGTTTCACCGTTACTTTGGGGCTTGCCCTCTATCTGCAAGGTCACATTCCAGTCCATGGGAAGGGGGATAAGCATGTAGAGGGCAAGCAATTCCTAGAACTTGCATGTATCACTCCTGTTGACATTCCATTGGCCAGAATTTAGTCTTGTGGCCTTACCTAGTTGCAAAGGAGGGTGGGAAATGTTGTCTCTATCTGAGCAGCCATGTGCCCAGATAAAATTTTAGGGGGTTCTAGTATTAAAAGGAGGAAAGTGAGGACGTATATCAGGGAACAATAAGTTGTTTCTACCACACACACACACACACACACACACAAAGTAGAAGACACAGGTTTTACCTCAACATATTTATGATCAACTTTAGAAGACGAGAAATATTTTCAAGACTCATCAAGAAATATACATACATGAAAACCATATGCATATTCCAAGTGGGATGTGAAATAAAAATACTGAAAAAAATAATTGTTAAGTTAATCAGGGATGATTTTCTCAAAGAAATAACTTTTGAACCTGAACATAAAGCAAAGGCTGGATGCTGACTATTGATGAAGAAATATAGAGTATTCCAGGCAGAAAGGATAGTCAGGCATGAGGAAACTGGGAACAGTGAGAAGTCTCTTACAGTTCAACTGGAGAAACCCTGATGAGGCTCGATCACCTTGAAGGCAAAAGGAAACAGCTATTGGAGGGACTTGAGCCAGAGGCGCTTGCCCTAGAACATAACTCCATGAAAGTAGAGCCTTTGCCTTTGACTTTGTTCATTGCTTTATCCTCAAAGCTAGCACAGCCTCAATAAATACTAATTGAGTAAATAAAATAAAGGCATTTAGATTTTTTATATTAAGGGCCACAGTGCTATGTTAAGTTCTCAAGCAGAAATGGCATAAAAATATTATGCTGAAGTGCAGAAAAGTTAAGAAACTTGTTCAAAATGATTCAAGTAGTATCACTGCTGAATGAAATTTAGCTATGGATGTTGAACTTCTGGTTTCTCAGCTCTGGGAGAGTATCAGAGGTCACTGATTTAAATTTCTGCAAACTATAAACACATCTTTAAAGTAAAGAATATTGTTCTTTCTTTAGACTCCTTAAAAACAAGTTTGTATCAGATGTTTAGTAGTCAGTTCCGCTTAGCTAGCCCTCACTGAGTGCCTGTTCACACCAGGTACTGAGGAAGCAAGGAGCTTCACCTGTCCCTCAAGGAGCTCAGAGTCGAAGGGGGAGACAGACTTCCCTTACATGAATTAGAACAAGCAAGAGTAGAATCAAGTGCAAAGGAAAGAGGAAGCAGCAATTGCCTGTCCCCTCCAAAGTAAAGGAAGACTTTCAGAAGAGGGGACACTCAATCCAGCTTTTGAGGGATGAACAGGAGTTTGCCAACAGGACAAAGAAGAGAGGAACATTTGAAATGGAAGGAATGGGGTGTAAAAAGGCACCGAGAAAGATGCTGCTAATGAGAATTATTTTATGTGCAGAGTAGTGTATGTCATCCTTCATTAATATGTTAAGAAACATATTTATAAAGAATTTTCTATGTGCCCTAAGTACTCTGGGAGTAAGCAAAGAAAGAGAAGATATTATTTCTGTCTGAAAAGATAAGACTTAAAATTCCTCCCCCTTCAAAATAAGTGTTAACTTGATTTAGGGTTGTTGTGTTAGTGAAGAAGTTTTTATTTATTTAGCAGCCTCTACTGAGATATCTCTGATTCTGAGTTCACATGTAAAGAACTACAAACAATGGCCTGTTAGGATTTTGGGGGCATACATGGTCATAACATTATCGTAGAATGTTGCATTCTTTTTATTTAAAAATACTTTTATGATTTTATAATTAAGTTTAACTTTTAACACATACTCTACTATATACTATATACTTTTACTATATACAGAACTCAGGGGTCCTCTAAACTACAGACAGTAGAGTTTGGATATTATCCCCAAACTAGCTGGAGATTCTAAGGAGGTTAGACAAAGGAGTAACATGATCAAATATGTGTTTTATAGAGAGCCTGCTAACAGCTTGTGGAGGGTGGTTTGGAAGGTGGGGAAAGGGTGTAATAGGCAGGAAGACTGGAGGCAGAAAGATCAATTAGAGACTATCATAATAGTCTGGACAAAAGACAACATGGGCCTGATTTAAGGCCATGCAGAGGAAAAGAACCAAAGATATCAGCTTTTGTTAGAGTTAGGAGAAGAAATAGAAAAAAAAATGTTTTTTACTATGACCCACTGTAAGAAAACATTATACATCACAACCAAGTGCACACTTAGAAAATTTTCCCCAAATGGTTCTCTACTTTATTACAAGCAATGCCTTCTGATATTCTCACATCAGTTCTATTCTATTGCATTCTTTTAATGCTGGCTGTAACCTGTTGAATTGATTCCACAGTATAGTAGATGAGGAAAGGAAGCTCACATTTGTCTATTGAGGTTGAAATGGCAGAAGGACATGGGGTGGCAATGTCTAGTGAGTGGGTAGCTAGATGTATGAGTCTGGAGCTCTGAAAGGAGCTAGGGCAGGACTGGCAGCCATGGCATGGATGAGTTAATGCAGGTATGTGCAAAAGGGGAGAGAGAAGAGGTTTGAGGCAGCGTTCAGGGAGACACAGACATTCAAAGTATTAATGGTAAAAAGCAAGTCCATGAAGAAAAAAGAGACAGAGCTAAGAAGCAGGAGAAATCAAAAGACAGTGGGGTCATGCAAATCAAGAGAGGAGAATGCTTTGAGAAGTAATAACGTGGTCACAAGCCGGAGGGGCCAACCATGTTAAATTCTGGGAGGTGACAATATGTTGGGAAATGGGGAGGAAACGTCAGTACTTATAGATATTATTTCTCTTTGAAAGTGAACCTAGAAATAAAACATAATGGATTCAGTTCAATTTAGGAAACATTTACTGTTTACACACTATAGGGTAGGCAGGGTCCTGATCTCTACTCACAGCCTCAGAATCCTCCTCTGGAAGGAAGCTCACAGGCACAAGGGCATGCGACAAATCCAGAACCTTACATTTGCTAATAACGCACTAATAGATGATCTTTAAATATGTACCTGGGAGAAGATTTAGAAAATACCCAAGTCTAATCAAGAAGTGATTTCAGAGAAGCAAAATTAGGATGTGGTTGACATACTGAGAAAGCAGGGATCTAATAGATTGCTTGCATTCTGTCCTAAGGAAAAATAAAATGTCTAATGAAAAAAGATAAAGAAGGTTAGGTTTTGGGTTACTGCTTGTGGATGGAAACTACATTTCAAGTGAAAATCAATAATTTGTCAAAGTCCTCCTGAGCCCTATCTAAGGAGAAGCTAGCCAGACCAGACAATGTGAATATCTAATCATACACTAATATATTGGCATCCAGATTTACATGTTAATGTCTTGGGATCATGGCTAGACAAGGTGGCTTATGCTTATAATCACAGCATTTTGGGAGGCCAAGGTGGGCGATTGTCTGAGTCCAGGAGTTTGAGACCAGCCTGAGCAACATGGCAAAACCCTGTCTCTACAAAACACACACACAAAAATAGCTGGGCAGGGTCGCACACACCTATCATCCCAGCTACTTGGGAGGCTGAGGTGGGAGGATCATTTGAGCACGGGAAGGTTGAGGCTGCAGTGAACCACGATTGAGCCACTGCAATCCAGCCTGGGCAACAGAGCAAGAATCCATGTCAAAATAAATAAATAAATAATAATGTCTTAGAGTCATGATCGACTCTCATGTGACTCCTGTTAAGTCATTTTAGAGTTTGTAGCAGATAGTTGCAAATAAAAAACTAAAAAAGTTTGTGGGGTGTTTGTTTGTTTGGAGACAGCATCTCACTCTGTCGCCCAGGCTGGAGTGCAGTGGCGCAATCTCAGTTCACTACAACCTTCGCCTCCCAGGTTCAAGTGATTCTCGTGCCTCAGTCTCCTGAGCACCTGGGATTACAGGCACACATCACCATGCACAGCTAATTTTTATATTTTTAGTAGAGATGGGGTTTCGCCATGTTGGCCAGGCTGCTCTCAAACTCCTGACCTCAGGTGATCCGCCCGCCTTGGCCTCCCAAAGTGCTGGGATTACAGACGTGAGCCACCGTGCCTGGCCAAAAACTAAGTTTTTGTGTTTTAGGTACAAGACTGCCTTCCATCTTCACATCTGTTATCCATATATATGTATATAAAAATATGCATAAATGTTATATATATATTTTTTTCTGTTTTTCCCACTGTCAGTTCTTTACATTTTACTCAGATCTCAAGAAATTCTTCATCAATAAAATAAATTTGGGAAAATAACATAAATTAGGGTATTCAGTAGGCCCCATCATAGTCATGACTGCCTTCTTTTTCCTTCTGTGCACTGCCCCATTTCATACACCTGCCACACTGAAGACAATAGTTTGGAAGGAAGAGACTGGGTATGTACATGTCAGAACAAACCCTGTGTGCAGATACTCCTAGAAGAGTGCGGAGGAATTAATGATCACAGAGTGGTTCCACAGGGCCGGCTTACTGCCATGGGGGGCAGGTTTGCTTGATTCAGTTGTGACTTTCAGTTGTCAAGTTGAGTCTACATTCACTATGTATAACCTTTTTGACGGACTCGTTCAGCACATTTTAGTTTTCTTTTTAAAGCACAAACTTTGTTTGACTGCAGTGATTGCTTATTTGTATTGATGAGTCTAATGTGCTCTGGTTGGGGGACTCATACCTGCTGATACTGTGCCTTCTTCAATTCAATATTTATTGACTCCTACTCTGTGCCAGGCCCTGTCCTGTAAAAGTGAAGACATTAAAATTTCTATTTAATAATCTCTATTAAGTTGAGTCGAATACAATTCAATATGCTACTTAAAAATTGATTTTATATGATTTATGCCCCCCAAATAGGATATAAAATGGTAAATTAAGTATGATGTGAAATCAACTTAGTGAATGTATATACACTTATAAGCAAGAGAAAAGCGCATTTTCTGGTATAAGCTTGAATTTGCCTCTTTCTTTATGTCTGCTTATGGAAATTAAATATCTCCCATTGCAGATATTTCTGAACTCGATTTCAAATAGGGAATTTAAGGGATTGGAGAATTTAGCAAGTAGATCATCCTTTTCACTCAGTCAAAAGTGATTTTTTTAAAGGCAAGCTTAAGCTCAGTATAAAACAAATACATACAGAGATATTATCAACATGCCAGATATGTTTGTATGTTTTCCCCTACAAATTCAAGATGTAATACATCTAAATGAAATTCATAGGAGATAAAGAGAAGGATGAGGCCTTGGTGAGTGAACTACCTACTATACTTTTCTATAGAAACTTCTTTCTGGACAGTTAGAGATGTCTTCTGTTCAGCTGAAAGTTTTACAGATTTCTTTATTCACTTTGCACACCTTGTCTTTGTCTAAAATAAAGCTCGAGCTTATCAACTTGCCGTTTGCTTGATCTTTTCTTAGAACTTGCCTCAGGATGGGTAGCCTAAAAATCTGAAAATGTGAAAATAACTCCAAGTGATCTATGGTTCTTATTCTGCTCTGTATTCTTCTACCTCCACATTATTTTTTTAAAGGATCCCCAAGACGCCATCCCCAGAGGAACCATGCTGGCCATTTTCGTCACCACTGTTGCCTACTTAGCGGTTGCAATTTGTGTAGGTAAGTAGTACGTCTCTAGTGTTCGAATGTCAGAATTACGAGGGATCCAGTTGTTCACATCTAGTGGGCTTTCAATGAAGCATAAATACAAAGCTTTTTAAAAGGCAACCATTTTAATTCCCTTCTTGGTACCTTAATGTTAATGATTTGGATACTTTAGGGATTTGAATGCAATTAAGCTGTAATACAGGCATCTCTGGGTCAGGGCTAGAATAAAGCTAATCAGGTTGTCATTCTACCTGAACACAAAGAGGGTCCCATTTTACTACCCTTGATGATAATCCCACTGCTAAGGAGGCCACCACTTCCAGCACACACTTCCCTTGTTCTAGGAGGCAGGAGAGAAACAGAATAGAGAAAAGAAGTGAAAAACAAAACCATTCAAACCTAAAAACAGCCTTAGGAAAGTATGAAAGATGTGGAATTTGTGACTGTGTCTCATCCTTGCACTGCTATCCTTAATATGGAAATGTCACCGTCACCAATTGTCAGCATATCAGAACAAGACCCAGCTGCTGGCAGTGTGGGCGGCCAGCCCCTACATTGCTCAGTGAACAGAAAATATGTGTACTCACCTGCTGTTCCTGAGGCTGACTTTCGTTCCACCTGCTGCCTACAGTCACACCTCCTCCTGGTTAGGGGCTGCCTCATACTTTTGGCATAGTAGGAAAGGAAGAGGTTTCTCAACATTTAGAGAAGAAAACCGTCTTCTGTGTACAACAGGGGAAAAAGCTCTAGGCTGGACCACCATGAAGCCAAAGGGTATGTCACAGTCCTCTTCCGCTTACTATAAGAGAAATTGAGAAGATGCATGTACCTACAGTTGGTTTCTGGAGATTAAAAAAAAAAAATGAACTTAAATCCTTCCCTGTCTCATTGTCTCTAGTTTGAGGAAATCTGATAACTTTGTTCAAAGTATTGTCGGGGCTGGGCACAGTAGCTCATGCCTGTAATCCCAATTTGGGAGACTGAGGCCAGAGGATTGCTTAAGCCCAGGAGTTCAAGACTAGCCTGTGCAACATAGAGAGACCCCATTCCTACAAAAAATAAAAAATTAGCCGGGCGTGGAGGCACATACCTATGATCCCAGCTACTGGGAAGGGTGAGGTGGGAGGACTGCTTAAGCCTGGAAGGTCAAGGGTGCAATGAGCTGTGATCACACCACTGCACTCCAGCCTGGGCAACAGAGTGAGACCATGTGTCAAAAATCAATAAATAGGTAGATAAATGTATTGTTAGGGCATGTCCAAGTGTAGTTACATGTAAAGAGATTTTTTGTTTCAGTGCCTTAGGAAATCAACACATTTTTAAATGACATTGAAACCACTAAAGTTAAATTTCCCTAGTGGTTTTCTTTTTTATTACAGTTAAAGTGAGAGAATGAGTAAAGTTATAGACCTGATTTCAGACCTTCAAGTTTTGCCCCGAATGGATGGAAAAATATACATTTCTACACTTGCCCAGCATAGGAGAAGGACAGTCATGGAGTCAATGTCCTGTCATTAGTACAAATAACGACTCATGGCCTGGCTTCATGGGAATTTTGAGAGATCTGTTATGCAGAGGTTAAAATACATGATTCAAAGAGTTCAGTTCAACATAAATGAACAATGCAAACAGGTAAAATATGAAAGGATAGTTTGACTTGGTAATTGACATCCATAATTTCAAGCGTTCAAGTAGAAGCTGGCAGGCTACCTCTCAGGACTACGATAAAAAGGATCCCTCACTGATTATTTTAAATGGCTCTTTCAGATAAAAGAGTCTATGATTGGCCGGGTGCAGTGGCTCACACCTGTAATCCCAGCACTTTGGGAGGCCGAGGAGGGTGGATCATGACGTCAGTTCAAGACCAGCCTGGCCAAGAGGGTGAAACCCCGTCTCTACTTAAAATGCAAAAATTAGCCGGGCATGGTGGCAGGCGCCTGTAATCCCAGATACTTGGGAGGCTGAGGCAGAGAATTGCTTGAACCCAGGAGGCGGAGGTTGCAGTGAGCCAAGATCGTGCCACTGCACGATCTGCCTGGGCAACACAGCGAGACTCTGTCTCAAAAACAAAAACAAACAAACAAAAAAGAGTTTATGATTTTTAAGTCTCCCAAATTCAAAGAATGTGGATTCCATGGCTAAGAATCACATTTATTCCTGTCTCTGGGACCTGTCTTAAAGGTATTATTAGCAAGGCATGAGAATCCACCCTGGGTAGAGTTTGAAAACCAAAGCAGTTTTATTGGTTGGCATTTAGTTTGTAAAGTATTTATCCTTCATGTAGTTCAGAAAAGTTTATATATACTTCACACATATATTCATATATTTCAAAAATCCTATCGAAAACACGGCAAAGATTAGTTAGAAAAAATCATAAGGGAATGCCAGTGATTAAAATATATATCAGCAGTCTTTTAAATGACCATAATTCTATTTTTAAGAATCTATCCTAGAAGAAAAAGTTTATGCACGAAGATGTTCATCATAGAATGCTATAGTAGAAAATGACAGATACACTCAAATGCATGAAAATAATGGAATAGATCAACTAAGATAGATACTAGATCAATATTATTTGACCATTGCCTAGGAAATCTGAATATTTTATCCTAAAACATTTCCTTTACTGTTTAAACCATTAAAACTGCATATAATGTGGAACTATAACTCTGTTTTATAAATTATGCAAGGAATATCATTAGTTGAAAAGAGGGGCTGCGTTCTCTTAATCGCTATAATAGAATTCCATAATGCCACCCCTTGGCTCTCTTGCAGATGAGGAAATAAATCCTTCTACTTGAAAACCATCCAGTCGTTAGTACTAAGCCAGACATATGTATTGAGTATGTGTTATGTACCAAGGGCTATCATGCAAGTTTTAAGAGATAAGAAATCAAGACTGAGTGTCAACTCCCAAGTCTCTTACCACTCAAATCTAAGTCACACAGGCAGTTGAAATGGCAGCCTTTTACAGAAAAGGGGAAACCCCAGGGCTCAGCAGATGGGAGCCTCCAGTTATCAAGAACTACCCACAGTGAACAGAGGCTAAGAAATGGACCTTTGCAGACTCAAAGTAAACTATGTTTTCAGAAGAAAACCCTAGGGGACCAGAACCTTATAAAGAAATAACAAGCCACGGTTGTTTCCACAGGGGCCTGTGTGGTCCGAGATGCCACCGGGAACATGAATGACACCATCATTTCTGGGATGAACTGCAATGGTTCAGCAGCATGTGGGTTGGGCTATGACTTCTCAAGATGTCGACATGAACCATGTCAGTATGGACTGATGAACAATTTCCAGGTTTGAAGCAAAATTTAAAACTGTTCATTGCCATTATTTTCATTTTTTGAATGTCACATAGAGTAAGATTTCTGAATCTGCAACTGATTGATTACTGGCTGATAAGAATCCAGCATGGAATGACTCATGTGGGAGGGAAAGGAGTCATACAGGCATTACATGGTAGCGAATCCTATGTTACATTTCCTGTGGTCAGAGACAATAGGCAGTCGTATGAATTGCATCACCAGGGAGAGATCATCTCCTGGCACTATGTGTCTTCCAGTCAGTTGTGCAAGATTTCATGGTGGAAAGGAACTTAGGTTAGTTAGCACTTGTTATGTATTTCTTTCTTTTATAATTTTAGTTTTTATTTTAGATTTGGGGAGTATCCTATATGTGCAGGTTTGTTACATGAGTGTATTGTGTGATGCTGAGATTTGGGGGTATTACAACAAGTAGCCTCTGTTCATTGTGAGTAGTTCACCCAGGTACTAAGCATAGTACTCAATAGCTAGTTTTCAACCCTTGCCATCCTCTGTCCCCCCCTAGTAGTCCCCAGTGTCCCTTGTTGCCACTTTATGTTCATGAGTACTCAATGTTTAGCTCCTACTTATAAGTGAGAATATGTTGTATTTGGTTTTCTGTTCCTGTGCTAATTTGCTTAGGATAATGGTCTCTAGCTGCATCCATGTTACCGTGAAGGACATGATTTTATTCTTTTCATGGCTGTGTAGTATTGTATGGTGTATGTGTACCACATTTTCTTTATCCAGTCCACCACTGATGGGCATCTAGGTTGATTCCATGTCTTTGCTATTATGAATTGTGCTGCACTAGACATACAAGTGCCTGTATCTTTTTGGTTGAATGATTTATTTTCTTTTGGATATATACCCAGTAAAGAGATTACTGGGTCAAATGATAGTTCTGTTTTAAGTTCACTGAGAAATCTTGGAATGCATTTCATATACGGCCTTCAGCTTAGACAAAGCCTTTGAGGTGGCCCTGGAGAGCCTGGAAGACAAGGCTAAGAGAGAAATTGTGAGTGCCAGAGGGAAGGTAAATAAGGGGGAAGTAACAATAGAAGTTAGGAAAGCTGTAGGACTTTAAACCTATTAATTTGTCTGCATGATTGGTGAGCAGAGGGAGAAGTAAATTTGTCGTGAAAGCTTCACTCTTCTGTTTTAACAACCCACAAAGAGAAATTAACTCAACTGAAGTCATTATTCCAAAATATAACTTAAATTGATAGAATCACATCATGTCTCAGATCTAAAATTATGTTTAATGAGCACAGAAATAGCAAAGGTCTGAAAAGCCTCTGTGTGCAGGAAGAAGAAAGGTTAATGGCTGTAAAAAGACTAGTAAACAGCTGAGCCCCTCCCTAAACCGTATTAAAATACTGCTTTCTGCTGGATAGAATTCCCCATCATCAAAGAAACATATGGCCACAAAGAACAGAGGGGAAAATGTCAAAATCCTTGAAACCATTTCCTTCTTTATTTTTTCCAGTATCTTCTGGATATATTGCGGTGAGCATTTATTATCTTATAAATAACCAAAAAGGCCATTTCTATTTTTAAAAAATAAAATTAAGAACGTGAGAATGGGCCAGGTACAGTGGCTCATGCCTACAATCCCAGCCCTTTGGGAGGCTGAGGCGGGCAGATCACTTGAGGTCAGGAGTTCAAGACCAGCCTGGCCAAAATGGTGAAATCCCGTGTCTACTAGAAATACAAAATTTAGCGGGGCGTGGTGGCAGGTGCCTGTAATCCCAGCTACTTGGAAGGCTGAGGTACAAGAATTGCTTGAACCCAGGAGGCAGAGGTTGCAATGAGCCAAGATCGTGCCAATGCACTCCAGCCTGGGCGATAGAGCGAGACTCCGTTTCAAACAAACAAACAAACAAACAAACAAACAAGAATGTGAAAGTGAGAAAGAAGCAGGGGGAAAAAATCTAGCTGAAAGCAATTTGCTTATGAAATAGATTCCAAATCACAGGAAGTCTCCTTACTTGTACCTCTCTTCTCAAGGTCATGAGCATGGTATCAGGCTTTGGCCCCCTCATCACTGCGGGAATCTTTTCTGCAACGCTCTCCTCCGCCCTGGCTTCCCTTGTCAGCGCACCCAAAGTGTTTCAGGTAATACAAGCACAACAGCTTGTGCTTCTCCCTATTGCTGTTTCCACAGAATGTGAAGCAAGCTGAAATATTCATTCTCACTGGCAATCATTTTCCATCATTTTCTGAAACAGTTAATGTTTGCATTTGGCTCAAGTGCTATGTCTGCCATATAGTCAAGATCGATTCAAATAATATAAAGAATGATAAAGTGCAGTGTTAACTTGTGCCTCATCTTGTGTATCACTTAATCTTTCCCCAAATCTTCCCGTTTGAATCACCTAGAGAAAATGACTGTGCATAGCTATAAATGACAAATGTCTTCTCTTCTTTTCCATTAGGCTCTGTGCAAGGACAACATCTACAAAGCTCTGCAGTTTTTTGCAAAGGGATACGGGAAAAACAATGAACCCCTGAGAGGATATATTCTCACTTTTCTTATAGCCATGGCATTTATTCTTATTGGTTTGTAAAGTTTTCTTGTTTGGATTGAAAACCAAAGAATTCTGATTATTCATAGGGCTTTCCTTTTAGTTTGAAAAATTACCCGTTTCATGTTTAGGATCCCATTTGGGAATATTGGCATCTAAGAAGGAAATGAGAAATCCTTGTGTGTAGAGGGCCTTTGAGGAACTCGAGGTAGACTTTGAATTTTAATCTATTCTTTGAATCTGAGTGTTTGAAATCCATCCAACCAAAGGCAGCTGAATCCTTCTTCCCACCTGCCTGAAACTGTCTAAATCCAGAGTCTCCCCCAGCTGCCATAACTACTGGCCTGATGGCTAGCAGAATTGAATTGCCTGTTAGTGTTTCTGGGAATGTGGTCCACTGAGCATCTATCTCGCAATCACCTGGGGTGTTTGGGCGAGTGCGGAGACTTCAGGCCCAATTCCAGAGTAACTGAGTCAGACTCTCTGAGGGTAAGGAGTCTACATTTCACAAGTCTACATTTCAAGTAGACCACTGGTATTTGAGAACCACTTACCTAGACTATAATCTTGGCTTCCTCTCCCCAGGTGATATAGAAACAGCTACATAATCTTGGAGAGGCACATTCATCAACTTAAACTTGCGCATGTCTCACTCCTCCCTAAGGCCTCACCTCTGCTGATGAGCATATCAGAGGAAAAGAAGCAGAAGGCAGAGGACTTTGGGAGCCACACACAGGCGGGCAGAGACTTCTTCAGCACGGCAGTGCCAAGCAATGAGGGCTCCTCATCATTACATGTTGAACTCAGGAAGGCACTATAATTCATGAATCCTCATAGCATTTGTATGAGGCTGAAGAAGGGAATTTGTAACTCTCTGTGTTTGTTAGATTTTTAAAAATTAACTTAAAAGTGATTTCATATAGAGATGTTTCAATTATGTAATTTAGCCTTTAAGATCTCAAATCATTGCCTCATGCTGCATTTAAGTGAGTGAGCAACCAAAGTTTTAAAAGTCTTGTATACATTAGATAATATCATTTAAAGTCATTCTTTCAGAACAAGTGGATTGGCTCCATGCATAAGCATCATGGCAGCTGTTTTGCCTACTTTCTTGTCGGTATCCATGTTCCAGAATCACACCCAGCTGCCTGCATTTGCATCATTGCATCACTTGCACCATTGCATCATTTGCATCATTGAGGGTGATAGGTGTCTGACCTTCAGATAAAGGATGACGTCTCTATATTTTTTCTTGTATTGCCCAGTAAAAAATCCAACTGGAATTAAATCATACCAGATATTTACTCCTGAGGCAAAAGTATTTTTGGACCAGGCACAGTGGCTCACGCCTGTTCATCCCGGCACTTTGGGAGGCTGAGGTGGGCAGGTCACTCGAGGTCAGGAGTTCAAGACCAGCCCAGCCTACATGGTGAAACCTTGTCTCTACTAAAAATACAAAGATTACCTGGGCATGGTGGCAGGCACCTATAGTCCCAGCTACTAGGGAGGCTGAGGCAGGAGAGTCGCTTGAACCCGGGAGGCAGAGGTTGCCGTGAGCTGAGATTGTGCCATTGCACTCCAGGCTAGGCGACAAGAGCTAGACTCTATCTCAAAATAATAATAATAATAATAATAATAATAATAATAATAATAATATATTTGGCTAGCCTTGAGAGGCAGAACTCTCTAGAGATGTGGAAAAGGCAGGAATGACAAAGAGTCCTGAAAATCAGAGAACACATATTGGGTCTATGCACGGAGATTTCCACTAGGGAGTTTTCGGTGCACTGGTATTTAACCAATACCCTGCAGAGCCTATTTATTGCATACATAACAGTTAAAGAACACAGGATTAGATGCCTCCAGAAAAGCTGCAGGGGAGTTAATTGTATGCCCAGTCCCACACCTACCCATTGCCACTTGAACATTTTGTAGGTAGGGGTCTCAATTGTCTATTTTCTGATTGGTAGACTTTTTTATTTCTTACTTTATAGAAACCCTAGCTAAGAGTAAATATGTATCCCCCAAAGAAAAATGACTAACTTCTTAAACTTTGACAGATGCTCGCTATGTTTTCAATTTCCAAATAAAGTCAAGCTTCCAGGCTGTAACAGCTGTTCAGCCCCTGGTCTCATCACTCATACGTACATGTTCAATTCTGTTACTTTTACAGCGGAACTGAACACCATTGCTCCCATCATCTCCAACTTTTTCCTGGCCTCATATGCACTTATTAATTTCTCCTGCTTCCATGCCTCTTATGCCAAATCTCCAGGTAAGCTGACTTCCAAAACTAAAATATGCCTAAGCAAACAGTTAGTTTGTCTCAATAAAATGAAATAAGTCAGTGAAAAGTGTTCAATCTGTGTTTATATGTTTCCTTATATCCTAGTAGGAAGCGTAATCTACTTTATTTTGGTGAGTTTGGGGATGAGTTTTGAAATAGAAAAAGAATCATTTGAGCAATGGCCTTTTTGACCAACCGTAAAGTCAATTTTCTCCCGTGGCAATAAATTATTCATTGCAAGAGAAACTACATTTATTTCAGCAGTAGAAAAACACCACTATTTATTTCCAGGGTGAAAGTGACCACAGAAGTGGAATTAATGTATATATTTGAAACTTCCTTACTATCAATTTGTTTCCTGCCCATGGTGCAGAAGAGAAGGATGAGTAGTTCCCATAATTACCTGCTGAGTGGAGGCAATGTAGACAGGCTGCATTGATGCTGGTGGCATCAGTGCACCCTTTGGGCTGTGGTTTAAAGTTGTTCAAAATTTCACACCAAAGAGCCTTCCCCTTTCTAGTCACTCCTCACCTCTTCTTTGCTTTCATTGTCCACTACAGTTTCTTCTGCCTTTCTACCAGAATAGAGACTTGTCATTACCTACCTTCAGAAAGATCTCCATCTTGAGAACTTTTACCGGATATATAAACACATTTCCACTCATTCAGGGCCTGACAAGATATTAAGCCTCCTTTGGAAAACTTGCTGCCAATAAGACAAAATATAGATGGAAGACCAACCTTAATCTAACGAATACTAGGCTACAGAAAGTAACAGAGGACTTTCTGTTTCTTTGTGTGTTTTGTTAACGCAGAAATGTGTGACTCCATGCCATGTTATGGCCACTTCTGACAAATAAGGTGAAATAGTAGACAGCCAGGGAAAAGAGTGCAAAGGAGAATGGGAAAGAGGGGGAGAGAGAGAGGAAAATATAGAAAAGCATATAGAGGGAGACACATGGATACGCAAACCCAGAAACTGTCTCTCTCTCTCTCTCTCTCTCTCACACACACACACACACACACACACACACACACACACACACGGACGGGAACCCAGACTCAGAGAAAAATAAGGCTATTTTCAATGATGTCCTTGAAGTGCTATGTCCATCTTGTGGCCATTTAGGAAATTGCTCCCAAACACGTAAAGTTCTGTTGTGTTTTGGCAACTCCTATATTAAAACGTACCCCATTCATTAACAAAAGGTGCCCTTCAAATCAGAGCTTTTCCCTTCTGTCCATACGGTCTTCCACTTGCTTCCATTTCAGGATACTAAGAGAACACAGAAAACCCCCATACATGTGCACACTGTGAGAAATATTTTCATTGCAAAATGCATGACATATTAACACATTGGGTTTCAGAAGCCTTTGCTAGCCATTGAGTTTAAAAAGCCATTTCTCCTGCTTTATTCATCAATTATTATTTCTGAAAAGGCAAACACTGTCCTCTTAGGGTAATGGAAGAGCTACCAGGAAGTCAAGCAGATTGACTCTTGATGATTACTCTGCCTTCTCCATGGGAGCAAAAAACCCATTTTTTTCACTTTTTCTTTCTCGGACAACCAAGAACTTTCTCCTTCCCACCTGGTAGATCCCACTCTTTCTATTCCTCCTACCTCTTTTCAGTTCCTGATGGCATAAATACCAGATGCTTAAGGTTTGGAAGTTTGGGAAGACGGTCAGGAGCACGGAGTATGGAGGGTCCTGAATGGCACATTTTTCAGATGCTTAACATTTCCTAAACTTTACAGCATTCTGTTTGGTGTAAGTACCATCTTCATAGACCAGGGACCCAAGATCATAGGAAAATAAGCACAGAGCCTGGAAATTGACCTAAAAGTTCTGATTCTTTATGTCAGGAAAAAGGCACGTTACCTGCATTCTTATAATAGTCGGTGGCGTGATCGTGGTAGAGTGGAAGTTTTCCTTCTGCATATTTTATTTTCAGGATGGAGACCTGCGTATGGAATTTACAACATGTGGGTATCTCTTTTTGGAGCTGTTTTGTGCTGTGCAGTCATGTTTGTCATCAACTGGTGGGCAGCTGTCATCACCTATGTCATTGAATTCTTCCTCTATGTCTATGTGACTTATAAGAAGCCAGGTAAGATAATAAGGACTGTATGGAATAGGGTTTCCAAATCACTCTCTAACTGCTCATTTATTAAGCATTTTTATGTGCTTAGGTGAGGCATATGTAAGGAGTATATTAATAATATCATGGAATATAATAGTAACAATAGTTGGGGCTGGGCACAGTGGCTCACGCCTGTGCTCCCAGCACTTCAGGAGGCTGAGGAGGGTGGATCACGAGGTCAGGAGTTCAAGACCATCCTGGTCAACATGGTGAAACCCCGTCTCTACTAAAAATACAAAAATTAGCCGGGCGTGGTGGCGGGCCCCTGTAATCCCAGCTACTCAAGAGGCTGAGGCAGGAGAATCGCTTGAAACCGGAAGGCAGAGGTTGCAGTGAGTTGAGATCATGCCACTGCACTCCAGCCTGGGCAACAAGAGCGAAACTCCATCTCAAATAATAATAATAATAGCAATAGTTAACCTCGTTGAGCACCTATTATATACCATGCACTCATTCAATCCTCACAATACTATTAGTGCCATTTTACAGATGAAGAAACTGGGGTTCAAAGAGTTGACTACTTACCAAAGTAATAATCAGGATGTGATGGATCTGACCATATAACCAGCACGTGTATGATACCAAACCAACCCGACAAGCTTTCCATTACTTCACTTTGTTTCTGATGTCCTGATAAATTAGACATAGTCCCTGTGCTCAAGGAGTTCACAGAGTCACACTTAAGGAATTAATTATGATACAAAATAGTAACCACTATGAGAGTAATATGAGCAAATTGCTGAGAAAAGGGGAGGGAAGGATTAACTTTGGAGTTATCCAGGAAAACTTTCTGGTTCCTAACTTATGTTCACAGAGTCAAACACTCAGTGGACATTTAACGAATATTTTTTAAATGAATAAATAAATTAGTTTTTTTTTTTAAAAAAAAAAAAGCAAGCAACTGGGGTTTGGTTAATCAGAGTCGGGGAATGGTATTCTGGGCAGAAGGTGAAGCATGAATGACAGTAAGGACACATACAAGTGCGGGGCGGCATATTTGGGAAGGCTCAAGGCCTTCAACACACAGAAGGCTCCTGAGTGATGGGGAGAAGGATCACAGAGGGAGCCTGGAAGAGTGGTGGGGGCCAGATAAATAAGAAACTTAAAGGTCATGCCAAAGAATCTGATGTTGTGAGCAACAGGAAGATGGCACAGGCTAATCAATTGAAGAAACAATTGGATCTGAACTTTGGGTGTTGACTTTAGTACCAGGGATATTAAATCTAGGAGGGGCTGCAGACAGTGCGGTGCAGGGAAACCCAGAGCCACCCTCACATTCTCTGTTCCCTTACTCTGCCAGTAAAGCAGAGATTGTAGTAACTACCTTGGAGGGGTCTGTTTAGCTTTTATTTATTTCTTTACATATTGTTAACATCATGTATAACTTACATATGGAAAAATTCATCCCTTTTAAATTGGCTGTCTGTATGTTTTGACAAACTGGTACAGTGTTGTAACCATCATCAAGATACAGGATATTTCCATCATCCTCACAAGTTCCCTTATACCCCTGTGTAGTCAATCTCCACCCTCCAACTTAGCCTCAGGCAGCTGCTTTTCTGATGTCTGATCCTGTAGCTTTGCCTTTTCCAAAATACCATATAAATAGAAACATACAAGATATAGCCTTTGAGAAGACTTCCTTTCACTTAGCAGAATGCTTTTAGATTTACCCATGCTGTTGCATATGTAAGTGGTTTATTCTTTGGTGTTGCTGAGTAGGATTCTATTGTATGAATACATCACATATATTCTTAAATTCTATTCACCAGTTGATGGTCATCTGAGTTGTTTTCAGTTTAGGTCCACAGGACTTTATGTGGACTTATGTTTTCATTTTTCCCTTGGGTAAATATCTGGTAGTGGGATTTATGATTAAATAGTAAGTGTATATATAACTTTATAAGAAACTGCCAAACTGTTTTCTGTGGTAGCAGTATTATTTTCCATTCCTACGAGCCATGAATGAGAGAGTCCTAGATGCTCCACATTTTTGTCAGCATGTATTACTGCCAGTTGATTTTTTAAAAGCCATTCTAATAGATGTGTAGTGCCACCTCATTGTGGTTTAATTTGCATTTTCCCAATGATTAACGATGTTGAACATCTTATTTGCCATCCATATATCTTTTTTAGCCAAGTGTCTGTTTAAATCTTTTGCTCATGTTTTAGTTGTTTTCTTATTATTCAGTAATGAGAGTTCTTTATCTATTCTGGACACAAATCCTTTAGTAGCATGTGTTTTGCAAATATTTTCTCTGGATCTGTGGTTTCTCTATTTTCCTTACAATTTGTTTTGAAGAATAAAACTTCTGAGTTTTTGTGAAGTCTAATTTATCTTTTTTTTTTTTAATGGCTTACCATGTTGCATCTGATCTAAGATATCTTTTCCTAATCAAAAGTCACAAACTTCTAGAAGTTTAAATGCTTTGGAAATTATATTTAGGTCTATTATCCATTTTGAGTTAATTTTTGTACATGATGTGAGGTATCATTCAAGGTTCACTTTTTACATATAAACGTCCAATTGACTAGTAGAGTTTTTATCCCTATTTAAAATAAACGGCCTAAGGTATGCTTAATGCCTGATGCACCATCAACACTTAATCAATATTGATCTTCTTTATCTCCAGATAATTATCATTCACCCATTTCCCTGGATCTCCAGGAGAATAGGTTTTGTCTGTCATCTGGGGTGTATCTGTACATTCTTGCCAGGGACTTCCTCTCATAAACCTTGGAAGATCTATTTAATACTTAAATTTGTTTAAAAAAAAAAAAAAAAAAAAAAAAAAGCCGGGCACGGTGGCTCATGCACACTTTGGGAGGCCGAGGCAGGTGGATCACAAGGTCAGGAGATCGAGACCATCCTGGCTAACATGGTGAAACCCCATCTCTACTAAAAACACACAAAAAAGCATTAGCCGGGCGTGGTGGGGGGTGCCTGTAGTCCCAGCTACTTGGGAGGCTGAGGCAGGAGAATGGCGTGAACCCAGGAGGCAGAGCTTGGAGTGAGCCAAGATGGTGCCACTGCACTCCAGCCTGGGCGAGAGCAAGACTCCGTCTCAAAAAAAAAAGGGGGGGGGGTGGGGGGGGAGGGATGGTAGAGCTGATCTCCCTTATGATGAAGATTAAGTATTAGCTTCTCACAGATCAAACTAAAATGTTTGCTAAAGAACCTTGACCTTCTTCATAGAATTCTAGAAGTAAGAATTCCCATGCTATTCAGTTTTACTGTTCAAAATATAAAGATTACTGCACACTTTCTGTGTATACAGAAATGCTGCTTCTCTTTTCAATTTAAGAATTTGGGCCAGGTGCGGTGGCTCACGCCTATAATCCCAACACTTTGAGAGGCGGAGATGGGTGGATCACAAAGTCAGGAGTTTGAGACCAGTCTGACTAATATGGTGAAACCCTGTCTCTACTAAAAATACAAAAATTATCCAGGCATGGTGGCAGGTGCCTGTGGTCCCAGCTACTCAGGAGGCTGAGGCAGGAAAATCTCTCAAACCTGGGGGGCGGAGGTTACCGTGAGCCAAAATCGCACCACTGCACTCCAGCCTGGTGACAGAGAGAAACTCCATCTCAAAAAAAAAAAAAAAAAAAAGTGTGACGATGCTTTGATTTTTATTCAGGGATTGACCAGTTTCCCAAGTCTATCTGCCTGCAACGTGGTTATCGCACAGCCTTTCCCACCAAGCAAGATTTCTAGGACTGCAGTTGTACAGTCTGATCCTTTGCTGGAATGAAGCCTTTGCTTCTGAAGATTCACATAGTATTCATAGAAGGATACAAAGTGCTTTTTAGGAAATCCCGCACTATATTTTCTCTAATGTGGGCACTCATCGTTGCTGGCATAGCCAGGGAAAATCATAGAAGGGAATGACTTGTAAGAATTATTCATGGTACACAGAGGAAAGGTCAGTGCTTCTTATGCCAATTTACTCCTTTATCCACAGATGTGAACTGGGGCTCCTCCACACAGGCTCTTTCCTATGTGAGTGCTTTAGACAACGCTCTGGAATTAACCACAGTGGAAGACCATGTAAAAAACTTCAGGTAAAGCTGGTGTCTCAGGCATCCTAGTGTTGTTCCACCTTAGAAGTGGCTCTCCTTTATGAGAGACAAGGGCATTCAAGTAGTTATAAGCTTTAGAGGTACCTTCTAAAAATAAGCAGCCATACAAAACTGCTACATTTTCATGACAGCACCTCCTGTGAGTGAGTGCTTCTTTCCTTCCACACCCTACTCTGCCCACCCCAAACTACAGCCCCTCATAATGCCAGGTGTCACCTTCCATGCGTGGAGATAGCAAAGTGGACTAAGTAATGTGACTTCAGAGAGATGATCCTAAATCCCCACACACATTATTCTGCAATTGTTTCCATTTCACTTAAGGCTTTAGGGCTTACTGAATTCTCTTAAGAGTAACACTTTTTGCTTTTCATTAGTTGTATCTTATTTTGAATGAAATCTGAAACACAAGCTTGTATGAAGAATGAAAGAAAGTAACATAAAAATCTTGCTTGGAGAGGAACAGATTGCCTTGGGATTTGGGGTAGGTGGCTAGAGGAAAAAGGAGAGGGGGACTGTATTAGTCCATTTTCATACTGCTATGAAGAGATACCCAAGACTGGGTAATTTATAATTTTTAAAAAAGAGGTTTAATGGACTCACAGTTCCACCTGGCTGGGGAGGCCTCACAATCTTGGCAGAAGGCAAAGGGGGAGCAAAGGCATGTCTTACATGGCAGCAGGCAAGGGGGTGTGTGCAGGGGAACTGCCCTTTATAAAATCATCAGTTCTTGGGAGACCTATTCACTGTCAGGAGAACAGCACAGGAAAACCCACCCCCATGATTCAATTACCTCCCACTGGGTCCCTCCCATAACACATGGGGATTATGGGAACTATAATTCAAGATGAGATTTAGGTGGGGACACAGCCCAAACCATGTCATTCCATCCCGGGCCCCTCCCAAATTTCATGTCCTCACATTTCAAAATTAATCATGCCTTCCCAACAGTCCCCCAAAATCTTAACTCATTTCATCATTAACTCACAAGTCCACAGTCCAAAGTCTCATCTGAGACAAAGCATGTCCCTTCTGCCTATGAGCCTATAACATCAAAAGCAAGTTAGTTACTTCCTAGCTAAAATGGGAATACAGGCATTTGGTAAATACACCTGTTCCAAATGGGAGAAATTGGCCAAAACAGAGGGGCTACAGGCCCCATGCAAGTCCGAAATCCGGTGGGGTAGTAAAATCTTAAAGCTCCAAAATGATCTCCTTTGACTCCTTGTCTCATATCCAGGTCATATTGATGCAAGGTGGGTTCCCATGGTGTTGGGCAGCTCTGCCCCTGTGGCTTTGCAGGGTACAGCCTCCCTTCTGGTTGCTTTCACTGGCTGGTGTTGAGTGTCTGCAGCTTTTCCAGGTGCACGGTGCAAACTGTCGGTGGATCTATCATTCTGGGGTCTAGACGACTGTGGCCTCTTCTCACAGCTCTACTAGGCAGTGCCCCAGTGGGGAGTCTGTCTGGGAGCTCCAACCCCACATTTCCCTTCTGCACTGCCCTAGCAGAGGTTCTCCATGAGTGCTCTGCCCCTGCAGCACACCTCTGCCTGGATATCCAGGCATCTCCATACATCCTCTGATATCTAGGAGGAGGTTCTCAAACCTCAATTCTTGTCTTCTATGCACCCACAGGACCAACACCACATGAAAGCTGCCAAGGCTTGGGACTTGCACCCTCTGAAGCCACCACCCAAGCTATACCTTGGCCCCTCATATCCATGGCTGGAGCGGCTAGGACACAGGGCACCAAGTCCCTAGGCTGCACACAGCAGGGGGGCCCTGGACCATGCCCAGGAAACCATATTTCCCTCCTGGGCCTCCAGGCCTGCTATGCAAGGGGCTGCTGTGAAGTTCTCTGACATGCCCTGGAAATATTTTCCCCATTGTCTTGGTGATTAGCATTTGCCTCCTTTTTACTTATGCAAATTTCTACAGCCAGCTTGAATTTCTCCCCAGAAAATGATTTTTTCTTTTCTACTGCAAATTTTTCCAACTTTTTTGCTCTGCTCCCCCTTGAACACTTTGCTGCTTAGAAATTTCTTCTGCCGGATACCTAAATCATCTCTCTCAAGTTCAAAGTTTCACAGATTTCTAGGGCAGAGGCAACATGCTGCCAGTATCTTTGCATAACAAGAGTGACCTTTTCTCCAGTTCCCAAGGAGTTCCTCATCTCCATCTGAGACCACCTCAGCCTGGACTTGGTTGTCCATATCACTATCAGCATTTTGGTCAAAGCCATTGAATAAGTCTCTATGAAGTTCCAAACTTTTATACATCTTCCTTTCTTCTGAGCCCTCCAAGTCCCTAGGAAGTTCCAAACTTTTCCACATTTTTCTATCTTCTTCTGAGCCCTCCAAACTGTTCCAACCTCTGCCTGTTACACATGGTTCCAAAGTCACTTCCACATTTTTGGGTACCTTTACAGCAACACCCCACTCTACAGGTACCAGTTTTAGTCCATTTTCATGCTGCTATGAAGAAATACACAAGACTGGGTAATTTTTCTAGAAAAAAAGATTCGATGGACTCATAGTTCCACATGGCTGAGGAGGCCTCACAATCATGGCAGAGGGTGAAGGAGGAGCAAAGTTACGTCTTACATGGTGGCAGGCAAGAGAGTGTACGCAGGGGAACTGCCCTTAATAAAACCATCAGGTCTCTTCAGACTTACTCACTATCATGAGAACAGCATAGGAAAATCTGTCCCCATGATTCAGTTACTTCCCACTGGGTCCCTCTCACAATACGTGGGGATTATGGAAGCTACAATTCAAGATGAGATTTGGGTGGGAACACAGACAAACCATATCAGGGACCACAAGACTACTTTTTCCTTACTTCACACTTTTGCTATGACTAACTGAACTGAGAACACAAACATGTCAAGATGGACAGGCAGGATGATTCAAGAATTCTAGTGCAAAACCCATAAAATAGGGGAGAGGTTGTCCCATTTTTCCAAGCCTGTGTACCTGTCATCCCATTGGAATGGTTCTAAGGTTACAGACTTCTTGCAGTGGCCCATTCTCACATCTATTTTTCACTTCCAGGCCCCAATGCATTGTCTTAACAGGGGGACCCATGACAAGACCTGCTCTCCTGGACATAACTCACGCCTTTACCAAGAACAGTGGCCTTTGCATCTGCTGTGAAGTCTTTGTGGTAAGAGTCACTTCACCCCAGGGAAGTGCTTTTTCCTCCCTGCTTGCCTTGGATTATTTTGGGTGAAGAGAAAAGGTACATGCAGTGATAGGAAAATAGAAAAAAAAAAACAGTTTATAGGAGAGCCCTCTACCTTGATTCATAGAGCAAAGACGAGCAAGAGCCCGTGATCCTGAATTTAAACAGGTAGATGTAAAGTGTTTCAGATTTCATAAGAGACCAACTAAAAGTGACAAATATTTCCAAGTGATGGCCTTTGAGTCAAGAAAAAGATAGCTGGCTCAGAAATAAAGTGAAGGCATTTGGGGTGATAACTGTCTACAGAAATATAAAAGGATGGAATGAGCCAGATAGAGCACTATTACAGAGATTAACTGATGAGGAAAGAACCAGACATAATGGCCTTAAATGACAGCACATGGAATTTAGATTAAATATTTGGATAAGTTTGATGACACTGCAGATACTCAAAAAACTAAACCAAGTTTTTCATGTCTTAGATAAACATTCAGAGCTAAATGAATTATTTTTGTTCAGGAAATATGAGGTAGACTGATAATAACCTATTGGTGACTTCCCTAGGAGGTATTCAAAACTGGTGCTAGTAATTTAACCATAATTGTTGACCAATCTCTCAAGTGTGGAGAAAGCGTTAAAATAATAATAAAATAATAAGCCGAAGGGTGCGGTGGCTCACGCCTGTAATCCCAGCACTTTGGGAGGCCAAGGTGCGTGGATCACCTGAGGTCAAGAGTTCGAGACCAGCCTGAAGAACCTGGAGAAACCCTGTCTCTACTAAAAATACAAAAATTAGCCAGGCATGGTAGTATATGCCTGTAATCCCAGCTACTCAGGAGGCTGAGGCAGGAGAATCGCTTGAACCTGGGAGGTGGAGGTTGTGGTGAGTCAAGATCGCACCACTGCATTCCAGCCTGGGCTACAGAGCAAGACTCCATCATCATCATCTTAATAATAATAATAATAATAATAATAATAATAATAATGATAAAGTCTAAGTCTTCCATACTAGCCCACCTCTACTTGTATTCCCCCCCCACACACACACACACACCACTCAAAATTCTCAGCTAACAATGTATTTTTATAGTACTTAAGTACTTGCCTATTCTTCAAACCATTTTTCTTCAAAGCATTTTTCTACAGTTTTTCTTATTGGAGCCCCACAATAGCCTAGTGAAGCAGGACAGAAAAGTACCCTGTTCCCATTTTACTCATTGGGAAAGTGAGATTCAGGAAAATTAAGTTATTGCACTGGATCACACAACAAGAAAGTGGTAGAGCCAAGATATCAGTCCGGGTCACACAAGTGTGCTAAGTGTCACACCTTGAGGAGAAAGCCTTAGCACACTTGCATCCTTGGGAGTACTATTAGAATCCAGCACCACTACTTAAATCTCCAATACCTGCCAAGGAATGGGGCTGTCAGGAAGTCAGGTGACTTTCAAGCCAGTCAACTCTGCCATGATGCTGGGGGCTAATTTACCATATGTCATTGTGATCAGCACTTAAGCATCTCTTTACACTTGGCAATATTCTAAATGCTCTATGAAGCAGTTGTTCATATTCTCTTTCCTCTCAGTGCTTATATGACAGTAATTCAAACAATATAACTTAATGCAATTATCTGGTAGGAGATGGAGAGACTCCTACTGAGTACTTGTGAGATTGACAGGTTAAGTAATGACCAACTGTGACTCCAGAGAATTTTTAAAAATCTTATCAAGCACCTCTCTCTCACATTATCAACTTTGGTGCCCTGGATTGGTGGATTTCATTTTGGACAATGTAATATAGGAGCAGTTTTGATGAAATAAGCAGTTTAGGGTGTTTTTCTTCTCCAGCAATTTAGAGAAAACTTAGTTTAGCAGGCAATAAAATATCTTTAGGACTGAAGAAATAAACTGGGAGTATAAACAGTCATCTACTGGCAAAGGAGAAAGGGTCTCCTAAGAAACAAGAGAGATTGCTTTTAATTAACCCTTTGCTGCTTTAACTATAATACAGGAGGATAGTGCTGGAATATCATTTCATTTGAAGTAGGCACCTTAGTCTGTGCCCCCAATGGCCCTGTTTGTTTGACACATATGTTGGGCTGCATTATACATTACTATACTGGTCTCTCCACGTAGGGCCCAAGAGTCTTGCTCTCAGGTGCCAAGGTTCTCCTCGGGACAGAAAATAGTTACTGCATCAGTTAATGACTTTCCAGTTAGTTACTTTGTATGAGCTCCTGGGGCTACAGATGTTGACAGCATTTTTAGACTCCAGGCTCAGTCGTCAATCATCTTTGCAAAGAAACAGATGGAAGGGGATGTAAGGGGAGTAAGAATGCCACTAGAATTTTTTTTTCCAAAAGCACAATGGTTGATGGTTAGGCCAACCTTGTGGAAAATGTTAAATAGCAATGATAATAAGAGAATGACAATTTAGTTTCTAGGTCTAGGAAGCTGGTGCTCATGGGCTTTTGAGAATAACAGTCAAGTTTCAAATCATTATTTTGCCACCTATTAGTCGTGAGTCCCTTAGGCACATAATTTCATCTCTCTGTGCCTTACTTTTCTCAGTTGTAAATTGAAAATAATAAAAATAGCACCTACGTTATAGAGTTGCTATTTGAATTATAGAAGATAAGCTTTCTAATGCTGAGTCCAGTGTCTCTCAAAGAGTAAATACTCAATTAACTTTCATTGTTATTGTGATATTGTTATTGTCAATATCATTTTTGGTATGTTATAGTTGCCATTTTTATTCCAGAAATATATTATCTTCAATAAAAACCTAAAGCATGCCCTCTTAGAAAAACCAGGTCCAGACACTGGATTTTGAACTTTCTAAGTGTGCAGCACTTTGATCATGATGGAACGGTGAGATATGTGCTTCCACCCACTAGTCACAGGACAGCAGGCTCTGGACTCCATCCTTCTGGTGGCCTGCAGCTACTGAAGTACTTGCTTTAAGTACTGTTACATTACCAGAAAGGAGCAAGATTTAGAACTCATTGGCATTTTGATGTGGGTGGGTAGAGGGAAAACATGTGGCCACAGCTGTCATTTCCCACAACCGTAGCATTTTTATATTTGAAATTAAGAGAGCTGTACTCTGCTGGACCCCAAGCACCCACTGTGGCCTTTCAACTATCCAGCTAACTCTTACAGTCTCCTGCAGGCCTCTTCCCCTCTCTTGCTTTTTTACTATTCAACTTAAAGATTTCAAGTGAGCAACTCTTCATCAAGGTAAATTTGGGGATGCATTTTAAAGAATCCAGCTTGGTAATTTAAAAAATACTGACTAGTCTTCTCTTCTGAACTAACATAAAATAAATAAGTGACATACTTCTGTCCCAGTAGGCTTTGTATTAAACATGTGAGTCATTTTGTTCTTTTGTACCTATCATTCCTATCACCATAGGAAGACAGAGGGAGAAAAACTCCACCTTGTAGTATCCCCCTCATATTTCTAAGCATAGCCAAGTCCAACAGGTTCAGCAAAAGGTAAGTTATTAGTTAAAAGTTGCAAGTTGCATCCTCCACCAGTTCTACCCTATGTATCCTGACACAAATAAGCACTGCCTTTGTCAGTGAGTTTCCTCACTTGTGTCATTCATAGTAGATGCAGAGATATCCAAACCAATCATCCCAGATAACTTAATTTGAATTTATGTACCTGTAATTCTCTGGGCACACCAAGTTCAGTTCTAGAAGTCTTACGGGATCAGTTGACACTTACCTTTCCCAGGTGCAAAGGCATCATACTGCAGCAGTTCCTTATTCATATACTTCTCAATTTTACATTTAAAAATAGGAATTTGTAATTAAAACAAATTAAAAAACAGATATATGTTTAAGGATCAAAAGTTAATTGAATTGAAAGTCAATTCCATTAATCTGGGATTTGGAACACATATCAGATAAAGTCATTATTGTCCAAAAACACACCGCTTATCTCTTTTCTCAATTTTGCTTGTCTTACCTCGCAAAAGGCTCTCAAGTCTACAGTGGCATCTTTTATCAAGTACATTGTGTTGTGCTGGTGGCTGAAGAAATAAGATTTTTTTTTAAAGGTTGATTCTGTTTTTTAATTTTGAAACACTAAAAAAATAACTAGGTTGGATCATATACAATTTGCATTTTTATAGATCAAAATCATTGGGCACTGGCAGTTTCATATGGCTCACTATATAAAATTAAAGGAGACCTTCAATTTATATTCTGCCTTTCCTAATTCATGATTGTTAACATTCTGGGCCGGATGCAGTGAGTCCCTGCCTAAAAAAGAAAAAAGAAAAAAAAATGGTTATAGATGCTTCCACTCACTTTATTTTATTTATTTATTTATTTATTTATTTATTTATTTGAGACACAGTCTCCCTCTGTCACTTAGGCTGGAGTACAATGGCGCAATCATAGCTCACTGCAGCCTTGAGTGCCCAGGTTCAAGCAATCCTCCCACCTCAGCCTTCCCAGTATCTGGGACTATAGGCATGTGCCACCACACCCAGCTAATTTTTGTATTTTTTGTAGAGAAAGGGTTTTACCATGTTGCCCAGGCTGGTCTCCAACTCCAGGGCTCAAGCGATTTACCCTCCTCGACCTCCCAAAGTCCATTATAGGTATGAGCCACTGCACTCAGCCTTCCACTCACTTTTTAAATGAAATAAGCCATTACAGATCAAGTTAAAGCCCCTTTTAATACCGCTGCAGGCCCCTGGCTCTCTCTGTCCCCAGGGGCAATGTTATCTGAATTTTATGGGTATTCTTCTCATCATTTCACACATGGATACCGAAATGTAAATCTATTTTCATTCATGTTTTTCTTACTCATTAATGTTACTTTAAACTCGATTGTCCTCTCCTGTAAAGGAGGAAAGGGATGGCCTTTGACCGGCTTTCTCATGTAGAATCTCTCTTAGACTTTTACCCTGTTTTTCTCTTTTTTTTTCTAAAAAATTATAAAATATCTTAAGAAAACCTAAAGCTCTCTTTGAATTCTCTGTTTGAGGAGTTCTCAATAAATCTCACAGAAGACACCCACCTCTTAACTCTGCGGCATAAGGAAGGCAGTTCAAGCCCATATAACCCAGGGAAAACTAAAATTCTCATTTTTTCTTCTATCTTCAACCTCCTCTTAATCTCAAATTTCACATCCACCAAAGAAAAAATATATTCTTTCTAGATGTATCTTATTCTTTTTTTATCAGTGAGCCTCTGTTATGATGTTAATAAAATAGTGACGTGACCAAATATTGAAAGAATGAAATGACCTATGAATTGGCACTAGCATGTATGGTAAAATAACATGAATCAAATCAGAAAGGGAAAAATTTTCTTTCCCACAGTTCCAACCAAAGCAGCCATGAAAACAAAGACAGACTAATAAGACTTTCAGTGTTAAAAAAAAAAAAAAAAAAGTTGGGAGGAATATTGCACTTGGCAAATTCCTCTGTTTGATCCGAATGGGGTTGGAACCCCTTTACAAACTCTTTTTCATGCTAGTCACTTATTTAAAGTAACATCACATCAACTTCTCCACACTACATAATTAGAAATGCTTTACCCCTTTCTCAATTAATATCAAAGTTATAATATATACAAGATTTTTAAAGCTTCTTTGTTTGAATCCTGAATTAATTTATGTACTCATATTTTGGATCCCAACTGAAGCTAATCTCTATAATGTTATAATGGGGTAATAAAATTCATTTTTGTAACTATGACATATTTGAATGTTGAATAATTGTATTCCAGTATGTCTTTTCTCTTTGTTAGTTTGCTTTATTCTTACTACATTTGTATTGCAGCCTTCCTTGCTTTGCATTAATAAGTGTGCTACAATGATGTTATAATCGTTTTTAGCAAAGAGAGATTCTGCATGAAACATTTTTATGACTTCTCAATATGGCAAGTTTAGGCATTAAAGTAAATCTCTCTGTCACAATTAATGTTTAATCTAGATTTTTATAATACTAACAGACATACTTTAGACTGTATTTATTTAAATAAATGCCATTCTCCCCAGGGGTTCACAGTCACTGTGGTACAACTCACTACACTGATGGTTCAAAGTCTTTTCTGTTATTCTTCTATCTAATGGCTGTTGTTACCACTGAACTTCCTTGAATAAAATATTCTTTCTTTTTCTTGCAGTTGAAGAAGTTTAGAATGCTCAAAGAAGGACTAGTGATTCAAAAGGCATTGACAATCTGGAAACCTGAGCTAAACTGATCCATAATGGCTTATCTTTCCTTAGACTAGGTCATCTAATTTAGTAACTACCCTCCCAATCTCTCTACCTTTTCTATCTTCATGGAAGTTTCTTGTTTTTAAATTTTCCTTTAATAGGAAGTCAGTCAAACTGTTTTGAAAAGTTGGCAGGTTCTAGGAAATATGCTGGAAAAAATAAGAATATAAAGAGTCTGATCCAATTTAAATAGAATATTAAAATGGAAGGGACCCCAGAGATTGAATGCTGTGTAATAGAAACATATTATGTGCCATATATGTAATTTAAAATTTTCTAGTAGCCAATTAAAAAGGAAAAAAGAAATAGGTAAAGTTATTCTTAATAATATTGTATTTAACCCAATGTGAGCAAAATATTATAATTTCAATATGGAATCATTACAGAAACATTAATGAGATATTTTACATTCTTTTTTGTACTAAGACTTTGAAATCCAGTGTGTAATTTGTGCTTCCAGCATATCTCAATTTGAACCAGCCACATTTCAAATGCTTAATAGCAGCATGGACATACAGGCTATCATATTGGGCAGTGATGACCTAGGCAATTGCCTGAGTTTTATCAATGTAGAACATACATCGAGAGAGGACAAATGGCAGACCCAAGGTGTCAGCCAGTCAGTGCCAGATCTCATCCCAACATTCTGACTCACAGTTCAGTGTTCCTGCAAGCACAGTGGTAAAATCAGGTCTGGGGCTTTGATGACATTACACTAGGTACTATATTATTACTACTTAAAGCAACCTTGCAGGAACCAGAGTTTATCCTCAGTTTCAGAATAAGATATAAAAGCTCAGAGATAAGAAATTACCTCCTCAGGCTTAGATCTGAGACCAGTTTTGTCTGACCGCAAAGCCTGGGCTTTTTTTTTTTTTTTTTTTTTTTTTCTTGCATCCCAATGTCCTTTCTCTCCAATCTAAGACCCTTTAAGACCATGACTCCAAGTGTGGTCTAAGGAGCAGCAGCATCTGTTGCCTCTAGGAGTTTGTTAGAAATACAAAATCCTGAGCCCTGCTTCAATACCTATAAGGCTGCATTTATCAAGATCCCAAGTGATTCATGTAAAATCCAAGCCATCTCAACAAAATACAAATCTCTCTATAAATTAAAAGAATTTCTGGGAGAATGGATTTGTACCCTGTCAGACATATGGCAGATAATCAGAAATACCTTTTGGATTGAATTACAGCATGAGAAGAAAAAAACCAGCTTGAATATTTAAGGAAAAAGAAATAAAAACAGAATTTTTCATTAAAAATGGGTTTCCAAAACTAAATCTTGAAATTATAAAATGCCCTATCAACCATCCTAACACCTGTCTTCTTCCTTCTTAATCTCTTCCACTCTCCTTAGGTCATAGGTATGTAAACTTTCGTTCCCCCCAAATTCACTGAATGACAAGGAAATGTTAATGTATTTGAATGGAAGTGTGGCAACATTACACAGGGAAAAGTGGTATAAGAGTATTTTTGCCACATGAAAAAGCAATGCATCAGCCAAATAGAATTGTCAAGATGTGCAGTTCATGGCAGGATTTGCAGCTCACCATGTTCTACCTCCCATGGAGCTCTGTCCATTTCTTGACATTAGGCTCCAGCTGAGGTTTCTTTGGTGTTCCTGAAAGTGGCTCTCGCTAACGGGTCAAAGGTTGATTGTGTATTTATCCTGAGCCTCTTCAATCACATTTTCAGTATTCTCCTCATGTGTCATGACGCCTTCAGTTCTTCCTTTCATTCAGTGTCAGGCAGTTCATTAAGCAGATGTTAATCAGTCTGGATGTTTTGGGTAGAAAATGAATGATGTGAATAGCACAGGTCCTCTCCAAAAGGCTGAATCTGCGGAACGCTGCTCAGTGAGGTGTTTGTCCCTCTTTCCCACTTCCTAACTCCATGGGGCATTGCTGGCTATTTTTGTCCTTTAGAAAACAACAGCAATGTGATGTATAATAGCAGGGTTCTAACCAATATTTCATTGTGTCGCACAGGGACCGCGCAAACTGTGTGTTAAGGAGATGAACGGTGGCATGGCGAAAAAACAGGCCTGGCTTATAAAGAACAAAATCAAGGCTTTTTACGCTGCAGTGGCGGCAGACTGTTTCAGGGATGGTGTCCGAAGTCTCCTTCAGGTAAGGCTGCATTCAGGGAATGAGCACAGAGCCAAAGAACAATGAGTGCTCCATGTTAATGAGGCTCCCAGAGTGAATGGCTGTAGTTAGGCAGCCCAGCATCAGAGATCGGTGCAGATGGTTAAGGAATTATTTTGAATTCCTGGGTATAGGCAAAGCTAGAACAAAAGCAGAGAAGTTCTATTACAATGAACTATGAATGATACACTGGAAATGGAAAATGAGGTTGCCTTTGGCCACCAGCATACATTCTGCCCCCGTACTTATTGAAATGCAAATTTGTTCTGGTGGTTGATGACATTCAGGATCCTATTGAAACTTCAAACTATTTTTATATCTCATACTGCATATAGCAACGCTCAAGTCAGGCATTCTTTTCCTTTTTTCTTTTGCAAATGGTGTTAGGGCAGCTGCTAGACCAACTAAATTAATGCATGGTGATCTGGGCATAAAATCTCCCTATCCTCCTGAATTATTTCCAGAACACTGAATAAAATGTAATACTCTCTACAGCTCAACCTTAAATCCCACAGTTCTCTCATCTTTTCTCCCTTATTTTTTTCCTTTTTCCTTCCGTTATCTCTGCTATAGTAAGTACATAAAATCTTTCCCTAGTTCTGATCTTCACAATTTAGAGTGACGGAGAATCCTTAAAACAAACAATCCAAGAGACCCTCAGAAATTGTAGAGCTTGGCTTTCTGAGCATTTTGGGTTTAGTATGGTTGAAAAACCCTAATTATGTATATATGAAATGGTGCATTTGGCTTTCAGAGTTACCGTATCTCAGAGTGTCAGAAGTCAGAACTGCATCCAGGTAACTCAGATGCGCATGCAGGCAGGAAAGAAAAAATATTGGTTAAGCTTAATTGGTAATGTTTTGGAGCTTAAGAGTATTTGATGCAATCCTGTGTCTAATTTTCCTTAATAACACTTGCGAGGTAGCTGCACATGCAGAGATACCATTTCTGCAAAACCTATTACCCACAATGAGCCCCTTTTCATCTGTTATTAATTTGCTAAACCATGGAAATAGGTGTTACTGCAAGATGCTGATTTTTCTTTCAGTACCAAGTTAGTTTTCAATAGCTCTTTGGTTAAATATATTGGCACTATTAGTCATTTATTATAAAATTATCATAGAAGATTGGTAAAACAAAATTTTCAACTAGGAATGGGAATATGGACATAAAATAAGAGCAGGGAAAGAAAAGACACAAGTATGAAAAAGAACTCTTAGATTAATCCAGAAGAAATGGTAGCAAATTTGAACATGCATACATTCACATGCATTTCTTCACATAAAAAGTGAAGTACAGGGGAGCCATGGCAAAAGGACAAGACAAAGTGACATTAAAGGAAGCACTGCAGTTATATCATCTCAAATAAAACCATCTTTGCATCTAAGAAGTTATGGTACAAATTATCAAATCCTCAGAGTGTAGCTGTGGAAAAGACTACATCCATAACTTCTTACTGCCACACATTTGCCAAGGGCCAAATGAGGACTCCAAGAAGCTGCTGGGCTAGGAACAGTGCACCAAATGTTTTGGAGGCAAAGTTTATTTCAGGAGCCCTCCTTCATTGCCTATCTCCTTCCACCTGCTACTGTTTCCTCTAAAATGTCCAGCTCTGGCATTTCTTTCACTCTTCCCATGACACAGAACTACCTTCCATGACTCCCACTGCTCTCCCATCTTATTTTTTTTATTTGAGATGCAGTTTCACTCTGTCGCCCAGGCTGGAGTGCAGTAGCACGATCTTGGCTCACTGGAACCCTCGCCTCCCGGGTTCAAATGATTCTCCTGCTTCAGCCTCAAGAGCAGCTGGGATTACAGGCGCACACCACCATGCCCAGCTAATTTTTTGTATTTTTAGTTAAGATGGGTTTTCACCATGTTAGCCAGGCAAGTCTCAAACTCCTGAGCTCAAGTGATCCACCCACCTCAGCCTCCCAAAGTGCTGGGATTATAGGCATGAGCCATCGCACCTGGCTGCTCTCCCATCGTTACCTGTCAATGTCTCACCAACTCCCAAGACTCAGTCGAAATACCACCTCTCCTATGAAGCTGGCCATGAATCCTCACCTGTAATTCAAGTTTCCTTCCTTTGTTCTTCTATATGAGTTTCTATTACATTTGCATGTATATTAGAAGTATTTGTGTAAATATTGTCTTCTTCACCATGTTTAGTTCCATGAGGACAAAGAATGTGCTTCACCACTCTCCCACCAAAACTGACGTAGCACTGTGCAATTCATAGATGCTTAGTAATATTGTCAAATTAAATTTGATTAACTAGAAGCTGTATGCTGTCGTCTAATGAAGGGAAACAACACTTCTGATATGGAAGATGGCTATTAATGATACTGTCATATAAAAGAATTAGGTTTTGGAAACATAATTCAGTCACTCTTCAATAAATAACATAAGTAGAGATTTCAGTGATCCTTGTACATAAGAATTTTCCAAACATGGATTTTATTGCTGATGACATTATGGATATAACAGGTGGAAATGAGCTTTGAACCACTAAGTTACAACATGCATACCAACAGTTAAGCTGACCCTCACTTGATTTTAAATTATTGAACCATTTTAATGAGTGTGTCAGAAGAAATGCAAATGACTGCTAATTTAGAAAAGCTACATTTCTGTCATCTAAAATCCATTTATAGCTGAGATGATTTAGAATTAATCTTTCTATTTTATGCTTGGGTACGGGCATGAAGGACATGCACTAAAATGTAATCTAATCTTCAGAATCTTCAGAACATTACTTCAGTGCTCCTTTAGACATTATTTTTCATTTGTGCTGGTAGTTTCCCAGTACGGTAAGGATTGCCCATGTTTTTATGTCCTCTGTTTAGGCCTCAGGCTTAGGAAGAATGAAACCAAACACTCTGGTGATTGGATATAAGAAAAACTGGAGGAAAGCTCCCTTGACAGAGATTGAGAACTACGTGGGAATCATACAGTAAGTGATGGCTTTCAAGACGTGTTCTTGTTTATAAAGCACTAACCAGGGCAGTACATAACTTGTACTGCACATAACACTGTTGTGTCAGATTAAATTGCCTGAGAAGAGCACATTCCCCTGGTACTCTGACTTCTTTCCCAAGGTGAAAAAAACACCACCAATAATAGAGTTTGAAGGAATCAGACTGTCAGAGGAGGCAGGGTGAGAGAAACACCAGTGTCAGAGAAAAAAGTAAATGTTTAGAGTTACAACCTTAAGATCTATTTACAAGATTAAAAGCAAAGCACAGCTAAGCAAAGAGAAATTTTTCTTTCAAAACACCTGGGATCTTGGGTTGGCTGGTGTCTCCAATTCAGTCATTGTCTTCTTCTGAGTCTCTGATAATTCGTTCACTATCCCAGAGCCCTATATCTTCCTCTGCTAAGAGGCTCCCATATGCCAGGTGCTTCTGTTACCAGGTGGAGCGTCAATGGCTTGTGCACAGAATGTGAGTTTCTGGTGGTACATAACCTCTAATAGCTTAATATTTGAGGAGGCTTAGGATACAGGTGATAATGATAGATCTTAAAGGACTAGCAGGCAGCAGGCTAATGTCTCTAACATGAATTATCTCATTTAATTCTCATAGAAAGATTTCGAAGAAAGTACTATTATTTTTTTCCGATTCTACAAGTGGAGACAAAGACATTAAAAATTAAGTAGCATACTGAAAAATCTCAGCATTTAGTGACAGAGCTGGAATTCCAACCCAAGACTATCCAAATGCAAAGCTGAAACTGATGACCATAACGCTATGCTTTCTCCATATATTACATACTCCAAAACAAGTATTATATATTTTATACTATATATAATATATATTACATACTTCAAAGTATTTTATATATATTATATACTCCAAGTATTACATTATATATTATATACTCCAAAATTGTGTGTATATGTATGTATAAATATATATGTGTGTGTGTGTATATATATATATACTCACAGTTTTGGAGTATATAATATATAATACTTGGAGTATACATATATACATATAATACTTGGAGTATATAATATGTAACATTTGGAGTATACATATATACTCCAAGTATTACCTGGCTTAGTTTTTTTCCTTTGAATAAGAGAAAACAAATTCTACACATACAGAGAGAAACACTGTAGAAAGTTGAGCCTTTCGACCAGACCAGGCACGGTGGCTCATGCCCATAATCCCAGCATTTTGGTAGGCCGAGACGGATGGATCACCTGAGGTCAGGAGTTCCAGACCAGCCTGGCTAACATGGTGAAACCCCGTCTCTACTAAAAATACAAAAATAATACAAAAATTAGCTGGGCATGGTGGTGGGTGCCTACTCGGGAGGCTGAGGCAGCAGAATTACTTGAACCTGGGAGATGGAGGTTGCAGTGAGCTGAGATTACGCCACTGTACTCCAGCCTGGGCAACAAGAGCGAAACTCCATCTCAAAAAAAAAAAAAAAAGAAAGAAAAGAAAGTTGAGCATTTCTTCTAGGCTTGAAAATACTCTATCAGACTCCAGAGGGGTAATGTTAGCTATGCCCAAAAGCCATCTTTTGTGTCAACATCTCTGAAAATGGAAGGTTTCCTGTGTCTGGGATCTGGCTGCACTTTGATTTCAGACCACAGGGTACATGACATCCCCTGGGAGATACAGCTGCACTTCAAAGTTCATCCTATCCACTGAAAACAAGTATACGCTTAGCACTTCTTAAAGTAGGCTATTTCTTCTACCCCTTGTTATTATAATCATAACATTTATCATTATATTGAGCAGATTTATGCAACATATTAACAAAAGCATTCTTAGTTCTATTGAAAGGAAGCATAAGAAAATAACTTTTATCTTCTAAAAGTACAGGAATTACTGAACAAACAGAAATTCACTCAACAGTCTTTCTAATGTGCGGAACCTATCTATTAAGTGCATTGTGTTTCCTGAACATATAAAGCCTGGATGCCACGTGCTGTCATCTGGCTCCTGCTGGTGTTATAAGTTCAGTAAGTTAAGGCTAAACCAGGTGATCGGGATAAGAATTTTACCAGGCTCAGCAAACAGTATTTTGATATGTTTAGAATCAGTCAGTTGCTGATCAGACATTCTTGGAAATTGACCAGATCTGTCCTCTGTTATCCAGATTCTTCAGTAAAATTTCATCCTTACCTCGGGGAACAAAAGGGATGGGGTGGGGCGGGCGGGGGGAGAGCAAATAGGAAGTAATGTGTAAATCTTCAACGAAATAGTCCATTATTTGATACAGAATTACTTCAGACTGTCTTCCAACCTCCCTACCATCCCAAACATTCTAGAAATCCAAAGGGAGCAAAATAATCAAACCCAGTAATACTGAACCAAGGAGGTCTCTGGCTTTTATAGCAAATTAATAATAGATCTCCTTGGTAATAAAGTTCAGTATTAGGGGGACCCATATTTGTACTAGTATAAAACCTAACTGGATTGGTAAAGTTAAATGACTTTACTAGCACAGCAATGAGGCTAATAGTGACAATCATGTGTCCATATTACATTTCCCTGTCCAATTTTTGTGGCTTTATGACTTAAAGTACAGTATTATTGTTAACACAGGGGTATTATTATAAAACTATAGTATTTTACCATTTTTCTTTTTTTTTTTTTTTTGAGACAGTTGCCCAGGCCGGAGTGCAGTGGCGCGATCTCGGCTCACTGCAAGCTCCGCCTCCCGGGTTCACGCCATTCTCCTGCCTCAGCCTCCCAAGTGGCTGGGACTACAGGCGCCCGCCACCATGCCCGGCTAATTTTTGCATTTTTAGTAGAGACGGGGTTTCATCATGTTAGCCAGGATGGTCTCGATCTCCTGACCTCATGATCCGCCCACCTCGGCCTCCCAAAGTGCTGGGATTACAGGCGTGAGCCACTGCGCCCGGCTACCATTTTTCTTTGAATAAAATATTTTAAATGTCTGTAATATTCTTAAGTATGGTTTAGTGTTTTGTTTGTTTGTTTGTTTTTAAGACAGAGTCTCGCTCTGTTGCCCAGGCTGGAGTAAAGTGGCGCAGTTGTGCTCACTGCAACCTCCAGCTCCTGGGTTCAAGCAACTCTCTTGTCTCAGCCTACCGAGTAACCAGGACTACAGGTGTACACCACCATGCCCAGCTAATTTTTATATTTTTTGGTAGAGTTGGGGTTTCACTATGTTGGCCAGGTTAGTCTTGAACTCCTGTCCTCAGGTGATCCACCACCTTGGCCTCCCAGAGTGTTTAGATTACAGATGTGAGCCATCTTACCCAGCCAAGTATGGTTTAATTTCAATCAGAATTTGTATGTATTAGTTTTCAATGGCTGCCATAACAAAGTACCTCAAATTTAGTGGCTTAAAACAATACTTTAGGCTGGGCACAGTGGCTTATGCCTATAATTCCAGCACTTTGGGAGGCCGAGGTGGGCAGATCATTTGAGGTCACGAGTTTGAGACAAACCTGGTCAACATGATGAAACCCAACCTCTACTAAAAATACAAAAATTAGCCAGGCATGGTGGTGTGCACCTCTAATTCCAGCTACTCAGCAGGTTGAGGCAGAATCGTTCGAACCTGAGAGACGGAGGTTGCAGTGAGCCAATATCACACCACTGCACTCCAGCCTGGGTGATAGAGCCAGTCTCTGTCAAAAACAAAAAACGACCACACACAATACTTGATTATCTTACAGTTCTGTAGAATAGAAGTCTGGCATGTGTGGGCCAGGCTGCATTCCCTTCCAGAGGCTCTAGGATAAATTTCTGACCTTGCCTTTTCCAGCTTCCAGAAGCTTCCCTCATGTGGGTGTGGCTCAGGAATGCCTTCCTCAATCTTCAAAGCCAGCAATGGCTGGTCAAGTTCCTCTCACATCACATTACTATGACCTCCTCTTATGCCTCCTAATTTCACTTTTAAGTACCCTTGTGATTACTCTTGTCCCATCCAGGTGATCTAGGATAATCTCCCCCATCCCAAAGTCCTTAACCTAATCACATCTGCCAAGTCCCTTTTGCCATGTAAGGAAATACATTCACAGGTTCCAGGAATTAGGATACTTTGAGGGTGCATTATTCTACCTAATACAGAATCCAAATTTTTTTTGTGGAGCACATTGTCTACTTTTTATAATTGAGGACAATCAGAAACAAGATTTGTTTACGAGGAATTTACTTTGTAACAACTTGTGCCAGAATGGACCTATTCTGTTAAGAAAAGATTATTTATGGTTTGGATTTTGAGTGGATATTCATATTGCTCCAAACTTACGTATACCAAATGAAAATTCAGGTTGACTTTGGCCATTGGAAACTGTTTGCATATGGTGGGACAATTGTTTTTGGGGTAGGATGACCTAATGGCAAGAAGTCGTTAAGTTTTAGATCCATAGAAGTATAAACAAAGGACCTCCCAATGAAAAAAAATTTAAATGACTCAAAGTATTAATTGACTTGCTTCCATGTTTAGCACCAGAGAAAACATTTATGTCTTAAACTTTAATCTCTTCAAACAGAGACAAAAGAAAGACAGACTTTATTTCTCTTCTAGGTAATCGAATTCCTTTGGGTTGCATACAGAGAAAACACAAGAGCGAGTACGTAGGGTTGCCATGAAAAAGCATTGCTCCAAGTGACCAGTTTAGAGTCAATTCTGAAAATAGAGGAACTGGAGACATTTCTAACCATGAACTTGATATCAGAAATGTTATAGGAGTCCTTCTAGGAGGCAGCCATGTTGGGGGTGGTGGCTAATCATTTCAAAGAGTCTTTGCAGTCTGTAAACTCTGTGTTCTAAATATGCCAGTGATTGTTTTGCTCGCTGTATAAAAGATTCGATTATTTTTAAAAGATGCGACAAGCTCTTAATCAAAATTCTGATGTATAGTATTATTTGAATAAATTGGCTAGAGTGAATAATTTAGTTACCTCTACCCAAAATATACTTTAAAAAGGCATAAGGGAAGAACAAACAAACAAACACATGCATCAGCTCTTGGCTATATTCTAAAGTGGATTTTAATAGTTTCATTATATCAAAATCCTGGAAGCAAGTATAATACTAGTCCTAAGCTTGAGGATTAAAATAGCCATTTAAAACACTAACTGTTTTGCTTCCTCTTTCAGTGATGCATTTGATTTTGAGATTGGTGTGGTTATAGTCAGAATCAGCCAAGGATTTGACATCTCTCAGGTTCTTCAGGTGCAAGGTATGTACTTTCTTATTCAACCAACAAGTATTTATTGAGCACCTACTTTGTGCCTGACGTTGTTCTAGGATATAGCAGGACACAATATAGACAAAACTCCTTAACAGTGGAGCTTACGTTCTAGTGCTAACTCATAGTGCATATAGTTCCCCCAGTATTTTCTCCAATGCTAACACAAGCAGCCTTTGCCCTGCTAACCACAAATATTGAGGAATTCAAGGTGGTCATCAATTATTTTTCTTATCACAAAACCACAAAGCCAGCATCAAGGAAAATAAACAACTTCAGTAAAATAACCTGCCAAATTAATTTCTGCAAGATGTTTCAGAAAATGAAGATTAATTCTTTCCCCAGAAAAACACGTATTTTACTTTTGAGAGTCTATGAACTGGTCTGTAGCTAACATGGAAATGAGCCTGAATGTATCATGCTGTGAATCACTAATCTAAGTCAGAGGCAGAAACACTAATTCAGATGAGTGACTCTTTGTTTTTTCCCTGTAGAGAATTTGGTATACTTGCTTAGTCTTAGAATTTAAACATACTCTCTTGTGTATGAAATAAAGAACATACTGATATACTTACTGAAAAATTAGCACAAGACATGAATTCATGACTCATCTCTTCCGCTGAGCCTCACAGCAGAGTCCGCTTACAACACAACATTAAGAAAAAAATGATGCTTTTCTGGTGCCTGTTATGTGCCAGGCATAGTGTAGGTGCAAGTGGTGCTGGGTAGACTAAGATTAATAAATTCTGTCTGTGCCCTCAAGAGACACACAGCCTAGTAAGGGAAGTAGATCAATTATTAGCATTATAATAAGTATAAATAAGGAATTATGGGAAAGAAGGAAGGGGCACCTACCTCACTCCAAAAAGGCATTCTGGAGAAAATTACCTTTGATTTGAGATTTACTGGATGAGTAGGAGTTAACCAGACAAAGTTGATGGAGAGAAAAGTAAAGAGACAGTTTGGAGAATGCATTCCTGACAAAGAGGAACGTGTTTGCAAAGGTGAGGACATGGGAATAGAGAGGAATGGAGTATATAGACAACCAAAAGCAGATTCATGTTACTGAAGTGAAAAGTAGGAAGCCAACAATAGTAAAATATGAGGCTGCCACTATAAGGAGGATCTAGACTGTAAAAGCCTCATTTGCCATATTAAAAAGATGGATCACATTCTGTAGATAATGAGGAACCATCAGAGAGATTCAAGTGAGGGAATAATGTGGTCAAACTTGGGTTTTAGATCTCATGCTCTTTTGGTTATACGGGGCATGGACTCAGGACTAGAATGGAAATAGACAAATCAAAGAGTTCTATAATAATCAAACAAGACAAGGTGACAGCTTGAATTAGGGCAGCCTCAGTTGGGATGGAGAGAAAAGAACAGAGTTGAAAAGTATTTTGCAGGTACGAAGAGCAGCGTTTGGGAGTTGATTGGATGTGTGGGATATGGGAAAGGGAGGAGTAAAGAAAAACTCCTTGGCTGACTGGATGAGCCAATGGAAATAGGAAATGCAAGAAGAAGTACAGCTTTAATGAGGAAATGCCTGGCTCAATTTCAAACAATCTCATGTGGGAAATCCTACGGGAAATGTCTAACAGACAGTTAGACAGTCCTCATCGTAAAAGAGAAATCTGAACTGGAAATACAGATTTAGGAGATGTTATGGGCTGAACTGTGTCTCCCCGCCCCCACCAAATTCATATGTTGAAATGCTAACCCCCAGGACCTCAGAATATGACTGTATTTGGAGACAGGGTCTTTAAAGAGGTAATTAAGGTAAAATTAGGTTATTTGGGTGGGCCCTAATCCAATATTACTGGTGTCCTTATAAGAAGAGATTAGGATACAGACTGAAGGGTAATCATGTGAAGACATGGTGAGAAGGCAGCTGTCTTCAAGCCAAGGAACAAGGCCTCAGAATGAAATCGATCCTGCTGATCTTGGACTTGATCTTGGACTTCTGGCCTTCAGAATTGTGAGGAAATAAATGTACATTGTTTATGATACCCTGTCTGTGGCATTTGTTATGGCAACCTGGGTGGACTAATATAGGAGACATCATGGCTAATGTGAATTGAAACCATCACCCTAGAAAATAGAACTCAAAGAGTGTGTGTAGCCAAGGACTCCAAAGAGTAGGAAAAAGGCCCCAAAGAAAAGAAGGAGAGGTCAGAAAGATGAAGAAACCAGAAGTCTGGGGTCAGGTAAACCATGGGAGTACAGTGCTCAAAATGAGAATAGTCAACATTGCCAAATGCAGCAGAAATGTACAGTAAGATCATGAACCAAATGGAATTGGCATGACACAGGTAATCTTAGTGAAAATAATTTCTGTAAAGCAGGGTTATCAGAATCGAGATTGCAGTGGGTTGAGAAGAGACTATGAGATGAACGAGCAGAGAATATGGATGTAGCCAACCCTTCTGAGAAGCTTGGATGGTAACAAGAGGAATGAGATTGAGCAGGCTTACTGTGGGGAACCTATAGACCTCTGAATGGGAGATCAAATCATATTTCCAGACTGAGGAAATGGCACAAGAGAGTGCAAACATTGAAGATGTAGGCAAAGAAAGGGGCGACCCATGGAGTAAGATCCAGGAGGAACAGAAAATTGAGGGAAAGGCATGAATGGAAGAGTTGGCCTGAAACAGAAAACAAAAAACAAAAAACACTTCATCTAAAATTGGAGCAAAGGAGGTGAGGATTGATGATGGGATACGTGGATTTGTGAGAGTGGAGTGATAAATCAAAGAAGATGATGCACAATGGTCTCAATTCTTTCTTTTAAGCTGGAGCAATGCTTTACTTCTAAAAGCAAGAGAGGAATGGTTTAACTGAGAATGAGAAGAAACTAGTTAAGCATTTTAAAAAGTCATGATAGAGAATGAAAAGGATCAGCAAGAACTGATCAGTGTACAACAGTGAAAACCCAGTTGTGGTTGTCCAGTTTTCTCCGGCAACATGAAGTCTCCAAGGCACAGGAGCAGTACCAGGGTATTCTCAGTAGGTTTAGCAGAAAGAAAAAAGAATTCTTAAGGGCTGTTGCCTGATGGATTCGTATTCTATTTGCTGGTTCATGATTGTCTCCATCAAAATAGGAAAGAATATGAGTGGATTAGGTGAATTTTCTGATGCAACCATTCTGGTATGTTGTAGGAGAAGAGGAGGATGAAGAAAAAAACTAGAGATCAAGTGTTTTTATAAGGTAGCTACTATCTGATTATGTATACTCTATGATAATGAAGAGCATTAAAAAATAAAACTGCAAGGAGAGTGCATCTTATGCAAAATTGTAGCACAAAAGGTTATCTCTTGGTGACTTTAGCCTTCCTTTGTATGCCCCTTTTCTTCTTTATGGATATTTTAAACTCCAGATCAGAAATACTAACTCCCACTCACTGGGCATTCACTATTAATGTATATTCCCTCCTAGTAGAACTTAATACTTTGTAGCAACAATAGTTAAAATATTTGAGCACTGGCCGGGCGCGGTGGCTCAAGCCTGTAATCCCAGCACTTTGGGAGGCCGAGGCGGGTGGATCACGAGGTCAGGAGATCGAGACCATCCTGGCTAACATGGTGAAACCCCGTCTCTACTAAAAATACAAAAAACTAGCCGGGCGTGGTGGTGGGCGCCTGTAGTCCCAGCTACTCGGAGGCTGAGGCGGGAGAATGGCGTGAACCTGGGAGGTGGAGCTTGCAGTGAGCCGAGATCGCGCCACTGCACTCCAGCCTGGGCGACAGAGCGAGACTCCGTCTCAAAAAAAAAAAAAAAAAAAAAAATATTTGAGCACTTATTATGCACCGTCTATTATGCTTCATGTTCACATATAACATTTATCATCCCAGCTACCCTATGAGGAGAGTATTATCATTGTCCCCATTTTACAGCTGGTAAAATGGGGGCTTACCCAAGATTCACAAGGCTAGTCATTGGTAGAGCTGGGATTCAAACCTATATCTGTTTGAAGCCCCTGTTTCATCTTTGAAAAAGAAGAGCTAGAGAGGATGATGACATATAACGAGAGGCAATGGGGAAATCTGAGCTCTGGGAATGAGGCAGAGCCGTTTCTATGTGTTCCTTAAGACACCCAACAAGGGGGCTGCCTGTCTGTGGAAAGATAGACCTAACTTTGAGGGCAGTTACAAGAACTGAATATTAACAGAACTGTTCTGTTGCAAACTTCCTAGGTTTTACTTTAATTTTTTTTCCTGGCTTTTGTGCTATAATGTTTTCCATCTAAAAATGAGAATGCAAAATATAACTTGTATTTAGATTACACATTTGCTTTGTGTGTTATGTTGCTCTCTGCAAGCTGAAAGATGTGATGTAGCTGAAAAGCATTGCTCCCACCCCTCATTGTTCCATCTGCCAAGATGCACCATCAATTTACTTCTATAAAGCAATACAGCAACCAAGTTTTGCTGTATTTTTCAAAGAATCCTGGCAGTGAACTGCATCCCCTTTTAATTTCCCAAGGGTTGTATCCTATTTAAATAAACTTTGATGTTTGAAATATTTCTGCTTCTTAGTCAAGAAAGGGAAAATACAATTGGATGCTAATAAAATAATTACAAGTACCAACTATCTAGGGTAAACAAAGAAAAACAGTATTATACAAGTACATGAAGAACAAGCAGAAAAACAACATAATGATAGAAATTAACTTTCCGCCACATTTCCATGCATTGTTTTGAGGTTTATGTAATTTATGACACAAACCTCTTATTAGATTTTGAATTGGAAGAAATAAACTTGCATTTCATTATATTATGCTGTAATTCAGGGCCTAATAAGGGCCTGATAAATCTTAAGTATTGCATTATACTATGTTAATGATTATCATCATAGCTTTTCCAACACAGGCACCACAGTGTCATCACAGATTATAATTTAAAGGAAATATTAGCAATTCAGAGTGCCCATATACTGTAGTTAATAAAGCAGTGAATAGAAATCAGCTTTATAGGTAATTTACCAGCTAATGACAATTATTTTTATATTGTATTACAGGCTTATGTGAAGAGAATAACTTTTAATATAAATAAGATCGATGCTCATAACATTGTAACTTGTATACTGTAGCAACTCATCTAATACTGATGACTGATAGTTTCTCTTAATAAATTAATTTATTGCCTGACAACACACACACACACAAAAATCATGATATTTCATACTGCTCACCTCCCAGGGATATTTAGCAAGTTTTCCAACTACAACAAGGAGTCCAAATTATACTGGTAAGAAATAAAGTGATGGAACATGATTTGCAATATATTGTGGTCAAGTATTCCACATAAGTACAGCATGATTTGTGACCATCTCAGACCACGGGGATACTGCTATGTCTGATCAAGTGGCTTAGAAAAATAAAGACAGATGGCAGTGTAGTGAATAATTACTTGATTAGAAGGCAACCGCTGCAGGATTGCTTCCTGCCTTCTATTCAACTAGACTTCACCTGGGGGACAGCACATTGATTCTTATGAGCATTTACAGCTTTGAGTTATTGAGCAAGGAAAGAATTTTAACTTAATAATTAAAAAAGAAAAAGGATGCTGTAAAATGGGAGGGGATGCCATTCCCCAGTGGGTTTCCCTGATCTCCCTTCTGGTGTCAGATAATTGACGACTCTCAATCCTTAAGATTCAAAGCAGGTTGTAACTTGTAGACCTCTGCCTATTTCTAAAAGACATCTTAAAAAAAAAAAAAAAAGACTGGGGACATAACATTTGAAGCAATCTTGACAAGTAAATTGAGTTTCAAAATAGAGTCACTCCAACTGGGTACCATATCATCAATTTATAAAGCACTTGAAAATACAGTAACTACTATTCAAAGCAGTTTTGGCATTTACATGACGGCATGGCTCAAGAGTCACTCTTAGTTATTACTATGAAAACTGTTTGGGATGTGGATGACAACATGGATTAGAAACCTACTCTCAACTGAGAGAACCTAAAGGTCTGAGCTTTTTCTTCCACCATCATAACTTCAGGTTGAGATTATAAACATCTTGAAAAGAGAGAAGGGCAGGCGTGCTCTCTATATCTCTATCTCTATCTCTATATCTCTATCTCTGTCTCTATCTCTCAGTAGCAATGTGGCCTTATAAACTATGAGATACTACAGAATTATCTAATGTATTCAAGTTCCCAGTAGTTACCATTACAGGATTTCCAGGTGGTGGTCCTTTCCAAAGAAAAGTCCCCTCTCCTTCCCCACTTGTCTCTCACACTTCCATCTCCCAGGCTCTTATCTCACTGGTCCCACCTTCTGTCCTCTATCTGTCCCTTTTTTATATAACTTTGTATACAGTATTAACTGCACTTCTTTCAAACATTGTCTTTTGTACTTACCACACACACACACACACACAGACACTTCTCACACCCCCATTCTTCACAACTCTGCACTTGTTTTTCTTCTTTTATAAAGACAGTACTTTCAAAACTATTGAACTGAATTGAACAGCATTGATCTGTTCTTTAATTTATTTCAACACACAATTCTTGAGTGCCTATTGGTGCAAACATGGCTCCAGGTAATAGCGGCAGGGGTGGCACCATGAAGAACATGGGAGGGATAATATGAGGTCCAAGCATAGGGTTTGGAATAGACAAACCTGGGTTTGGATCCCAACTTTGACATCTTTTGTCTGTGTGATGCTGGTCAAGTTACCCATCCTCTCTGTGTTTCACTTTTTGCATTTTCCAATGGGAATAATTATAGTACCTACGCCACAGATTTGTTGTTTTGAATTAAAGAATTTGATGGCTGCCAAGCATTTGGCATTGCACTTGGCATACGGTAAACTCTCAATAAATGTTGGTGATGAAATAGGGCATAAGTTCTGCCCTCCAGGAGTCTGGAGTCCATTGTGAATAAGATAGACATCCGAGTCACACAGTTACAGTAGTTAGTGGAATAAAGGTTTAAGCAAGGTATTACGGAAATGTAGAGGAGATTGATTCTGATTGAGAAATTTGGAGATGGTTTTGCAGACTGGGTATTCCTTCAACAGGCAGCTATTGCGATCAAGGCATATCACTGAAGGAGAAGGGAGAAGAGGGATAAACACTACAATTGGGAGCAGAAGACTTGGGTCACTAGCTGTGCTACCTTGAACAAATCACTTGAACTTTCTGAGCCCAAGTTTCTTTTCAGTAAAATGGGGAGAATATTACCAGCTCTGCGTGCATCCCAGTATTGGTATCAAATGAGACACTACGTAGAAAGGGCTTTGTAATTTCTGAAAATTAAAAATGTAGTTGTGATGGTGGTGATGATAGAATAAATAGTTTTTATTGTCAGGCTAGTGGAAATCAACTTATATCCATTCATTCATACTCTCTTGGCTTGCTCCACTTGTGGTTAATGGTATACCTTTGCAAGTCATCTGGCCAGGATTTCTGTTGACAAAAATGTTTTGACAAAGTCTACTCTTAATTTCCCTGCATGCAAACAGAGGCAAGCAGTACACCAGATAGATCATTCAGAAGAACAGATAATCAAAACATCACTTCTGTTTAGCGCTGAAATGCGAAAAGGAAGGAGTGCACAGAAGGAGGCCTTAGATCACCTACCAAGTGAATAATTAAGAATTAACTTGAATAAGAACTTGCGAAAATCACTATGCAAATAGGGATCACACCATGGTATGGATCTAAAAATCCAAGATGGCAAAGCAAGCTGATTTCAGCCTTTAGAATAAATACTCTCTGTAATCTTCTGTCTCTATCATCTTTGAGGAAACTGCTACATCTAAAGCATTCGAGCAAAATTTGGTTTTGTCTCTCAGGCCTGCAATTTTGCAGCTTGCTCTGTTCTGGATGGGCTGTGCACATACCTTCAAGCAAATTGTTGGAATCGCTCCCAGTTCGCTCAGCCAGCTGACTCCATTACAAAGGAGGATTTATCTTTTTTTCCCTCTTTGTCCAAACTAGAGGACAAAGAGCATGGCAACCAGTGGCTAATCATAGGGCCCACTGGAGCCTGCCCAAAAAAAGAAAAAAGAAGAGTCCCCTCCCAGGGCAGCCCTTAAAGTTGCCACATCAGAGGATTGCAAAGAGCAGGTTACCCCATAAGTGGCCCCCTGCAACACCCCAGAAGGCAAAATAACAGCTAGGGTGCCGTCATCCAGGACAGTGACCACAAAGTCTGGGTACCAGTGCTGCTGCTCTAGTGCAGCCTTCCATATAGACCTATATCTTTAGGGTCCTCATTTTAAAATTACATGTTGGATGGGCCATCATTTGGGGGGATTAACTTAGCATTACACCATGTGCCTGAGAGTGTTTAGGTTTATCTGATGATAAAGCGTAGGAAGGTAATAAAACAACTCTGAAATAATAATAATAAGCCACAGGAGGAGAGTCTTCATGGTGGGAAGCATATGCAGATCTCTTTGCATATGAACCCTGTAACTTGCTGGGTGATATCAGGCAAGTCACTTAACCTACTAGTTTCTTCATCTACAAAATGAAGATGATAATAGTAGTAACTATCTCAGAGTTGTTTGGAAAGGAATAAAATGCAACACAGTCCCTGGCACCCAAAGAGTGTGCAATAAATAGTAACTGCTAAAATAACTCCCAGGCATCTCAAAATACTCAATTTGTTTTGCATGACTAGGCCCATTTCCAAAAGTTGCATAAATATACTGCCTACAGAATGCAGTTCTTGCTCTGTTCTTTAAAGACCTCCAAAACCCTGTGTGGACACTTTGTTTATTCTTTTTGCAAAGCTTGGGAAGTGGGAAAAGGAAAGGGTTACAGTTTTCCATTTCACAGACGGGAAATCCAAGGCATAGAAAAAGTAAATTACTTGGCTAATGTCACATTAAAGCCAGCAGCAGAACTGTAATCGGTCATGACCCCCCATTGCAATGCAGCTTGTCTTCACCTTTCAAAAGTCAGGGGTAAGCAACTTCTGTCTCAGTTTTAATACCATCAGCCTAATTTCTCAGATTTTCTATAGCTGCTGATCTTGAGAACCTTTGAAGCTTCGGGGAAATCACATGGGTGATTTGACCTTAAATCTCATGCCACTAGCAAAAGATTAATTGCTAAGACCTGGAAAGGGGCCAGACAATTCTGTGTAGCTGAATAGCAGCATCGTCTAGGGATGTGACTGTCCTGACAGATTTAGTTAGTACATAATTGATAAATCTAGAGTTTGTATAGCTTCGCTTAACAGATAGATAAAGCAATGGGCTCCGAAGGTTGACATTTACAGAAGCTCTCCCAGTGTTTTGTAACACTGAATCTAGGTTTTCTATCCTCTTCCTCTGAACATTGCTCATTTTCTAAGGCTCTGTTCTCAGCAGGCAATAAGATGAGGTTATCTGACAAGAGGGCCACCTCACCCAGTGTAAGCAAGAAGCAAGAAGCCTCCTAAGTGTAGCACTGTCATGTGACTGCTTTGAAAGTCTTACTTACCCGGATCCAGTGTGGGGTGAGGTCAAAGAAAGATCCAGCACATTACATAGCAGCTAGGAAATTTTCGTCACAATCAGAATCTAAAAAAGATAAAAGGCAGCCAGATACAACATGAAAGCTTGGATAGTGTGTCTAAACCTTGGGCAGGAAATTTTGCGCTGCTTGACTCCTGTTCCAGACTAAAACGTGTCATAAGACCCCTTTTAGCAATGTGAACTCTGACAGGCACCCAGAAACCTCAGCTTTTATTTCTTTGACTTTGGTCACCCACTCCACAAAGTATTTTGCTTATTGAAAGGAATGGTGGTGAATGCTTTCCATTGTAATTTGTATCCAACGCCTATGGAGTTTATTGTAAGATTTTGTTATCTTCTCTTAATTCTTGCTGTCTAGTTTTATGTTTCAATTCATGAAGCATTGTTGTGTGGCTGATATATACCCAGTGTACTTCTGTAATTTTGTCACTTCCAGTTGTAAAACATCTGACCCACTAGCTTAGGTCAGTAAATCAGTGGCTTACAGTGTGAAAGATTTTCTGTTTGTTTGTTTTTGCATGGTAGTGAATAAGAATGGCATTAAATAGCTTCTCTTGCCCTCACAAAAAAAAATGTAGTAACTTTATGTATCATAACCTAACACATAGAGCTATTTTTTTAAGCTAGTTGTGACAACTTTCTGAATACAATTTACTAAGATATATTACTTTTTATTTTTTCTTTTGGAGACAGGATCTCACTCTATTGCCCAGGCTGCAGTGCAGTGGCATGATCATGGCTCACTGCAGCCTCTACCCCCCAGGCTCAGGTGATCCTCTCACCTCGGCCTCCCAAGTAGCTGGCACTACACACCACATCCGGCTAATTTTTGTATCGTTCATAGGGATAGATTTCCACCATGTTGCCCAGGCTGGTTTCGAACTCCTGGGCTCAAGCGATACACCCGTCTTGGCTTCCCAAAGTGCTGAGATTACAAGCACGAGCTACCTCACCCAACCAAAATATATTACTTCTATTAAAAGATAATATATAAAAATCATTTAGAAAAAATATACTATGTATAAACAATTATCTTATCACATACATACCATTTTAAATATTAAAAGTTTATAAGATTGTTTCTAGAAACTTTGTAGCTCTGAGTTAAGTGGGTGATTTGTCTTCTTTCATCAGAGGAATTAGAGAGATTAGAACAGGAGAGACTAGCATTGGAAGCGACTATCAAAGACAATGAGTGTGAAGAGGAAAGTGGAGGCATCCGAGGCTTGTTTAAAAAAGCTGGCAAGTTGAATATTACCAAGACAACGCCTAAAAAAGGTAAGTACTTTTTAAAATTTGCAAGAAAGTTTATAAGATAAGTCACTATTTGAGCATCTAGAAAGAGTCCGAAGTCAGCATCTAAGATGTTGGGGGCATTGAGTGCAGGTAGGAACTGAAAGGTTTCTCTCCAGAAGGTAGTATGGATAAACGATAGCAGCTATTGTCATTTATCAACCTCATTAAGTACTTTGTACCATCTTACTGCCAAAAATTATTTTTAAAATGTAATATTTGGTTTGGAAGTCAAATAGTGCTTAAGCAGATTGCATGCCATGAAACAGAAGTTTCTCAGTTAAGATGGAAAGGGGATAGAAATTTAAGAGTCAGTACCCAAACCGTCTTATCCACACATACCCTTACCTTTCAGACATTTCAGGGAACTGAAATATGACTAGTACATGCAAATACGGTATCCAGCTGGAACGCTGATTTCAAAAAAAGCATCTTTATCACAAACCAGAATGCAGGACTTAGAACTTTATTGATACTCACTACCTGTAGATTTCATCTAAATCGTACATTTATATGTGAACTTATGGTATGCAGTCCTGGGACAGAGGATCAGAGGTTGGGAGAGCTTGTTACACATTTTATAAACAGATGATTCAAACGTTTGGATTTTTGAAAATTACTTTCCGAAACGGTACGGGTTTGAGTTTAATGAGGTCCACAGTGACCTCTGCTGGTCCAAAATCAGAGTGTTAGCAGGCATTTATTTATGCACGAACGTCCTGTAGTTACTGAAGTCACACTCTGGTGTGAGGCCAGGAAAAGATGGTTTCTCTGGGAGGGTCTCCAAGTCAAACAGCAGGATCCAAGTGGAGACTTAGCAGGCTTCTGGTCTAGGTTGACCAGGGCCAACCCTTCAAAGAGGCTCTTCGACAAGGCGATCTCCCACCCCATAAATGGGTTGTCTGTTTGCTTTCCTACTATAGCCCAAAGATGAAATTTCACCTATAATAGTTTTATACATCTACAGAGAATGATGGGAAATCCAGATATTGCCCCACTTCAGATACTCTGGGTACTGTCGAGTTCCTGGGATAACCCCATGGGCCGTGGCCTACTCCTTACAGTTCACCTTAAAATGACATAGATGATGTGTTTGAATTCAAGCTGAAGCTACATCAGGGTGAAAATATTTAAATAAGACTGTTCTGGATGCTAACTACTACTTCTTTTCTTTCTAATTATTTGGTTTAACTGTAAAAAAAAGTTAACAATCCATTAAATCTGCTCTATTAAGTGGTACAGTCTGGAAAATAATGGAAAATTCAAAAGTCATAGCCCAACAGTGTGGTCTAACTAGAGAGAGGGAAGCATTAATGTCCTTATTATGACAGCAGGACTTGTTATTTATTCTGGAAGCTTATTTTTGCATCACAATACTTGTTTTGGCAAAAATATACTCTTCCAAAAGTCAACATGTCAAATTGTTCAGAAAAGAAAAGTAATAATGTTATATACTGTTTTAATATCTAGAAGTTTAAACATAGCTCTAAAGTGGGCTCATTCACTACTCTAGGCTTCCGTTATTGTCAACTCTTGAGTTCTGGACCAGAACCAATCCTGCCCCCAGGCACCTGAGTATGAACAGGAGGCCTCTGGATACTTTGACTTGTCTGTAGGTGAGGGCAGAGCTTGGTCCATTTTGTAAATAAATGTTTCTCCCTCAGCAGTCCCAGGGATGTAAAAACAGTATCAGATCATTGCTTCAGAACTGACAGACCCTAAACACAGAAACAGCAAAAGATAAAACAAAGCATCTTCAGAACCTCTTAGATCAGAGAGGAAGCTCTGAAGAGGCTGTCAGCCCTCCTCTAAGCACCAGGCTGACACCACCTCTTTGAAAGAGAGCAATAAAGTCATGACTTTCAAAGACACAGATATGAGAAATACTACGTACACTGTGGCAAAGAAACCCCTCTTGGCAAACAGGAACAGGTCCGGCTCCAACACTGGCCGAGTTCCCTGGTACACTTTCATTGTATCCATGTTAGGGTAGAAATTGCATTTTAAAAAATTTTAACTGTTTTATATGCACCCTGAATTATAACTCGAGTAAAGATGTTTTTATTTCCATATTTTCTAGCTTTTTTTTTTTTTTCATCTAATTCACAAAGACTCAAATAGCTCAAATGGCTTTACTTTAGCTTCACAAGATTCCTTGAAAAGAAAGCAGAGGAGCAAGCCAGGCCGACTAAGGGACCAAATAGTCACAGAGTTCAAGATGCACACGGTCCCTGGCAAATTTTAGAAACCAGACCTGAATGGAACTTAAACCAAAGTAGTGCTTCACACATCAATTCCTTAATGAAAGGATATTTCTGATTCTATAGCTTATTTCCAGAAAACCACTTACCACATGTGAAGTAAATATAAAAATATTAATACTATTAAGTTGATTTATATCTGAGATTTGGGGAAATGGGGATTTCTGGCTAGTAGCATTGCTGCATGCCTCAATAATAACTCCACTCTGAGACAGATTGCTAAAGGTCTGAAAAAACCCATTGTTTTTTAATAAAAACTATAATCATAAAGCTGTTTTACTTAACTATTGACTGTCAATATTTTATTTAACTATTGAAGGTGGTCTAAATTATTCTGGGATTGGACTTTTATCTCTGCCTTTTGAAGAATAGAGTCGCTATTTATTTTAGGTATAATAAACACGAATCTGTGACCTTTTCTCTATTTTCATCAGTAGATTGATTGGAAAGTTATTTTGCTTCTGCCCTCAGAAGCAAACAGATGCATCAATTCCTCCTTCATTTCAGATGGCAGCATTAACACAATCCAGTCGATGCATGTGGGAGAGTTCAACCAGAAACTGGTGGAAGCCAGCACTCAATTTAAAAAGAAACAAGAAAAAGGCACAATTGATGTTTGGTGGTTGTTTGATGACGGAGGTAAAAACTTTCAGAAAATACACTAGGGACAAGAATTTCTATCTTGATCAACTTAACAAACTGCATGAGAAGGTATATGGGAACAATGCTGGTTAAAGAATAATGTTTCTGTGTTCTCCAAAGATTGTAACTTAATTAAGAGCTATCAGTGTGGGAATGAATAAAGATATAAAGCTATTCATTTCCTCCCATTTAGATATACTCATCGTGTCATAATTCACTCTTTATTCCAGGGTTAACACTTCTCATTCCCTATATCTTGACTCTCAGAAAAAAATGGAAAGACTGTAAATTAAGGATCTATGTCGGAGGAAAGATCAACCGCATTGAAGAAGAAAAAATTGCGTAAGTAGTTTACCACCCACATGTTAGGTCATTTCAGAGGTTTGTTGCTTTAATGCTTTCATTTTAATAACTTTAAGTGTCTCTGAGACACAGTAGACTTAAAGACAAAGTCACCAGGATAGGCCTCGTGTTTACTTGGTTTTCTGGTCAGTAAATTATTTTCATATTTTTCCTGATCACTGTCTTCAAGCAAGACCTCTTATCTTCTGTCACAAATGCTTTCCAAAAGGAAGGTGCCACAGAAGCCTCATCGCAAGTCCTGAGTAGGAGCTTCATTATCTCATATAATGCTTATTTTGTTCTGACCAGTAAAGGCATCCAAGAAAAGAAGAGCCTGAATGAAATTCGGGTCCAGTTGCTTTTTCTGTGGGAATTCAAACCTCCTAATTCATGGCAGTCACTCTTAGCACAGCATATGTAAAAGAGAACTAAATGGAGAGGCTGCACCTGGGTTCTAGCCCCAGCTCTGCCATCAAGGAGCTGTAGGACTTTGCAACAGTTGCCATATACATCTGGGTCCCCAGTTTCTCCTTTGTAGTTTGAAAGAGTTTAAAGGGATGACTGTAGAGAGCTCTTCTAATTTAAATTTAAAAAAAAAAAAATCCCACAGTGTAAGTCTGTATCTTTCTCATTAATGTAGCCATTGAGAGCTGATGCCAGGTGTGAGAAGAATAAGCATGCTGAGAACATGACACATCTAGAGGTCTCTGGTGGAAATTCAGAAAACCACCTTCAGCACTTAGTCCCTCATGGCACTGAGGGACTAAGCTCCGAGTCCTTCCTGGAACCAGCACTTCCAGAAATCACAAAATAATGACAGGCTTTATTGAGTAATTTTTAATATTTTCTCTTCCCTCTTAGGATGTATTGTGCTGTGAATGTGGTATACATATATATATACCCATACACACACACAGACACACATATAGTTATAAATTGCTACATTGTTACATTCTGAGAAATGTGTCAGGCAATTTCATATTGTGCAAACATCAGAGTGTACTTACACAAACCTAGATGGTATAACCTACTACACACCTAGGTTATATGGTATACCCTGTTGCTCTAGGCTACAAATCTGAACTGAATACTGTAGACAACTGTAACACAGTGGTAAATATTTGTATATCAAAACATAGAAACGGTATAGTAAAAATACAGCATAAAAGATAAAAAATGGTCCACTTGTACTGGGCACTTACCATGAATGGAACTTGCAGGACTGGCAGTTGCTCTGGGTGCATCAGTGAGGGAATGTGAGGCCCCAGGACATGACTACGCGACTGTAGATTTTATCAACACTGCATACTTGGGCTACACAAAATTTATACAAAAATATTTTTCTTCAAAGCTGGACCTGAGAATAAAAAATATTTTTCTTTAATAATAAATTAACCTTATCTTACTGTAACTTTTTTACTGTATAATTTGTAAGCTTTTGACCCTTTTGTAATAACACCGAGCTTAAAACATATTGTACAACTGTGCAAAAGTGTTTTCTTATATCCTTATTCTATAAGCTTTTTTCTTTATTTTATTTTATTTATTTATTTTTTTTTTTTTTTGAGACGGAGTCTTGCTCTGTTACCCAGGCTGGAGTGCAGTGGCCGGATCTTAGCTCACTACAAGCTCTGCCTCCCGGGTTTACGCCATTCTCCTGCCTCAGCCTCCCGAGTAGCTGGGACTACAGGCGCCCGCTACCTCGCCCGGCTAGTTTTTTTGTATTTTTTAGTAGAGACGGGGTTTCACCGTGTTAGCCAGGATGGTCTCGATCTCCTGACCTCGTGATCCGCCCGTCTCAGCCTCCCAAAGTGCTGGGATTACAGGCTTGAGCCACCGCGCCCGGCCATTTATTTTTTTTTTTTTATTTTGAGGCGGAGTTTCGCTCTGTCGCCCGGGCTGGAGTGCAGTGGCCAGATCTCAGCTCACTGCAAGCTCCGCCTCCCAGGTTCACGCCATTCTCCTGCCTCAGTCTCGCGAGTAGCTGGGACTACAGGCGCCCGCCACCTCGACCGGCTAATTTTTTGTATTTTTAGTAGAGACAGGGTTTCACCGTGTTAGCCAGGATGGTCTTGATCTCCCGCCCGTCTCGGCCTCCCAAAGTGCTGGGATTACAGGCGTGAGCCACCGCGCCCGGCCTGCTTTTTTCTATTTTTTCTTTTTAAATATTTTTGTTAAAAACTGAAACACACACACACACATTAGGGTAGGTCTATCCAGGGTCAGGATCATCAATATCACTGTCTACCACCTCCACATCTTGTATCCCACTGGAAGGTGTTCCAGGGCAATAACAGGCATGGAGCTGTCATCTCCTATGATAACAATGCTTTCCTCTGGAATATCTCCTAGATGACCTGCCTGAAGCTGTTTCACAGTTCACTTTTTTTAATAAGTAGAAGAAGTACACTCTAAAATAATAATAAAAAGTATAGTATGTAAACACATAACCAGTAACAGTCATTTATTATTGTTATCAAGTGCATATCAAGTACATATCAGGTATTATGTACTGTACGCAATTGTATGTGCTGTATTTTTATATGACTGGCAGTGCAGTAGGTTTGTTTACACCAGCATCACCACAAACGTGTGAATAATGCTGTGAATAATGGCTGTGCTATGCCATTATTACAACAATTAGGACATCACTAGGTGATAGGAATTTTTCAGTTTCATTATAATCTTATGGGACCACGATCGTACATGCAGTCTGTCATTGACCAGAATGTTATTATGTGGTGTATGACTGCATATATATTATACGTATATGCATATATATCTTTTCAATCAAATCAATATGATATGTATATACTAATATATATATTCAATTGTACTTCAGGAGGATCATATTAACATGGAAACTAACATAATGTCTATAATATTTTATATTAAAGCTGCCAATATTTTATTGGGACAATTAGTATAATTTGAAAATGTTTTGTGGCTTAAATGGTAATATGGCATCAATGTTAAATTTTCCAATTTCAAAAATTGTGCTCTCTTTATATAAGAGATTGTCCTTGTTCTTAGGAACTGCTCACTGAAAAATTTAGGGGTAAAGGTGCCTAATATCTGCAACTGACTTTAAAAGATTAGAGTAGATAGGTAGATAGATAGAGATAGAAGTAAATAGATAGATAAATATAAAGAGAGAGAAACAAAATGGTAAATCAAATGGGACAAAATATAAACAACTGGTGAATCTGGGAGTTCTTTGTATTATCTTAAACACTTTTCTGTAACTTTGAAATTATATCAAAATTATCAGTTGCCAGGAAAAAACCTCATATATATATATATATATATATATAAGCCATATACATATAAGGCTTATATATATGAGGTTTTATAATATACACGATGGTTTACAATGTTATAATATGTTTATATATTGTATAATTTATATATAATATATGTTTATGTATAATTAATCATATAATTTATCATATTATGATATATTGTATGATAACTGTCAGTAGTTTGTCAGTAACTATAAAAATTACACCAATATTATAGTCCATAAGTATTAAGACTTGCTGTCTTTCAAATAACAAGAAATGTGGACAGATTTGCATTCTGTTCCCTGTGACATAAATGCAGGGTTGGATTGGCTGTTGCCAGTGTCTGCACCTACAGGGATTTCTTTATGCCTTCAGTGAAATAGCTTGGTCCACACTTAATGTGTTCATCAGGTACTGTAATGAAAATCAAACACCAACCAAAAAGCCTCTGTCTGAAAGCTAAGCTGAAATAAGACATGATTGCTTTTGATATCTTAACTCAAACACAAAACTCTTTGATTGAAAATAGTTAAATATGCAATGATGAAGTATTTTCCTTTCATATTTTCAGAATGGCTTCCCTTCTGAGCAAATTTAGGATAAAATTTGCAGACATCCACATCATTGGTGACATCAACATTAAGCCAAACAAAGAGAGGTATGAAATATTTAACAAGATCCATTGATTACCCATGGACTCTCTCATTCTCTTTTGTGTTGATTATCAAACAGTAAAAATGTTATGTATTTACTGCAGTGACTTCTTGATGGGATCTAATAAGAAGGGCCTTCAAATAATCATGACAGAACTAACAAGTACATTCTAAAGGGAAGAAAAGCTTTTACAGTGAAGACAAGCCTGAGAGGGAGAATTGTTGAAACAGATTAGTTCGTATGTTAGAATTGCCCTTCCTGTTCTTGGTTTCTATGGTGGCAAGAGTAGCAGGAAGCGCAAGGTCATACTATTCTGACCAGAGCCATCAGGGCAAGTTTTGTTATTCAAAGTTACTCATGGAGCAGCCTGGATGGGGAGCTCTGATGGAGAAGATGTGGAAACAGCTCGTGTCTTCTCGGCACATGGACAATACCAACTCCCCAGGGTCATTTTAGCTTTTAGGCACTAAAGGCCCAACAGGTAAGGCCTGTGAATTTTGCGGGGATGTCTAAAACTATCTGAAGCCTGGAAAAGAAATGTATTGGCTCCAAAATAAAAAAAGAAAATGACAAAATCAAAGTAATCATTTAAATATCTTCAAAATGTGACATTATTTTAATCCTCATTAATTGTTATATTTATCAACTCCATTAGTGTCTTTGTCAGCTCAGGCTGCTATACCAAAATGCCATGGACTGGGTGGATTAAACAACAGACATTTATTTCTCACAGTTCTGGCGAAGTTCTGGGAAGTCCAAGTTCAAGGCGCTAACTTACTCAATTTCCTTTGAGGGCCCTCTTGGTGGTGTGCAGATGGCCGCCTCCTTGCTATGTCCTCACATGGTGGAAAGAATTCTCTCTTTCCCTTCCTATAAGAGCACTAATCCTATAATAGGGAACCTACCCTCATGAACTCATCTCAACCTAATTACCACCCAAAGGCTTCACCTCCAAATACTATCACATGGAAGTTAGGGCTTCAACACATGAATTTGGGTGGGGGGACACAAGCATTCAGCTTATAACAATGATATTTTTGGGTTTTTTTTTTTTTGAGACAGGGTCTCACTCTGTTACCCAGGATGGAGTGTAGCAGTGCAATCTCAGCTCACAACCTCTGCCTCCTGGACTCAGGTCATTCTCCCACCTTGGCCTCCTAGGTAGCTGGGACCACAAGCACGTGCCACCACACCTGGTTAATTTTTTGGTAGAGACGGGCTTTCGCCATGTTGCCCAGGCTGGTCTCAAGCCCCTGAGCTTGAGTGATCTGCCCGCCTTAGCCTCCCAAAGTGCTGGGATTACAGGCATGAGCCATCACACCTGGCAACACTGATATTTGAAAACACTTGTAGGTTAGATCTTCACAGTAGTTTGCAAGGGTGCAAGAAGATTGTTTAGAAACCATGGCCAATTATAAATTAAATTAAATATTTAGAGTTATCATTTAACAATTACAAAATGTTTTCAATTATTTATAGTCTAAAATCATATTTTCTGTTGCACTCAGATGCAATTTAATACATTTGATTTCGTGTGGAGTGGGGCCTCCAAGAGGAATCATACAGAGGGATGTGAAGGTCCCAGAATGGCTTAGATTATCACGGTTCTGTCAGATCTCTTCCCTTTTCTGTTGACCGTCATTTCTTCTTCCTTTTGTACTTCTTTTTTTGTTTTTTTTTTTAAATGGAGTCTCGCTCTGTTGCCAGGCTGGAGTGCAATGGTGCCATCTTGGCTCACTGCAACCTCTGACGCCCTGGTTCAAGGGATTCTCCTGCCTCACTCAGCTGCTGAATAGCCAGGATTACAGGCACGCACCACCACGCCCAGTTAATTTTTGTATTTTTTTTTTTTTAGTAGAGACGGGGTTTCACCATGTTGACCAGGATGGTCTCAATCTCCTGACCTTGTGATCTGCTTGCCTCAGCCTCCCAAAGTGCTGGGATTACAGGTGTTAGCCACCACACCCGGCCCCTTTTGTACTTCTTGATGGATTATAATTCCATGTTTTTCAAGGCTTCTTGACTCTTTCCTTCTTTTGATTTATTGCTATTCTATATGAGCTTAATAACTAACTGAAAATTATTCCAATTTAAGATGCATTCTTACTGATCAAACAAACTTGAATTTCATATTCTTTGAGGTTACTCATGATCCTTCCAAGGCAGTGGGTCAGTTAAAATGGTTTTACAAAACACCTTAACTGCAAGGCGTGGTGGTTCACACCTGTAACCTCGGCACTTTGGGAGGGCAAGACAGGAGGATTGCTTGAGCCCAGGAGTTCCAGAGGAGCCTGGGCGACATACCCCCAAAATAGAAAAAATTCACCAGGCTTGGTGGTGTATGCCTGTAGTCCTAGATACTCGGGAGGCTGAAGCAGGAGGATCACGTGAACCTGGGATGTCAAGGCTACAGTGAGCCATGATCACCCCACTGCACTGCAGGCTGGGTGACAAGAGTCTCTTTTTTGAGACCCTGTCTCAAAAAAAAAAAAGAAAAGAAAAGAAAAGAAAAAAGAGCCGGGCACGGTGGCTTATACCTGTAATCCCAGCACTTTGGGAGGCCGAGGCAGGCAGATCACCTGAGGTCAGGAGTTCGAGACCAGACTGACCAACATGGCAAAACCCTGTCTCTAATAAAAATACAAAAATTAGCCAAGCGTGGTGGTGGGCGCCTGTAATCCAAACTACTCGGGAGACTGAGGCAGGAGAACCACTTGGATCCGGGAGGTAGAGGTTGTGGTGAGCCGAGATCGTACCATTGCAGTATAGCCTTAGCAACAGAGCGAGACTCCATCTCAAAAAAAAAAAAAGAGGGAGAGAAAAGAAATAAATTAACTGTGATAAGAAAGCTATAATTGACAGGGTGAAACTGGTTATTACTTTGTGATATTTCTTTACATCATACTCTAATGCATTACATTCTTGTATTTCTATAGTTATAAATGCATAAGAAAAACTAAGAACACATAATTCTCATTGACAAATGTAATTAACATTCTGATATTAACTGGGTTGTCATACGGTAATCTCTGGTAGCCTTCCACTTTTTATTCAAAGAATTTCCATTCTCTATATCATTGCATTTTGGCATTTGCAGTGATATAATCAAACAAGCTCATCATATGGCTCTAATTGGTAGAAATACATCCTCTTTCATATCAGCAAGTCCAACAATTCCTTAGTACATGCCACTTAGCAATAGGGCATAGCCGGCCAGTGCTCTGCAAGATAGGGCCATTTTCTGTTGTCTAGTGGGTAGTCACTGTGTCTTCTACTGACTTTGGATTTCCTATAAGCCCTACTGAACATGAACTATCCACCTTTTTTTTTTTTTTTTTTTTTTTTTTTTTTGAGACAGGATCTCACTGTCATCTAGGCTAGGTTGCAGTGGTACAATCATAGCTCATCGTAGCCTCTAACTTCCGGGCTCAAGAGATCCTCCTGCCTCAGCCTCTTGAGTAGCTGGGTCTACAGGCATGAGCCACTACCCCCAGCTTTTTTTCTGGTAAAGAAAAAGTCTCACTATGTTGCCCTGACTGGTCTCAAACCCCTGGGCTTAACTGATCCTGCCACCTCGGCTTCCCAAAGTACTGGAATGACAGGCATGAGCCAGCACACCTGGCCTCACCCACATCTTGTAGCCAAATTCTCCTTGCGGTTGTTGGTCTTATCCTTAGCTAAGCATTACCAGTGTTTGCTGACATTATCAATGTTTTGCTGACTAATTTGTGCCTATATTTCTTTGTCTCTTTACTTGTCAGTCTAGTTTTCTCAACCCAAGTCCTTATATCCTTCTCCTTCTTTCATACTAGTCTGTCCAGCTGCCACGGTCACCACCCTGCATAGCCATCCTTTCTGTCCTATTGCTGAGGCTGATGTACCTCTTCCATTAACCAAGCCTCTTTTTTCTTTGAATACTTTTTGTAGTCTGGACACTCTTCTTCTTACTACTCTGACCTTTGTCCCAGGATGTCCTCTTCTGATGTCCACTGTGTTCATTTGGTGTTTGTCACATGTCCTCATTATCCTGGAATAAAGAGAATTAATTTTTTTTTTGTCAGGAAATCAATTAGTTTTCAAAATTTTGGAGGTTTTCTCTCTGTTGTTTCAAGGTATTAAGGAAAATGCAGAAAAAAAAATCCATTCTTACTAAAATAAAAGAATCCTTGTGACCAATATACCCTGCTGACGAAACAGGAGACCACCAGAAGGAGTGTGCTGGAAGAGCCATCCTCTTCTCTTCAGCCTCCTGCCACAGTGATGTCATATTACTTTATAAAACAGTCCCTATCTGATGTTGGCAATGGCTGTTCCAATACTTGAAAGTAACCCTAATGTAAAACACAGTACGGTCATTCAGTAAATCTCACAGATGGCCACTAGTAGCGCATCTGGCATATTTGTAATACCTTAATTAAGGCAACTCCTCTGGATGGTCTAATCAGAAAAAGAGAACTCTTCCTCTGGGCTGATGCAGCCCCAGACCCAGGAGCTAACGTTTAGAAAATAGAGCACTGGCTCAATTTCAGCTCCCACCTGGACCTTGGCCAGGCAGCTCCTACCTACTGTTAACAACTATCCCCTGATCACTATTCTTTCTTGGTCACCAGGTGATACACAATATGTCAAAAATAGCTTGTCAATGATTTCCATGTTGGAGGCTAATTTTAAATGCCCTCAAATTGCCTTTAATAAATCTTTCAACTACCCATAAAACATCAGTAAGTCTTGATGGAGGAATTTTATCATAGAAACATTATCTATAAACATGGTAGGGCAAGGGTGAAAGGGAGTATAAAAGCAAAGTTAATGAGAAAATAATTGAGCCAGGAGAAACTGAAAAGCTCTTGTGCTTAAATTCCATTTTTTATTGTATAGACTGAATTAAAAGTCTTAGGACAAAAAGACAACAATCTTTATGTGGAAATCAAAGAGAAACTAGAAGCAATTAAGTAGGTAATTTAGTTTAAAGATGCTAGAGTAGTCCCAGAAACAATTGGTACATTACTTTGAGAGAAGAAATTTTATGTGGACTTGGGGGGAAAATATTATGCAATTTTAAAAATTTTAAACTTTGTTATGAGGAACAAGGATGGGGAAGGCAGCAGTTAATTTTAACAATTGAATTCTTATTTATATTTAATAGCATGTAACACTTGGCTTATTCTAGAGTCAATTAAAAATACTTATAAGGAAAAAATCAGATTTAATGAGAATCAAAATAGAAATCTTGAGCTACGTCAGGATCCCCTAGCGAAGAGAATGAAAAATAGCCAGTTCAAAGATGATCCAAAGGATAGACAAATCAAAGATGAACACAGAGAAGGAGCAGTAAGTGTTCAAAGACAAAAATGGGCAAATACAGCCCCGTTATCATCCCGTGTCACTTAGCATGCTTCAATTGCAAGTAAAAGAAAACTTAACTCACAGTGATTTAGACAATAGGAATTACTTTCATATGTAACTTAAAAATACAATCATATTTTGGATTTCAGGCTAAGCTTGATCTAGGTTAATTTTGTAATCAAGGACTAATTCTCTTTCAGTCTCCCTACTTTACTTTTTTTTTTTAATAAAAGCATCCATCAAAGTGGATTTCACTTATAAAAACAAGATGACTGTCAATTGCAACCAGGACTACCCACTCGCTCATGTATGTTCCATAGGAGAGAAAGTTTGTCTCTTCTCAAATTAGTGAGCTCAGGGTCCAGGGCTCCTTTCAGGTTTCACTAACCTAAGCCACTGAGACATTACTGTGGTCAGCATAGTAATGGGTACTTATTGGTTCAAGTTTCCCTATGTTATGTGCCCACCTGGCCAATCACTCTGGAAGAAGACATAGAGTTGTGCTGATTGTCTATGCTGGCAATGAAGTCATTCCCACTGAAACTACAATGAGGAAAACATAGTACAGTTGCTGGGGAGACAACCAGCAACCTCTACTCCACCTTCTATTCCTTAGGAAACTATTTTTGTACTGTGCTTTCTAACAAGAATTTGGGTTGAGCTGCAAAGAAACTCTCATCCTGATCAAAATAAGTATATGAAGAGCTTAAACAGAAAGCCTCTCCCCTGCTAACGTCAATCCTGTGGCTGCTGAGTAAAGTGAACGTCTTGCCTTTCCAAGGCACTGCATGCTTTTCAGAGCACTGTCACCCAAATTATCACAGTGACTCGCAAACCAGTTTCTAGCAGCCATTGTTACTCCCCTTCTAGCAGCCATGGTTACTCCCCTTTTATAGCCTAGAATATCCAGGCCAAGGAGAACAATGCAAGAGCTGGAGCAAGAACCCAGATCCTACTCTCCGAAGCCAGCACCTTTCCATAGTGATGACCACTCCCAGAGGTCTCTAAAGGCACGACACTGTTGAAATAGGAAATCAAAGTTGAAAGAATAATAGGGCCTATCAGTCTTATTCTTTCCCTGTCTTTGCCTACCTTTCTAAATAAGTCAATGCAATAGAAGCCTAACGCATTAAGTATCTTTTCAGTCTCTTAACAAAGGCTCACTAGTAGGGACAATCCTGCTCCTTTGTAATCTCTGCACTTTTATCTGCAAATCCTAAATCAGGCCAGTTGGTGAGATAATTGAACTCATTACTTCATATTTTCATTTCCTGACTTAACAGCATATTGATTCTAATTATTATTCATTCCAAAATTACTAAATTATAACTAAGCTACATTATATAAAACCAAATAAATTGTTCTTGAGATCATCTTAAAGTAGCACACTAGAGACAACTACTGCCGTAAATATGTTTTACTTTGTATCATTGTTTTTAAAAATAAATCTTATGAGATTCTTATAAGTAATTTTTAAAATGTTCTGTAGCTCTTAGCTGCTAGTTTTCTCCTCAGCAATTTCTTTTTAAATGTTCTAACATAGTGTCAGATTTTTAGGCATTAAAACATTATTGATTTTTGTTCTTTCTCCTAACATGAACCTGAATAATACTCATTTGAAAATCTCAGACAGCAACATCAAACAACAAAAGGACAAGGGGAGCATTATTTGCAGAAAGCATCCAAATTGTTCTACAATCATTAAACTTGTGGGAGCCCTTGCTGTTCTCCACCTACCTGCCAGCGGCCTCCTGCCATGAGTGGGAGTTGCCATGTGGACTAAGGGTGAGGGTAGCCATACCCATTTCCTACGTTAATTGATGAATTTCTCCCATAGAGTCTGTACAATAAGCAGGTGGAAACTCATTTGTGTGCTAAAGTATCTACATTACAACTATGTCTTTGACTACACGATGCAGAAAATGTATTTGCAGAACAATTACTACCTATGTGTTTGTGTGATAATATTGAAGATCTAATACCTAATAGGCTAACAAGGCATTGAACACACTAAAGCCTTTTCTGGGGTAGGGAGGGTGTACTGTAGCCATGGTTTTACTCACAGTAAATTCCCTGCAAAGATAATTCTTAAAAGATTTGCATGATATTCAGCTCTGATTCCACAGCCAGCAGAGCCAGTCATACCTGGGGTATCTGTGAAATAATGAGTTAGTTTCCCACTGTGAGGCCTCCTTTATAATTCAAATTTTAGCTGGAAAGTCTTTGAAGAGATGATTGAACCATATCGTCTCCATGAAAGCTGCAAAGATTTAACAACTGCTGAGAAATTAAAAAGAGAAACTCCATGGAAAATTACAGATGCAGAACTGGAAGCAGTCAAGGAAAAGGTAAGGACTTGTCTTTCTTAATTTTTTTGCTGTCTAACTAGCTGAAAAAGGAAACAGTAGTTGATTTAAAGACAAAGAAGCAATATATTTATTATCAAATGTCATTATTCAAGATCCAAGGTTTCTGCATTTTTCAAGTGCTTTTCAATCATTTACTGGATATGATTATTTAGAAAACGGTTTCATTTTTCCCATAAGGTCAATTATTTTAAAAGTTAAAAAATAGGTTATTGGCACAGATTGTGAAGTCTCCTTTCAAATTTCATTTTAAAGAACAGGAGAGAGACCCATCAGCCTAAAATAATTTGAGTCAATATGTATGCAAAGTTGATAAAGTTAGATGGACTCACAATTTAACACAATAACAAATAATTTTAAACTGATGAAGAGATGGCTATGAAAAACTTATAAAGGCATCTGAGGAAACATATGATGTGATTGGAACAATGAATATGGAAGCTGGATCCAGCACACATTGTAATATGGATGTAAAAATGGTGAGCCTTTCTAGAGAGTGCAGTAAGATGCTCCCATCTGTGCCTTCTGTCCTGAGCCGAATGAAGTTGGTGATTTTCATGTGCGTCCGTGTGAAGAGACCACCAAACAGGCTTTGTGTGAGCAACAAGGCTGTTTATTTCACCTGGGTTCAGGTGGGCTGAATCCAAAAAGAGAGTCAGCGAAGGGAGATAGGGGTGGGGCCGTTTTATAGGATTTGGGTAGGTAAAGGAAAATTACAGTCAAAGGGGGTTGTTCTCTGGTGGGCAGGGGTGCGGGTCACAAGGTGCTCAGTGGGGGAGCTTTTCAGCCAGGATGAGCCAGGAAAAGGAATTTCACAAAGTAGTGCCATCAGTTAAGGCAGGAACAGGCCATTTTCACTTCTTTTGTGGTGGAATGTCATCAGTTAAGGCAGCAACCGGCCATCCGGATGTGTACATGCAGGTCACAGGGGATATGATGGCTTAGCTTTGGCTCAGAGGCCTGACATTCCTGTCTTCTAATATTAATAAGAGAAATAAAACAAAATAGTGTTGAAGTGCTGGGGCAGTGAAAGTTTTTGGGGTGTGGTATGAAGAGATAATGGGCGATGTTTCTCAGAGCTGCTTCAAACAGGATTGGGGCGTCATGGGAACCTCGAGTGGGAGAGATTAAGCTGAAGGAAGATTTTGTGTTAAGAGGTGATATTGCGGGGTTGTTAGAAGGATCATTGGTCGTATAGAATGATTGGTGATGGCCTGGATGCAGTTTTGTATAAACTGAAAAACTAAACGGAAGACACAAGGTCCAAATAAGAGAAGGAGAAAAAACAGGTATTAAAGGACTAAGAATTGGGAGGACTTAGGACATCCAATTAGAGACAACCTAAGGGGGTTCAGCGTAATTACTTGCTTGGTTGGTGAGTTTTTAGGCTCTACCCAAGTTTTTGGGGTACAGTTCAAGTTGGGCTGGTGTCTGGAATGAGACTGGGACATAATAAAAAGAAGCATCCACACAGGAGCTCAAATGGGCTGGAACCTGTAGCATTCCGAGGACAGGCCGGAATTCTGAGAAGGGAAAGTGGTAAAAGTATTGTCTAGTCCTTTTTAAGTTGGTGACTGAGTTTGGTGAGGTGTGTTTTTAAAAGACTGTTAGTCTGTTCTACTTTTCCTGAAGATTGAGGACAGTAAAGGATATAAAGGTTTCACTGAATACCAAAAGCCTGAAAAACTGCTTGGGTGATTTGACTAATAAAGGCCAGTCCATTATCGGACTGTATAGAGGTGGGAAGGCTAAACTGAGGAATTATGTCTGACAGAAGGGAAGAAATGACCACGGTGGCCTTCTCAGACCCTGTGGGAAAGGCCTCTACCTATCCAGTCAAAGTGTCTACCCGGACCAAGAGGTGTTTTAGTTTCCTGACTCGAGGCATGTGAGTAAAGTCAATTTGCTAGTCCTGGGTGGGGGCAAATCCCCGAGCTTGATGTGTAGGAAAGGGAGGGGGCCTGAACAATCCTTGAGGAGTAGTAGAATAGCAGATGGAACACTGAGAAGTGATTTCCTTGAGGGTAGATTTCTACGCTGGAAAGGAAATGAGAGGTTCTAAGAGATGGGCTAGCGGCCTTGTAACCTAGATGGAAGAGGTTATGAAATGACTACAGAATAGAATGGGCCTGTGAGGCTGGAAGGAGTTATTTTCCTTGGTCTAAGAACCGTTTGCCTTGTGTGGGAAGAGAGTAATCCCAGCACTTTGGGAGGCTAAGGTGGGAGGATTGCTTGAGCTCAGGAGTTCAAGGCCAGCTTGGTTAACAGAGCGAAACCCCGCCTCTACAAAAAAAATATAAAAATTAGCCTGGTGAGGTAGCATGTATGTAGTCCCAGCTACTTGGAAGGCTAAGGCAGGAGGATCACTTGAGCCCAGGGGGCAGAGGTGAGCCAAGATCGTGCCACTGTACTCTAGTCTGGATGACAGGAGTGAAACACTGTCTAAAAAAACAAGAGAGAGAGAGAGAAATCTTAGGATGAATGGGTTAATCAATTTAAAAGCTCATAACTCTTCAGATAGGATTTTATTTTACTGGAACATGTGGGATTTTGGACAGTGAAGGGAGATAAGGGCCACCCTGAGACCCTGACCCCTGGGGCCCACGAGCCTCAGAGAGCCTCGCTTGGACTGACTGCCCACCATGCCCTACATCAACTACATTAGGAACTGAACTTGGAAAAATTTGAGCAAGAAACACTAAAAGCCTTTTAGATTTAGTGAAAAAAAAGAGATTGAACTAGAATCATCATAAAGTCTGTGTGTCATAAGCTGCCCAGTTCTGACCAAGTTTTATCATATAATTGAGCAAATCACGCATCTGAGCCTTGGTTTCTGAACCAGTGAAATACAATAGTAAATATTACTCTCATCACTGCAAAGTGGTTATTTTTCCAAGTGAGTCTTTTGGTGGCTTTTTAATTGAAGCCAGCCCCCTCTGCTTACAGAATATTCAGAGAGCTTAAAGAAAGGCAGACTAGAATACAATCTATATTCTTAGAGTATCAAATTGGCATCAAGATTCAATCAGGTTTTTTAAACAGAAAACCTATTGCCTCAAACTGGCCATTCCACTGTGCCTGGGCATGGGCACATGCCACTGTGCCCATAGCAGGTTCATGAGGCTCCTTGTAGTGTAGGAAGAGGCCAGGGTAGGAGAAAACACCTTCTTTTTGGCATTATCTATGTTGTTTGCTTCCCCTCTCCCTAGAATTTAATAAGCCACTATAGCAAAATGAAAATCTTTGTACTGTGTCTTATTCTTTATATTTCTAAAATTTCTCACGAGGTTTTAAAACACCGTTAAGTTTCTAAGCCTGAAAAAGTAATTGTAATTTTGACACATTTTTTAAGATGAGATTTTCTGCTTGTTCATGATTTAAGAAAATAAATTCTCATTCATAATTCTGGTAGAACTGTACTCAACAAATCTGAATGTTGCCCACAGAGTTACCGCCAAGTTCGACTAAATGAACTCTTACAGGAGCACTCCAGAGCTGCTAATCTCATTGTCCTGTAAGTATCATCGCAGGCATTGAAGAACATTAGAAATAAATCTTAGGCTTAATGGGTTAATCCATTTAAAAGCTTATGACTCTTCAGGTGGGAATTTTGTTTTGTTTTTGTGTGTGTGTGTGTGCGTGTGTGTGGTTTTTTTTTTTTTTTTTTTTTGGAACACGTGGGATTCTTTCTTAGACAGTGAAGGAAGATAAGTGCCACCCTGAGACCTTGACCCCTCAGGCCCATAAGCATCAGAGCCTCACTTGGACTTGCTGTCCGCCATGCCTTCTGAAGAGGTGTGTGCCCATCTAGTAACAGCCACAAGTCAGCCACCACAGCTCACGGGCCCCTTCCCTGGGTGGGTGTCCCTGAGCCACTGTGCCCATGGCAGGTTCACGAGGCTCCCTGTAGTGTAGGAAGAGGCCCAGATGGGAGAAAAAGGCAGAGCCATTTCCATTTTCACTCTTCACACTCTAGCCTTACAAATGTTAGGGTTGCATCTACTGAAAATGTATGTTTGTTTACTTAAAGATTGGTATTTAAACAAGAAAACCTCCAAGTACTTCACATTTATACCTCACGAATTGACTTCTATGTATAAAGATAAATATATCTTCACATAGTGAAGTATCCATCAAAGACATTGTAGAATTGTCTCCTGGATTGGGTGGTAGGATTCCAATAGATGGTTTTGGAGGTTTTTCCCAAATATAAGATATTTAAATTATTGGAAAAAATCATTTATACCAAAAAGGGGGGCAGGTATTAGCTGATCAAATTCCCTATTTAAAGAAAAGTGAAAATGTACATGTTTGTTTTGTCTTTACAATACCTAAGCCTGTTTTTCTGGTTTATAGATAGTATTACCTGAAAAATACATCAGTTTGCTATCTACAGTAAAAATAATTTCGGTGCTTTCATCTTGGGGTGGGGTAAAAGTTAAGGCTGCCAGTTATTAAATAGTTAAGTTATTTAACTATTTAAATTAAAAGTTAAAGCTGCCAGTTATTAAATATTAGTGCTGTTACTACCTATAGTAATTTTCACTTTCATTTTTAAATTTTTCTTTCATGTCATTAGGAGTCTTCCAGTGGCAAGAAAGGGATCCATATCGGATTTGTTGTATATGGCTTGGTTGGAAATCCTCACAAAGAACCTCCCACCTGTCTTACTAGTTAGAGGAAATCACAAAAATGTCTTGACATTTTACTCTTAAAACATGAAAGATTAGAATACATTTTACCTTAATGTATATGCATAATTAAGAAACATGTTCCAGTACTTTATGTTGTAATCTGATCTGTGGATATGCAAACCTCTGGAGATGATCCTACCAGATTCTACATACATTGCATGATTTTTATCAGTTAATGCGAGCTTTTTTTTCTCTTCTCAGCTTAAGGGGTTGTCAAAGCCAACGCTATCCCTAGAAAAACATTTTTGTCACTGCTGTTGATAAAAACGAAAATCAAGGAAATTCATGTTAGCTTATGCTCATGAAAACCACCAATGTGATTGTAAACTTCTCCAGACAAACATAATCTTTTGTTTCCAGAGTGTTTGCTCCTCAGCCCTGGTATAGGTCTCAGCCCCACAGCAGGATCTCAATAAATGCTTATTGACAGGCTGGCATAGTAACCACAGGTGGTTATCAAAGGAAAAGACCAATAGGCTGGAGAATATAATTATGCTTGGCCCCTCAGATGCTTATACCTACAAAGCAGATTTAAAAATCAATAACTCGGCCGGGCACGGTGGCTCAAGCCTGTAATCCCAGCACTTTGGGAGGCCGAGACGGGCGGATCACGAGGTCAGGAGATCGAGACCATCTTGGCTGACACAGTGAAACCCCGTCTCTACTAAAAAATACAAAAAACTAGCCGGGCGACGTGGCGGGCACCTGTAGTCCCAGCTACTTGGGAGGCTGAGGCAGGAGAATGGCGTAAACCCGGGAGGCGGAGCTTGCAGTGAGCCGAGATCGTGCCATTGCACTCCAGCCTGGGCGGCAGAGCGAGACTCCGTCTCAAAAAAAAAAAAAATCAATAACTCAAAACTTTAAGAAGTACTTGAGTCTACAAAATGTTCAAAGCAGTTACCTAAATAAGGTTATTTAATGTAACAGATTATATACTTAAAGTGATCTGAGCGATCATTGATAACATATGGCTTAAATTTGCTGCTGCCTGAAAAGTATATTAACTAGATTAGAAGACACCATATACTCCAATAAAATGAAATATGTTCTATTCTCAACGTATACACTTTAATTGTACTCCCTATCAAATATTTTGAAATTTCCATTACAGCATTACTTTGCATAGTTTTTCTAATTAAATGGTTAGTACAGATGAAATCTTTATAGATGAGTACTTGAAAACTAAGTGCCACCAATTTTCAAACCCTTATTAAGAAATATATCCTGAATCATATATTTAGTTACTTTCTATAGTGATTGTATGGATTTAAAAGAATAATTAAAATGTGAAGTTGAAAAACTTGTAAAATTTGGAACATACAGATACTGATTTTTTTCATTTTTGTTAGTACACCTATAATACTTAATCATATTGACAAACCAATGAAAATATTGTTTTTCTGATGAATGGCTTGATTTTGCTCCTTGACATGTTTTGACTGTTCATTCTAACTGAAAACATATATGGGAAAATATGAACCTGAAATAAAAGCACTCAAATTCAATTGCTTGCGTCTAGGTCATGTTTTTACTTTCAGTCACTAAAATTGTGGTGCAATGGCATATCAGATGTGAGCCTGAAGATTTCAATCAGTGGCTTCATCTACAGTTGTTTAAAGCTAGGATTCAAGATCAGGACTTCCTAACCCAGCCTCTCTGTTCAGAAGGATGGCCAGAGAAAAAGGAGACCATCAGCAAAGCTTAGGCAGCTGGTTATCCCTATTCCAAATCCAGGGCCACTGTGCTTAACTCTGCCCTCGATAAAACCCTCTCTCTTGAGCACTGAAATCCAAATGCCTAAACTCAGCTTCAGGTGGGCCTGACAGTTCTCTGAAATACTTGAGGGTCTCTGGGAAAGGTGAGAAGTAATACAACTTCTTTAGCAGGACGTTCTGGCTCTTGTTTCTTTCTGGGCTGCTGCAAGTTGGGTCCCCTGGGAAACAGACTCTGAGACAAAGTTTAGCATGATCCCCTGGGGGTTAACACCTGAGGGAAGGAGGAGAAGAAACAGGAAACACAGAGGTAAGCAGTGAGCTGGGATGCAGGCCCAACGACAGCCTCTGCTGACCCTACAGAGAGTTGTCCCAAGCAGGGCAGAGAGGGCCAGGCTTTTGTACTCTGCTTTTATCAGTTATTGCATGGGGGCTGTTGGGAAGGGGTGTGACCTCTGGGGCAGGGGGTGGGCGTGGGGCAGCTCTGTGCAGCAGAGGCAAACCCCCAAGGGCCTGGCAGGGAAAGTCTGTGTGCTGACAGCACTCCTAGCTGTTAGGGCAACAAGCTCTTCATTAAACAAAGTCTGGGTAGGACCAAAGGGCCATACAAAGTAGTAGAAACTGAGTTACTGAATTTCCTGAGGGCCAGTAGCAAGAGATGGCTGAGTATAGCCCTTGGATTCCAGGTTAAGGGTTGGGTGGCTCTAAGGTACTAGAGATCTTGAGGTCAAGAGCAACTGTATTGGGAATAAGTTCAGAGAGCAGAAAGTCAAAAGGATAGCGGCTACGGTCACATAGCCACAGATTGTCCGGCCCTTGGTGCCCTACTATTGTCCTTTGCTTCACCCAACTCTATTGATCCAGCCACCCATCATCTCCATGTCTGCGCTCAGGTTTCTGAGCAAGAAGGAGAACATTCCACAATCATGTGCATTGGTGTCCAACTGTCTCTGTCTCCTCACTTTGTGCATGTTTGTCATCAGTGTCCCCACCCTTTCCTCACCATGACTTCAACATCACTTTTTCAGTTGCTGTCTCTGCTCCCATCCCCACAAACATAGACATATCCATAGACATAAAATTTCTTTCATAGATAGTGCTATACTGGGAGCATTGTCCTAAGAGTTTTTCACTTAACATTCAATTTTAGAAATATTTAAGTGGAAGCTTTATTTATTATAATTAAATAATTAGTAATAATAAATAGAGGCAAAGACTGGCTCTCTCACCCAGGATGGAGTGTAGTGGTGCAATTTATAGCTCGCCATAACCTCCTGGGTTCAAACAATTCTCCCACCGCAACTTCCTGAGTAGCTAGGACTACATTCCTGTGCCACCATACCTGGCCAACTTTTTAAAAAATTTTTGTAGAGACAGTAGCTCACTATGTTGCCCAAGCTGCTCTTGAACTCCAGGCCTCAAGCAATCCTCCTGCCTTGGCCTCCCAAAGTGCTGGAATTGCAAGTGTGAGCCACCATACCAGGCCTTCAATGGAAGCTTTAAAAAGAGAGTATAAATTCTTGGGGCCACCATAGCCCTGGTAAATTAGAATCTCTGGGGTGGGACTGAGGGTCCTGCATGTTCTGATGATCTGCAAGATTTTGGAACTACTGCTCTGAGGGCAGTCTCCCCCATTTCCATGGTTTGATTTCCACTACATGTTGGTGTCTCCTAAACTTACATTTTTAACTCAGATCTCTTCTAAGTCTCAGATCCATATATTTAAACACTAATTGTCTTGATCTCTGTCTCTAGGTGCCCTGCAGATACTCTAAATGCAGATTGACCAGACTTTTGTAAAAAACACACACATACACTGGAGGAATGGCCTCTAATTCTCTTTCTCTCTCTCCCTCTTTTTTTTTTTTTTTTTGACATGGAGTCTCATTCTGTCACCCAGGCTGGAGTGCCATGGCACATTCTCAGGTCCCTGAAACCTCCACCTCCCAGGTTCAAGCAATTCTCATTGCCTCAGCCTCCAGAGTAGCTGTGATTAGAAGCATCCGCCACCACACCCGGCTAATTTTTGTATTTTTAGTAGAGAAGGGGTTTTGCCATGTTGGCCAGGCTGGTCTCGAACTCCTGACCGCAGGTGATCTGTTCGCCTTGGCCTCCCAAAGCACTGGGATTACAAGTGTGAGCCACTGTGCCCGGCCTACGTAATTCTCTTTCTCAATGCATATCAGGTCTCCCCTGAAATAGCAGAGATCACGCCACTGCACTCCAGCCTGGGCGACAGAGTGAAACTTTGTCTCAAAAAATATAAAATAAAATTTTTTAAAAAACAGAAGAAAATCTACATTACAGCAGAAGACTAAGGAAGGATGCCATTCACATGATAATATTTTTTAGAAATAAAATCATGCTATAGTTTACATGGGTGGAGACTGATGGAAGCAATCAAAGATCAGTTACAATCAATACTCCTGGGGAAAAAAATAATCTTAGGGAATAATTGCAGGAGACCCTGGGAGAATTTCAATCACCCCTCCTCACAATTTGAAGCTGGAAGTGAGAATAGGCAGTAGGACAGAGTGGAGCACCTTCCTTAGGACCCCTTGTGTTGGATGCCGGGAGTATTCAGAACAGCTTCCCTGAGAGGATGCGTGGTGTGCTTGGTGGGCGTTGCTATGCAGCATCTCATGGATGCCCTTGGCAGAGGCATCAGAAAAGAAAACAACAACATTGTGTGTAAATCCCAATACATAAAGAGCATAAAAACATGAAAAAATAATCCAAAAGAGAAAAGTCAAAAAAAAAATTTAAAAAGAGAGGAATTATACAATAACAGAATCCTACAATAGAAGAAAAATCAAACATACAAGAAACAAATAGAAAACACAAATGTGTTCCTCTTTCTTGTTAACAAAATGACTCTCAAATTTAACGAAAAAAATCAAACTGTATTCTATCTGCAAGCATCATATTCAGAATTGAATATAAAAAGGCTAAAAGTCCACAAGTGAAAGTGGAAAAAAAGGCTAAAAGCAAAAGAATAAACAAAAATATATACAAACATTCAAACAAAAAGAATAGAGTTGACAATATTAACTTCAAAGTTTAAGACTAAAAGAATTAGGAATGACAGGAGAGTATTGTTTTATATTTATAAAATATATATAGCCACAATGTAGCTATAATAATAATGCAGCTTTCTGTAAACAAATAGCATAGTATTGACATAAATAATACAAGAATTGTTGAAAACAAAAGGATAGTCCCAGAAAGCCAATTTTTGATTTTTTTTTTTTTTTGAGATGGAGTTTCTTTCTTGTTGCCCAGGCTGGAGTGTAGCAGCATGATTTCTGCTCACTGCAAGCTCTGCCTCCCGGGATCAAGGAAGTCTCCTGCCTCAGCCTCCTGAATAGCTGGAATTATAAGCATATGCCACCACGCCTGGCTAATTTTTGTGTTTTAGTAGAGATGGGGTTTCACCATGCTGTCCAGGCTGTTCTCAAACTCCTGACCTCAGGTGATTCACCCACCTCGGCCTCCCAAAGCGCTAGGATTACAGGCGTGAGCCACTGCACCCGGCCAGAAAGTCAATTTTCTTAGGAAACAGTTCACCCCATGACAATATTTGACAAATCTAGTATAGGAAGAATTCAAAAATACATTAAAAAAATATTGAATAGGTACAATAGTGCTCACCCACAGAAAATACATCATCTTTTAAAAATCTATTGAATATTTATGAAAACAAACTCTATGTTAATAGCAAATAAAAACTCAGTAAATTCCAAAATGTAGAAATAGTAAATATAACACTTTTATCACAACACAATAAAACTGACATTACAAATATATAAACAACAATACAAAAAACCTTACTTACTGGAAAAAGAAAATTCTCCTAAATAACTCAGGTCAAAAAGAAGTAGAAAATGCAGCTTTAGACTCTTCGGTAAAAATGACATGGAGAATTCCACATAGCAAAACATAGGATAATAAAGCAGGAGTTGGAAGTAAATATGTAGCCATAAATGGCTTTATTAATAAATAAGAAAAATGAAAGTTAACATTAAACTCAAGAATTAAGAACAGCACAAAGTAATCAAAGGAAAACGTGAAAAAGAAATTGAGGGAAAAAGCGGCATGGTAAGAAGAAGAGCTCAAGGCTAGGAGACAGAGAGCTGGGAGCTGAATCTCAGTTTCCCCACTCTCTAGAAGAGGGGTCATTAGTCGGCCTCCTTAATAATTAGTCTTCTGCTATGTAAAATGGGGATTAAGAGAATGCACCCCTTAGGGTTGTTGCAAACAGATGAGATAATGTGTGTCAATAGATGAGCACAGTACTGGGTTCAGCACTTTATGCTAAATACGTAAGCATAGACATTATTTTCAATAAAGACGGTAACAGTTCAAATGACAAACTCAACTGTTGTTTGTCACTGTTGCTTAAAAAAAAAAAAAAAGAATAACATCAAATAAATAAACTTCTTTTTAGTTTTAGAAGAAGAAATATAAATATACACCACATTTACAAATGAGCAAGGGACTTTGGGTTTAACTTTGGAAAAGAATGTCTTAAAACTCTAGTATGGTAAATTGTTAATTACAATAAACAAATCTATTTGTAGTAAAATATAAACTGCTAAAATTAACTCAACAGGAAATAGAATACCTGATAAAATCTAATACTTCAGGATAAAACACGAAGATTGTCAAAGATTTAGCTCAAAAAGTGTTTCAACCCAAAGGATTTTTTTCTAGGCAACTTCTTTTAAACTTTCAAAGAAAATATAATTACCATTCTGTTTAAGCTATTGCTGAACAGAACAAGATAAAATATTGTCTTTTCCTTTCTCAGTTTTTTTGCAAAACTAGCATAAACTTGATACCAAAATATGGCAGACCACAAATATAGGATACTACAAGTCAATTTCTTGTATGAATAAACGTAGGAAAATCCAAAATAGAATACTAGCAAGTCAATTTTACCAACATATTCAAACAATATTCCACTATAATCAGGAATATGGTATTCTAGGAATACAGATATACCTTATTGCTAGGAAATCAGTTAATTTAATTAATCCAATTTAGTGAACATTAGTTACCATTTACTTATTCATATTTTTTTGAATATTTATTTGTAAGTACATAGTGTACCTCTAGAAGAATGCACAAGAAACCAGTTAGGGTTGACTTTGGAGAAGAAAACTGAATGGAGGACAAGTAAGATATTTCATTTTTACTATATACAATAATAACTATTCAAAACTAATATTTAAAAAATTAAATCCATAAATAAGCTACTTGTCTACCAGACTGTATTTAATTATTAACTCATGGTTGATCTGACATATATTGTGAAGGTCATATATAATAAATTTCTAACACTCAAAAATATAAGACATTATACCATCATTATTGTGTTGTGCTTATATGTAAAATAAGCAACTAAAATATCACTGTAAAAAAGAAAAAGTTGACCCCATCACATACCCACTGATAAACTTAGGTTTTTGCTTTTTTTTAAACATGAGATCTTGTAAAATATATATATGCCTCTTTCTTGGGTGGAGAAAGTGATAGAGAAATATTGCATCAGATTTACTACTATATCCTTGCAGACATTATTTAGGTCAGTAGGTTCATATTCCATATTTTACTTTCTGAAACTCAGGAATAGACAAGTACAATCTTGTGCTGTGTTTTATTTTGTTTTGTCTAGAGACAGAGTCTCTGTTGCCCAGGCTGGAGTGCAGTGGTGCCATCATAGCTCACTGTAGCCTCTGAACTCCTGGGCTCAAGTGATCCTTCCACCTCAGCCTCCCAGGTGGCTGGGACTACAGGTGCACGCCACCATGCTCAGCTATTTTTTTTTTTTAATTTTTCCTTTTTGTATAGATGGGGTCTCACTTTGTTGCCCAGGCAGGTCACAAACTCCTGGATTCAAGCAATCCTCCCACCTCAGCTTCCCCAAATGCTGGGATTACAGGCAGCAGCCACCATACTCAACCAAGTATAATCTTAATAGGTTCTGAGTTTTATGTACTGGGCCAAATAAAACTCAGAATTGATATTATCCATAGTAGGATAGGGTAAGTATTATAATGTGACTGAAATTGTGTGAATCTATGTATTACAAATATAGTATGTTCTTTCATCTTTTTAAACACAAAACCCAAGTGGGATGTGTATTAATTTTCTACTGCTGCATAATAAATTATCACAAACTTTGTGGTTTAAAACAGTACCCATTTATTATTTCACAGTTTCCATGGGTCTAGAGTACAGGCATATCTTTTATTTTATTTTATTTTATTTTATTTTATTTTATTTTATTTTATCTTATCTTATTTATTTTTTTATAGAGACAAGGTCTCGCCATGTTGCCCAGGCTGGTCTAGAACTCCTGGCCTCAAACGATCTTCCTGCCTCAGCCTCCGACAGTGCTGGGATTACAGGTGTGAGCCACTATGGCTGGCCAGACATACCTTAACGGGGCTCTCTGCTCAGGCTCTTACTATACTGAAATCAAGGTTTTAGCTAGGGCTACAGTCTCCTCTGAGGTTCAGGATCCTCTTCCAAGCTCAAGTGGTTGGCAGCTGTATTAACTTTCTTGCTGCTATAGAACTCATGGCAGCTTGCATCTTTAAGGCCACCAGGGAGAAATCTTTAAACTCCAGACCCTCTGTTAAAGGGCTTACCTGATTAAGTCAGGCCCACTTTGGTCAATCTCCCTTATGATTGAACTTAAAGACTGGGCATGGTGGCTCACACCTGTAATACTGGCACTTTGGGAGGCAGAGGCTGGTGGATCACCTGAGGTCAGGAGTTTGAGACCAGCCTGGCCAACATGGTGAAACCCCATCTCTACTAAAAATATAAAAATTAGCTGGGCGTGGTGGCTCATGCCTGTAATCCTAGCTACTTGGGTGGCTGAGGCAAGAGAATTGCTTGAACCCAGGAGGCAGAGGTTGCAGTGAGCCAAGATTGTGCTACTGCACTCCAGCCTGCCCAACTGCACTCCAATTCAAAAAAAAAAAAACAAGATTGAACTTAAAGTCAACAGATTAAGGATTTTAATTATATCTGCAAAAATTTTCATCTCTTTCTTATAAAGTAAGCTAATAATTGGAGAGGTACCCCATCATACTCACAGGTCCCTCCCAGACTCAAGAGGAGGAGATTACACAGGTGATCTTAGAATCCTGCCTGCCACATTGCTATCTCACATTTCTAGAGATCATATATATCAGCTACTAAGAGCCAAGCTGGGAGTCAGATAAGTTAAAAATGGTCCATGAAGTGTACCCCAAAAAAGTTCCACTCTCTGTGCCTGCACAATAGCTCATACTCATTTGGAGGGATATCTAGACCCATAAAAATAAATTAAACCTGGAAAAGACCTCAGAGATCCTCAAGTACTAAAATGGTGTTTCCATACAGAACATTTGCACACAATTCTAGTTACATTGTTTTCCAGTCAACAAAATGTTAAATGAGCCATAAGTGACACCAGGGATAACACAGCAAATCATCAAAAACTTTTAACAAAGGAAATATAAGGCTCAAAAGTGCAGTAATCTGAGGTCAAAAATGTGAGAGGCACAGATTTATCTACATACCTCAGTAGAGCTTGAGGACATCATTACTTCGTAAGGGGACAGACTATGGCAGAAAAGCTCAATTTTGTTCCATGTATCCTGGTTAAGAAAGCAAGGATACCTGCATTGAAATTCACCCTCAGAAAAATTCTCGTCCACGTGGCTGGCATCAAAAGATGGCTAAGCTTCAGTTATCTGGAAAATTAATGTACACATACTGACTCTTTCTGCAGTTAAGCAGAGTATATGGAGCCCTAGTGTAAGATTTAAACAGTATATTTTCAGGTTAAGTAATTTAAGATGAGGAATGCAGAAAGGAGAACTTCTCAGACGTTGAGGCCAAGAACCAGGTCATGAATGTCATTGCTTCAGAGAAGGTGACAAGCAATGACATGTGGGACAAGAAGACTAATTTCCTCCTCAGTCTGGAAGATATATTGCAGCAGAGGGTAGTTTGGGGCAAAACTCAGCAGCTGACTTTTGAGAGAAAGGCATGAGTAACCGCCAAACTGGGAGACTTGGCTGCAGACCCTGGGGGCTCAAGCCCAACCCTCTGTTGTCATGCAAGGCCCTGTTCTCACACAGCATGGCTTTCCCAGACTTCCAGATCTGGATGATCTGCTCTTTTGGATGCCCAAGAGATGAAGAAAAAGAGACTGACTTCTCTGTTATTATGTACTTGCACTTTCTGATGTTCCTATTGTACTTCTGCCCAACAAAAGGTGGTAAAATTATTCTCAGGGAAAGTGAGAAGTTCAGAGGAGTAAGAAATAACAGGTATTAAAAGATGTTAAGCCGAGCACAGTGGCTCACATCGGTAATATCAGCACTTTGGTAAGCCGAGGCAGGAGGATAGCTTGAGCTCAGGAGTTCAAGAACAGGCTAGGCAACACAGTGAAACCCCGTCTCTACAAAAAAACATTAGTCGGGTGTGGTGGTGTATGCCTGTAGTCCCAGCTACTCAGAAGGCTGAGGTGGGAAGGATCACCTGAGCCCCAGAGGGGAAGGTTGCAGTAAGTTGTAATTGTGCCACTGCACTCCAGCCTGGGTGACAGAGCAAGACTGTCTCAAAAAACAAAAACAAACACACACACACAAAATGTTAAACAACTCCAACTGCTAACACAACATGCACATTGGAAACAGGTCACCATACTATCATTTCCTAATGCTCAAAGGTACATTTACAAAATGAATTCTACTAAAAAAAAAAAAGTATTATTTGTGCACTTTTGACTTAATATGTCCAAAAGTGAGCTCTTACTCTTCCTTCCCAAAGGAGCTCTTTAACACTCTTCCCTCATCTCCATACATGACAATGCTATCCTTGCCATGAATCTTGGAGTCATCTTTGACTCTCACACACACATCTGATTTATCAGCAAATCCTACTGGCTTCAGAATATATCCAGAATCTACTCACTTGTCACCATCTCCACTTCTACCTCTCTGTCCCATGTTGTCACTGGACGCTTTCTCACCTGGATCACTGCAGGAGCCTTCTCAAAGGTCTTTCCACATCAGGCTTACTCCTCCTCTGCCTCATTTCAACATCTTCTCAAGGGTCTTTCCACATCAGGCCTTACTCCTCCTCTGCCTCATAGCAACTCAAGTAATCCTGCTAAGTAAACTAGAGATTGTCATTCCTGTTACCAAAATCTAATGGCTTCCCATTTCAGTCTAAGGAAAAGCCACTGTCCTTACAAGAGCTTACAAGGCCCTACCCCTGCACCCCATCCACCTATTTCCATGACTTCAACTCCTACAACTGTATGCCCTTCTCTGTCACTGTTCAGACAACGCTGGCCTTCTTACAGGTGAGTTTGCACCCTGGGACCTTAGTGCTTGCTGTGTCCTCTGCCTGGAATGCCCTTCCCCAAGATATCACTTCCTTCAAGTTAGGTAAAACAACCCCCAGCCCCAGGCCTACACTCAGCAAATAGCACATTCTCACTGAGGCCTTCCCTGGCTTCCCTCTCTGAAATCACAAGTCTAAATCCCATACCTCCTGCCCTGCTTTACTTTTCTCCTTAACTCTCGGATCTGTTCATTTGAATCACATCTTCTATCTGTTGTCAGACTTATTTTGTCTGTTCTGTTCCTTGCTATATCCTCCAAGTCTAGACCAGTGCCTGGCACATAGAACACATTCAACAGATATTTGTTGGAAGGATGAATTAATACAGGGCACTGAGGGGACATGGCAAGTATGAAACTCCCTTGGGGTCTGGTCTCTGACTCACCGTGAAGCACCGCATTCTGCCCTGCTCAGGGCCCTCCCACACCAGCTATGCCCCCACACAGCACACACTCCGTACCCTCTAGGGCTCTGAATATGCTTATCCTGCTGCCTGGCATTTCTGACTCTCTTTTTTTTTTTTTTTGAGATGGAGTCTCGGTCTGTCACCCAGGCTGGAGTGCAATGTGCAGTGGTGTGTCTCAACTCACTGCAACTTCCGCCTCTCAGGTTCAAACAATTCTCGTGCATCAGCCTTCCAAGTAGCTGGGATTACAGGCATGCACCACCATGCCCAGCTAATTTTTGTATTTTTAGCAGAGATGGAGTTTCACCATGTTGGCCAGGCTGGTCTCGAACTCCTAAACTCAAGTTATCTACCCGCCTCGGCCTCCCAAAGTGCTGAGATTACAGCCACCACACCCAGCCTCTCTCTCTTTTTTTTTTGAGACAGAGTCTTGCCCTGTCGCCCAGTCTGGAGTGCAGTGGTGTGATCTCGACTCACTGCGACCTCCCACTCTCATTCAAACAATTCCCCTGCCTCAGCCTCCAGAGCAGGGGATTACAGGCACCCACCACCACGCCCAGCTAATTTTTGTATTTTTAGTAGAAACGGGGTTTCACCATGTTGGTCAGGATGGTCTCGATCTCCTGACCTTGTGATCCAACCACCTCGGCCTCCCAAACTACTGGGATTATAGGTGTGAGCCACCGCACCCAGTCTCTGTTTTTTCAATCACTGTTACTTTTATCCTTATTTAGTTCACTACTATACTTACTAAGCAGTTTCTCTTGAGTTTATTGGCCATTTGGTGTCAGTTCTTTTGTCAATTGATTCAACAAAAATGTGTCAGGCTGTAAAGACACAAAGATACACGTTCTAAGCTCTTAAGATATTGGCATCCACATTCCCTGCCCTGAAAAAGTTAAAGGTTTAGATAAGAAAACAAGCTACACAAAATAATTACAAACTGTGAAAAATACTGTGAAGGAAATGAAGAGAAGGTATTGAGACGGGATAACTCTGTTGACCTTGACTCCCTTTGTGGGCTGAAACTGGGGTGGCTCCTTTCACTCAATCCACTGTCGGCCACTCCTCGCAAGACCGAGTCTGCGAGCAAGCGAGTGCAGCAACCGAAGACGAACGCTGGAACTGGCCCATTACTCCTCTCCGGCAGGAGCAGGCTCTGTGCAGGCCCTGTAGCAGCATCCAAGCCCCTGACCTCTCCGCACCTGGGCATCCAGGAAGACTCAGGCCACAAGAACGGATGGAAGGGTGGTTGGTGTATGCGGAGGGTTTTACTAGGCCATATAAGTGGCTGTCAGCTGGATAAGGAATTGGAAAGGGGATGGGTGTGGGAAGAAGGTGATCTTTCCCTGAAGCCACACTGTCTGAAGTTAGCCACATCTATCCGTAGTCTCGATGCTCAGCAGCTTGTATCCCCACCACTCCACTGCTTGTGTTGCTCTGCCAGTTGAAGTCTTTTTATGTCAACAGGATAGGGGCGTGGCAGGCCAAAAAAAGCAACATTTGGGCTGAAAAACGGGGTCAGCTGTTTTCACTTAGGGCCGTGGTTCCAGGCCTAAGGGTCGGCGGGGGGGGGGGGGTTAGCCAGGAGCCCAGCTGTTCTGTATCAGTATGACAGAGAATAATGGAAATAGTAGTACTTTATTAGGGAATCAGTGAGGGTGTCTATGAAAAACACATAAGGATAAGAAGGTGCTGACAATGTTGAACTTTACCTGAGCCCTGGGCTCCTGGAACAGCGCAATCATTAAGAAGTATCCCCAACCTCCTGTGTTCTAGAAATGACTAACTGAAATGAACCACTATTCCCTATATGACTTATACAAGACACTGCCAACTCTTTCTCATGATTCCTACAAGACTGTGGATGATTCCTTTGTTTACCTGTAACAAGGTCACCCCAGACTTTTCCCCTTTAAACTGAGCCTGCAGATAAGGTCAGACAGACACCTACTAACTTTATTCTTTGTCTCATGGATGATTAGCTGAGATTAGGTTTGTCCTCATGAAACTAGCGAGACACAGAAATAAACAATCCCAACTTCAAATTTACTCCCTATAACTTGTCTACTCTTCCCTATAAAAATCTAAGACAAGTCCAGGTGTGGGGGCTCACAACTGTAATCCCAGCACTTTGGGAAGCCAAGGTGGGCAAATCACTTGAGGTCAGGAGTTTGAGACCATCCTGGCCAACATGGTAAAACCCAACCTCTATTAAAAATACAAAAAAATTAGCTGGGTATGGTGGCAGGTGCCTATAATCCTAGCTACTCAGGAGGCTGAGGCAGGAGAATTGTTTGAACCCAGGAGGAGGATGTTACAGTGAGCTGAGATCACTCCACTGCACTCCAGCCTGGGCAACAGAGCAAGACTCTGTCTCAAACAAACAAACAGACAAAAAAAATCTAAAACAAAACTATCCTGCTAGATACACTACAGTAGGCTGAATAATGGCCCCTAAAGATATCCAGGTCCTAATCCCTGAAATCTGTGAATTTTACCTTATATGGAAAAAGGGCTTTTGTAAATGTGATTAAGGATCTTGAGATGAGGCAATCATCCTGGATTATCTGGCTAGGTCCTAAATATAAGCATAAGTATATTTTTAAATTTTAATTTAATTATATTTTATTTTAAATTCTGGGATACATGTGCAGGATGTGCAGGTTTGTTACATAGGTAAACATGTGCCATGGTGGTTTGCTGCACCTATCAACCCGTCACCTAGGTATTAAGCACCACATGCATAAGCACAAGTATCTTTGTAAGAGGGAAGCTGAGGGACATTTGACTATAAGCAGAAAATCATGTGATGGAAGCAGAGAGAAGCAGGGTCAGACAGAAGATGCTACACTGCCGGTTTTGAAGATAAAGGGACCATGAGCCAAGGAATACAGCTCTAGACATGGGAAAAAGCAACAAAACAGATTCTCTCCTAGAGAATCTGCATCTCTCCAGAAGCAATATGGCACCAGAGACACCTTGATTTTAGGCACGGAAGACTCATTTTGGAATTCTAGCTTCCAGAACTGTACGAGAATCAATTTCTATTGTTTTAAGTCACTAATTTTGTGGTAATTTTTTATAGCAGTAATAGAAAATAAATACACACTCTTATCTTCAAATCTGGGTTGCTTTCCCTATTGCGATAGCCAAAATAAAATCAATTTCCTTACTTGTTCAGTTTTTGTCTTTGATGGTGCTACCCACGTGAAGAATAGAGAGTAGAACAGTCCAGGCAGAATGAACACTATGGGCAAAAGCCCCCAGGCAAGAGAGGACTTGAGATGTTCTGGAACCTAGGAGATGAGTGTGACTCAAGAGAAAGTTGAACACTAACAGTCTGATCATGCAGGGCCTTGGACCATGACAGGGAATTGGGGATTTATTATATGTGTGATGGGAAACCTTTAGAAGATTTTAAGCCATAAAGGGTGAAAGCAGGGAGGTTAGTTAACAGTCCCGGTAGCCGGGCACGGTGGCTCACACCTGTAATCCCAGCACTTTGGGAGGCCGAGGCAGGTGGATCACGAGGACACGAGGACAGGAGATCAAGACTATTCTGGACAACATGGTGAAACCCCATCTCTACTAAAGATACAAAAATTAGCCGAGCGTGGTGGCAGGTGCCTGTAGTCCCAGCTACTTGAGAGGCTGAGGCAAGAGAATGGCTTGAACCTGGGAGGCTGAGGTTGCAGTAAGCCAAGATTGTACCACTGCACTCCAGCCTGGCAACAGAACGAGACCTCCATCTCAAAAAACAAACAAACAAACAAACAAAAAACCACAGTCCTGGTAAGAGATGATGGTGGCCTCAGAATGCAAAAAGAATTTAGATTTGTTTAGATACAGAATTAGTAGGGCTGGATGAACCATTCTGTCTTTGTGTGGGTCACAGTAGGAAACAGAGAACACAGTTAAATTAGGATAACTTGAGGAGGGTTTATTAAAGGGACTATTTATAAAGATGTGGGCAAGAGATGAAAACCCAAAACCACAAGGGAGAGTCCAATACCTACAAGCTGGGAATAATGCAATGCTCTTCCCTCCACCAGGTCTGAAGAGAAAGAGAGAGAACATCATTTCTAGAGCTTGGAAGACAGGGCAACTTGACAAGAGCAGTGGTGTTCAGTAGAGGTATAGCGTCCACCTGACCTTACCCTCCCTTCTCCCTCTGGTCTCCTGCTAGGGCTCTCCATTGTCCTAACCCAAATGGAAGCCAGAAGACAAAGGAGCTTGTTGGTGACGCCCATATAGGTCAGCCGCCTGGACAGAGAACAAAGTGTAAAGTGACAGAGAGTGGGCATGGAGGGAACAAAGAAAGGTATGTTAGGGATAGTCCAATCATTATAATTTACTAAAAGAAAATGCAGAGACTTGAATTTTCTACATGATTTCCTTAATACTCCGTTTCACCTAGCCTATACCTATAGGCACAAAAACAATGAACTCTGACCTTCCTGACTTTTTTTTTTTTTTTTTTTTTGAGACAGAGTCTCACTCTGTCGCCCAGGCTGGAGTGCAGTGGCGTGATCTCGGCTCACTGCAAGCTCCGCCTCCCGGGTTCACGTCATTCTCCTGCCTCAGCCTCCTGAGTAGCTGGGACTACAGGCGCCCACCACCACGCCCGGCTAATTTTTTGTATTTTCGGTAGAGACAGGGTTTCACCGTGTTAGCCAGGATGGTCTCGATCTCCTGACCTCGTGATCCACCCGCCTCGGCCTCCCAAAGTGCTGGGATTACAGGCGTGAGCCACCACAACATTTTTTTTTTTTTTTTTTGAACATTTACAACTGCTCTTTTGTCCCAAAGGCAATTGGGAAAGAAAGTAATTAAAACACTTATGAAGATTAATAAAGTTCAGTGGAAAAATTATTGTAGTAAAACTCTAAAATTTGAGAAAACACTGCTATCAGAGAACTGGATAATACCCACTTTAGACTACAGAGAATGGAGTTTGTGCAGTCTAGTAAGTAAAGGTTGTTTCACCAGGGCAGAATACTGAATCACAATCACCCGAAACCACAAGCGGAATTCATACATCTCCCTGCATAGATACCCATATTTTGCCATTGCTTAAGTTTCCTTTTTGTTGTTGTTGTTATTACTCTGGAAGATAATTCAATTCATATTGCACATTTCCTCGCAGAAAATTTGAATCTTATGAATATAAAAATCATGGACTTCACCCAATTTTATTTTAATCAGTTTTTCAGTTTCCTAATTCAGGATTAGCTTCTCAGTATATATGCAGACGTTTAGTAGCAAATGCAACATTAAAATATGGAGAATTTCAGCAGCAATTTGAGTTATAGTAATTACTGGGTTTGTTTACACAGAATAGATGAAAAGTATAACCTTTTTATTTTTTTTTAATCTGGAAAAATCATGTGTTACCAGCAGAAAAAAAATTATACAATAGTTGTTTAATGTCATGGAGGAAATCAGGTGCAACCAATGAGACCGAGAAATAAAGAGATCAAAATTGTGTAAGGCAGTGTTTTAACTAGGCATCCTTTCTCCTGGAGTTACCCCCAATAGTAGAGAAAGGCTCTCATAGGCACATTCTGCTCAGAATGACTGCCACAACCTTCATCACCACCCACATCACCTACCCAGTGGACACCAGGATCTCCACTTACCAATTCCAGTGCAATCCCAAAGCCATCTGCCACCGCGCTTCAGCAATCATTCATCAAATCTTGTTCCCTGACCCCGTTTGCTCCATCCAGGAAATCAGACTGATTGGGATGGTGTTTGTAAAGGGGAAGGAGAGAAGAGGGAGGAAAATGCCCTCTCTGCCACCCTAGCAACTGGGAGTCAACAAGAGAGGCACTAGCGTTCTTGGGGAAGGTAGAAAAATAAGTCCATCCCTGGGGACACTCAGAAACAGATCAGGCCTGCTTTTGAAAGGCTTATTGATACCAGATCTGAAAGCTCTCCCAAGACACTCAGATTACTGCTTTCATGACTACAGGGCTGTTTCCCTAAAGGCAGCAAGCAGGCATACAGAGATCTTCACAAGTCTTACAATGATTAAAAAGGGGTAAAATTACCCAAATCACCAATAATTCATCTCAATATCTTCTTCCACCTATTCTACCCTATTTCCATATCAAATTGACTTACTGAGCCATCAATTCAGCTAAAAGGGAAGTCCTATTGATTGCTTAAAATATCTGTTTTAAGTCTTGTGGTAGACAGAAAAATGGCCTTCAAGGATGTCCACACTCAGATCCCCAGAACTATGAATGTTATTACCTTACATGGCAAAGGTGACTGTGCAGATGTGATTAAGGTCACCAACCTTGAGATAGGGAGATTATCCTGGATAATCTGGGTGGGCCCACTCTAATCACATGAGTCCTTAAAGGGAAGAAACTTTCTCAGCTGTGGACATAGAACCAGACAGGTGGCAGTGGCAGCATGAGAAGAATGCAACCTGCTGTGTTGGCAAGGAAGATGGAAGAAGGAGGTCACAAAGCATGGAATGCAAGCAGCCCAGCAGCTGGGAAAGGCAAGAAAATAGATTCTCCCTCAGAGCCTCTAGAAGGGAGGGCGGCCTTGCCAACACCTTGATTTTAGTCCAGTGATCCCCATGTCAGACTTCTGACCTAAAGAACTGCAAGGTAAGAAGTTCGTATTGTTTAAGCTATCAAGGCTGTGGTAATTTGTTACAGCAGCAATAGAAAATTTGGACTGTGTAGTCTTCATAACCTCAAGCTTGGATTAGCACAATAGAAAATTTTCAGTTTCCCCAGCCTCCAGGTTAGTCTCCAGGTCATCTTGGAAAATCTCATTCCACTAAACCCTTGTCATATATTACTCTACTCATTCTACTCCCCTGTTCAAGAGCCTACAAATGGCAATATTTCAAACTAAGCACCTCTGAACATCAGAAGATCCACTGTGGTGTCCTCTTTGGGCCTGCCAAGGGGGAAGATGGGAGGCTCACCATGCACCTATTTTAATAGCAAAAGCTCTGCTCTGTTCTACGCTGTGTACTTCAGAATAAAATTAGGCTGAAAGAATGGGTTCCATTGCTTTACAAGTATTTCACCAATAGCGTTAAATATAAACTTCTTGGCTCAATTTTTAAGGCCTGCACAATCTCACCCTATTCTATTCCTCTAATCTATGAACTCCTTTAGTCCCCAAAAGCAATCTTTCACATCAAGCAGGACAATTTACTCACAATACCTACAAATAGTTATGTTCCTATTGATACCCACACCCTGAAGAGTGCAAATACTGAAGCTTAAAACCATTCAGTTTCTCTCATCTCGGAGAAAGCCTTTCTATTCACCTCCAGGCCTTTTTTTTTTTGAGACAGAGTCCCCCTCTGTCGCCCAGGCTGGAGTGCAGTGGCACGATCTCGGCTCACTCACTGCAAGCTCCGCCTCCCGGGTTCACGCCATTCTCCTGCCTCAGCCTCCCCAGCAGCTGGAACTACAGGCGCACACTGCCACGCCTGGCTAATTTTTTGTATTTTTAATAGAGACGGGGTTTCATCATGTTAGCCAGGATGGTCTCGATCTCCTGACCTCGTGATCCGCCCGCCTCGGCCTCCCAAAGTGCTGGGATTACAGGCGTGAGCTACTGTGCCCAGCCACCTCCAGGCCTTTTTACACCCAGAAGTCAACCCAACTTCCCTATTCCCTCCCTGCCAAGTAAAGTCTACCTCTTCCACTCCAGGGAGCATTTACAGGTTAAGCATCCCTTAACTGAAATGCTTGAGACCAAAAGTGTTTCAGATTTTGAATTTTTTCAGATTTTGGAATATCTGCATATACAAAATGAGTTATGTTGGGGATGAGACTCATGTCTGAAGGTAAAACTCACCTATGTTTCATATACACCTTATACACATAGCCTGAAGTTAATTTTATACAGTATATTGAATAATTTGTGTATGAAGCAAGGTTTGTGCATATATGAAGTTGATACACATTTAACCATCAAGAAAGCAAAGGTGTCACTATCTCAGCCACCCATGTGGACAGTCACCTGTTGTTTGGCATCACCATCATTCCTGACTTTGAATTGACAGGCAACCAATAAGCAATCATTTTCTTATATTTATTCACATATAAGTACTTAGTAAAAAATATGACATGCCACTAATACAATGAAAAAAATGCGTTCAGGGTAACTAAGTGGCACAATAGCAGCACCAGAACACCTGTATCATCCATTAAACAACAGCAACCACAAACAATGGCAGGCTCTCAGTTTCCACCTACAATTCTGTGTTTTGACTGAAAAGTTATTGTACACTGTAACCCCTTGGTAATGGTGAATAAACAGTGTGTTTTGTGTCTAAGTCTTGACTGCAACTAGTCACATGAGGTCAGGTGTGGAATTTTCCACTTGTGGTGTCATTTGCTGCTCAAAAAGTGTAAGATTTTGGAGCATTTTGGATTTTCAGATTAGGGATGCTCAACTCACAGAGCTATAAGGAGTCACTGTGTATCCCAAGGGAATGCCTCTCCTATCTCATGAGTCACTTTCCTCCAGCTTATTTGAGAGTCAATTTGTTTTAAGGTCTAATTCTACATTGTTGCCTAGTTTCTTCTCAGAACCACCCCCGTTTAGTCCCCCGAGGTCTCCAAATCCCCACTCAGATGGGGCCTCTGATCACTTCTGTTGATTACTGAGGGGATTCTAGGATTTCCTTTAGCATAATGTTGTCATCATCAGGTTAAAATCAAAGGAAGTGTGATCCTTGGAGAGAATACTCCCATTCTCCACTTTATCCCTTCTTAGCCTAAAATGCCACTAACCTTGTACGCAACATGCTTTAATGAAGGTTTGTAATAACTGAAAGGATCACAATGTAGATCAAAAACAAAAATGGAAAGAAAAAGTAAAACTGGATGTCAAATTTGACTGCAAACAAAGATCAAGGTTAAATGCTAAAAAATTTAATCACAAAGTTTCCAATAGCTGCCTGTTCTTCCTGGGGCTTGGTAGTTCAATTCAACAGGTTGAATTGAACTTATTGTTCTTCCAAATAAATATTATTTGTTGATACAGTTAGCTCAGGTTAGTTTCTATGACTTACCAGCAAAAGACCGCTAATATATCCTTTACAAAAAATGGTTTTATGGTCAGATGTTTGGGAAATGCTTCCAGAGCACATAGCACCAGCTTGGAAATTCACAATGGTCATTAAAGACTCTGAGAAGTCCTGCAATACAGAAATCACTTTAACTAGTTAAGCCATTATTACCAAAGGGTATGTCCCAAACTTTTGTCAGTGTGAAACTTCCATTAGCATCCTACAGAACTTATATTTAACTTCAAGGAATACGTGAATACAATGAAGGCATGGAGGCAATCACATCGTTATTCCAAAAGAATTTGCCAATTCATTAGATTGTCTTGGCCACATTTCATGTAGCATTTTATGAATAATTTGCATTAACATATTGATTAAAAGTAAAAGGGATAATACTTTTGTTTTTGAGGCAGAGTCTCACTCTGTGGCCCAGGCTGGAGTGCAGGTGGTGCGAGCACTGCTCACTGCAGTCTCGACTTGCCAAGCTCAAGCAATCCGTCCACTTCAGCCTACCAAGTAGCTGAGACTACAAACGTGTGCCACAATGTCCAGCTAATTTGTTAGGTTTTTTGTTGTTTTTTTGGTGTGTGTGTGTGGAGACAAGGTCTCACTGTGTTGCTGGTCTCAAACTCCCAAGCTCAAGCAATTCTCTCACCTTGGCCTCCCAAAATGTTGGAATTACAGGCATGTAATTCCACACACAGTCGGGATAACACTTTTGAAATGACCTTCTTAGTAATCCACGGTTTTTTCTTTACTTACCCTTTACTGCTCAGAATATGGGAGGGTGAGATCGAGCAAGTTTGTAAAGAAGAGAAGGTCTATAACCAACAAGAAAAGACAGGAAACAGCAGAAAGAAAGAATATGGCAGAGAAATCTAAGGATCCTAGCTTTCCCCTGCTACCCTCCTCACCTCTCCTGAGTCAAAAATATGGGGGAGAGGGGTATTTGTTGCTCTCCTGAAAAGTTTTCAAGCCCTTTAAAGAAGCCCCATGATACAGAAATGTTTGGTGATCTGAAATGTATTCCCAAATGAAAATATTGCAAAGAAATGTGTGTTACATTAAGAAATAATTAAGGCATGTGATCAAGAATACACATTAATTTTGTGACAGCATTTTACAGGAAAAATATCTTGATTCCTGTTATGGACTGAATGCGCCCCACCCTCCCAAATTTAATGTTAAAGTTCTAACCCCTGGTGTGATGGTATTTGAGATGCGGCCTTGGGGAGGTAATCAAGTTTAAATTAAGTCATAAGGGTGGGGTCTTAATACAAGGAAAGACCACATGAGGACACAGAGAGAAGGTGGCCTCTGCAAGCCACAAGAGAGCCCTTAGCAGAACACTACGATGATGGCACCCTGACCTGGGCCTCCAGAACTGTGTGAAAATTAATTTCTGTTGTTTAACTCAGTCTATGGTATTTAGTTATGGCAGCCCAAGCTAAGACATAACTAAGACATGTATAAGTATTTCAAAGGAAGAATATCTTGATTCCTGAGCTTTCACAAAATGGGTTAAAATGTTCCTAGTTCCCAAATCTCTTATGCAATAATTGCAACTTAGTGCCCCTTAGTTATAACATAGATTTCCAGACGTTACTTGTTTCTGACATTGAGTCCATATTTACCTTTGTTTGGTTTAATATAATTACACACAGGAACATTGCTTGAGCTTCCATCATCATACCTTGAAATTTATGAGCCAAAGATCAGGCTGAAAGGCTAATGAATATTACTGAAGATGAACTGAAAAGATTCCTTGGGCAGACTGATTGGTCAATAGAAGTTTCCAGGGTTTTCATCACCAAACATATTTAACAATCGAAATACACTAGGCAGCTTACAAAATCTCACTGTTTGCCTGTTACACTGCTTTACCACTACTATGAAAATAGTCTGTGTGGTGGAGTGAAACCAGTTCTGCTACTCTAGCCAGATGGAGCCAAACAATTAATGTCTGAACGAAGTATAAAGATGGTCTGCATTATATGGTTAATTTTCCAGTCCAATTGGATGCCCTACAAAGATGAGAGAGGAGACACAATATGAAGAGATCATATAAGCCAGAAGAGACAGTGGGAGCTTAGAGCTGATTTAGTTTTTGAAGAGCTTTCCAGTTTAGTCCATATGATTCCCCTCCCCTAATTCTTTTCCCCTTAGTTAATCTTGCACAATTAAAACCGGCAAATATATTTCTTACATTAAAATTTGTATTAAAATTTCACTTTACATTCTACAGTGTTTCAGCCATGCAGTCCTGTTTAACTATTGGGACATCTTTAGGGACTTGTTTATTTAATAGTTTCAGCATAACTAAGAAATAAGCAAATACTCTGAATGCTGCATGGTCTGCAGTTATTCTTTTTAAAATTATTTTTCTTTAAGACTAGTCAAGCATAGTAGTGAGAAGGGGAGAAAGTAGAACAAGGGGTTTCAGATCAAACTCCTGACTTTGAAAAATCAGTTGAGATAACTCACTACCTTCGGGCCAGCCATGCAATTACTCTTAATACAACTGTACCACAGATGTATTGCCAAGAACAAAGGCCCTGGCTCTGCTCCTGTATTTAAGGTAATGGAGCCTTTATTAAAACAGTCCACAGTATAGTATACTTGGTAAAGCTGGTAATATTGGTTAAACGTGACATAACTCTTTTCAGGATGTCCTGACCCCTGCAGATTCTCTAGAAATAAATCCCCTAGAGCAGCTGTCTTTTACCAGGGGTGGACAACAGAATCACCCTGGAGATTTTGTGTAGTCAGTTGGTGATGGGGCTTGGACATGTGCATTTACCCTAGCTCTTCTGATGACTCTCCTGTGTACCCTGGCACTTAAGCCATCTGCTTATAAAAGGTAATTCTTTTTCTTTTTTTCTGAGATGGAAGTTTTGCTCTGTCGCCCAGGCTGCAGGGCAATTGTGTGATCCAGGCTGGCTCACTGCAACCTCCAACTCCTTGATTCAAGTGATTCTCCTGCCTCAGCCTCCCAAGTAACTGGGATTGCAGGCATGCACCACCACACCTGGGTAATTTTTGTATTTTTAGTAGAGACGGGGTTTTACCATGTTGGCCAGGCTGGTCTCAAACTCCTAACCTCAAGTGATCTGCCAGTCTCAGCCTCCCAAAATACTGGGATTACAGGCATGAGCCACCACGTCCGGCCTGTTTTTATTTCTTCACTTCATAAAACTCAAAGATGCTTTAAAATGAAATAACAAGCCTTTCTCTGGACTGTAATTACAGAACTTTTGTCTCCTGGTGCTTCTACGCCACTGGTGTAATTCAGAGTATGCTTTTCATGGTGATTATGCTTGTTAAGAGAGATTGGGTATTCAGTGTATTAGGCAGAACTATAGTTGTAAGTTTGTGGCTTAAGCATTCTGATCCCTTTGAGCCTTTAGTCCAATGAGGCAGTCATTTGTGAGCAAGGAATCAAATATGTCTCTCATGTGAACACTTTAAGTAAATAACTGGAGAAAGTACTCCAGCAAAATAAGGGAGTAAAATAATGTTGGCTCAAAATGAGGTCGAAAAGCTGCAGGGCTCGGATCGTGTTGCTATAGGCATAAATCTGGGAGTTCTCAAGGTGTAGCTAATATTTAACGTCCAGAGAAGGTAGTGTATATTCCATAGCCTCATGCAAAGGACTTTCAACAACGAAGAGGACTCAGTTAAGGAGACCGAAAAGGTGGGGCCTGTATGAAAAGGCACAGCAACGAATGTAAAACTTCCCCAATAATACTCTCATTTATCTAAAACTGTCCCACAGCTTAACTTTGAAAATTCAAAACCATTCAATTCAGCTCTCAGATTTGTGTGAGAAATAACGAGATACTTGCAGCTCAGAAAAAGAAAAACAACTATCTAGAAAGTGACTGCTTTATCCCCCACTGTAAACTATACCACTGCGGCCCGGGATCCTTGTTCGACTCCTAGCCAAGGCGTTCCCGCTGCGTTTCTGTTGGGTTATCCCAAACCTGATAGAATACTACCGCCCTCCCTGCCTCCGGTCGAATAAACTACAACGTCTGGCACTCGGTGCTGAAAAGAAATCGGGCGCGGTGTCTTGCCCAGTCTGGTGAGCGGCACCGGGTGCAGTAACTGTCACCGGCACCCACATGCGGTTCCGGCGCTTAGGGCGCCGCTGAACTCAGAGCCCGGGAGTCATGGCCGCTGGCGGTGACGCCGCAGGTAATTCAGCCCAGGAGCAGGGCCCGGGCCTGGTGAACTCTCGGAAAAATGGGGGCCCGAGCAAACAAGAAGAGCGAGGGCAAGGGGCGTAGGCACCCGGAGGCGGCAGCAAGACTCAGGACGCCAAGAGCACCGTCTTCCTGGTGCCCCAGGGCCTGCGCCGCCTCTCCACGCCCCTCGCACGGCGGCGACTGCTTCCGAGGTCATGTTTCCGGGACGCGCGCGTCTTCAGGGTGGAAGCCTGGCGCACGTCCGGAGGTGCCGAGAAGCCAACCAGCCCAAACTCTGGGGGAAATGACTCTCCTCTGCCCTCGCCCCGCGCTCTGCTACCATTTCCTTCCGTCTCTGCTTCGCTCAGCGATGCAAAACGCGCGAGGCGCACGGCAGAGGGCCGAGGCCGCGGGACTCTCTGGGCCAGGCCCGCCCCTCGGCCTCGCAGCGCAGCACGGGACGCCCTGGCCGCTGTCCAGCGCTGGCAGTCTGAGCCGAGGCTGTCGCGGAGCCAGTACAGCCGGGGCCGCGGGCTGGAAGGGCGAGCTTCCTAAGCCGGGGGGATGCCCGGCGCCCGGGCAGGGTAGGAGAGCGGTGGGCAAAGGGACCCGGCCGTCCGGAAGGAAGCCACGCGGCTTGAGGCGGTGGGGGAAGTAGGCCGGCGGGCGGCCCCTGTGCGCGCGGGGGGAGTCCATTAGGGTCCCTGGCGGGGGGACGGCTTTCTAATGTGTGAGGGCGACGCCCCAAAAGCTGTCGTCGGCCCTACGCGCTGAATGTGGATGGATGACTGGGACCCAGTAGTTTCCGATCCCAAACCTGCTTTCCGAGAAGGGCTTCTAACCCAAAATGTGAATCCCGCCTCCCCTCTCGGCCAGAACTGTGGACTCGTCCCGGAGGGGGCGGTGGGTGGGGCGGAGCTGGCGGGAAATTTCGGTTTCGGCGGGTTCCCTGCGGCGCAACTCATCGTGCGCTCTCTTGTTCCTCGGGTGTTCTCCTCGCTCGCCCTCTGACTTTGCCATGCCCTGCTCTGAAGAGACACCCGCCATTTCACCCAGTAAGCGGCCCCGGCCTGCAGAAGAGGGCGGCATGCAGCTCCGCTTTGCCCGGCTCTCCGAGCACGCCACGGCCCCCACGCGGGGCTCCGCCCGGGCCGCGGGCTACGACCTGTACAGGTGAGCGGGGACCTCCCGGCGAGGAGGCTGGGAAGGGCCGGCCATCCGCTGCCACAGCTAGAAACAGTCATCGAAGAGATCACAGGAACACACTAGCTATAAATAGGATTTCTGCCTTTTTCATATTGAAAATTTTAGTTTTCATCTTTGGCATAAATTAAATAGAGATTTGGGCAAAGACTGCAGAATAAGTAAAATAACTATACGGCGTCCAGCAAGGCGTTACTTTGCAACGTTTATTGTGCCCTTCCTAAATAGAAGATAGAGAGGAAGGCACATGGTGGCTTTCGAGTGGCCTGAGGGTGATGCTGTGCTCAATAGAAAAGCCAAGGTGAGAGCCTAGATGTGAGGGTGAAAACACCTAAGAAGGATGAACAGAGATGCATCTGCCTTAAAAAGTTATTTTCTATACATTCATCTGGCCCCAGGGCGGAATTTCAGAAGGCATCCGAATACGAAAGGCAGAGCTGCCTGTAATACTACCACACTTCATCTCTACAGCACGTTTTACCTGTACTAAAAACTTTCCTTATGCTGTTGTATTTAGTCCTCACAACAATCCTTAACTAGGTAAGTGTTACTTTTTACGCAGGCAGGAGTTTGTGAAGAGCTGAATTGATTTCCCCAGAGACTTGAAATTGATACCTTTTTTTTCCCGAATTTTTGGCTTTTTTTTTTTTTTTTCTTTTGACTACTGTGCCAGTTCTTAGAGCCATTAAGGTAGGAGAAAAGTAATGCTGAGAGGGAAGGAGAGTTTATACTAAATCCCAAGCATTGGGATTTATTTTAAAGTTTCTCAGGTAATTCAAACATGAGAACTATTGGTCTAAGCACAGGAGAAGAGAAAGTAGTGCATGATGATAGCAACAGAAAAGAAAGGAAAAGGAAAGTAGCTATGGGCAATTGCAGCTGGAAAAACTACGGTCTCTTAATTTTAATGAATAAAAGAGTGATGTAGTTTGACTAGACCTTTCCGAAGTATATTTTGGAGCACTTTTTTGAGTCCTAGGGGAGTCCTTGATTTAAGATACCTTAAGTAGCCTCATAATAAATTCAGGTGACTTTCTGTGTACTGAAATAGACGTGGAAATAATGTATCTGTAATAAATTAGGCCATAACTATTTAAAGAGGGGTTTCAGCGAAAGAAGTTTGGAAGTATAGTACTGCTTTACCAGACTTAATGCAATTCTCCAAAGTAAACTTCTGGTTCTGCTCATTGTAAAATCTCTTAAATTTCCACCCAGCGGAGGGCCACAGTAATAGCAAGAGTAGCAGCATTTGCTACGTGGATCTTAGAGGAATTCTGTTCCTAAACAAGGTCCATCTCCAGGGACTGTTCACAGTGATCAGCCCTCTCCCTCAGCCAGGAAATTCATCGCCTAAGCTTGGCAAACCACCAAGCCCCGCCTGACAGATACAACACAGTTCTTTATCCCTCTTATTTTGTCCACCCATTTTCTCCTTTCCTTCTGCAGATATTCCCTAATCACATAAATGATTGTGAGAATAAAATGAGTTAATATATGTAAACCAGTTAGAACTGTGCCTGGCACATAGTAAAGGATTAATCAGTGATAGCTAGTATTATTAGTAATATTTGGCCTTTTTTCTTTGTTCTTTCTTCATTTTTTTTCCTTTTCAAACTATGGTAGTAAAGCATCCACCTTTTGAAAGTTTGCCTTTCTGCCCTTTCATGCTAATAAGTACCTCAGTTTCCCAATAAACTTTTGTTCAGGGGCAAAGATTTACAATGTTGACATCTCTTCACACCACCAAAAATATTCACAGAGAATTATTTTATCTAAAGCTGTCATTTTAATAATAAAATAACTACCTCTACCTTCTTCATAAACTTTTAAGATGAATTGGGAATTCATCATAGCAAGGTTGATTTTAGAAACTAAAGTTCATTAATTCATTAAATATATTGAAAGCAATTTTATATGCTTGGTCACAAAGAAAATATAAAAACAATTTTATAAATTTGCAGTTATTTTCTTTCAATATTTTCTTAGTGCCTATGATTACACAATACCACCTATGGAGAAAGCTCTTGTGAAAACGGACATTCAGATAGCGCTCCCTTCTGGGTGTTATGGAAGAGTAGGTGAGTCATTTAAGAAACAGGTAACTATTTGTCAAGTTATCCTTTGTGATACGTTCTTCATGTTTCATTTGGGGTAATAAGCAGGCAATATTGCTTGGGCTGTGTCCTAAAAGAAGCACCATTTGTGATAGCAAATGCACTGTTTGAAAGGCTTTATTTACATCTTTGCTTTGCCTCTTTTTGACCCTTTTGTTTTTCTCTTTCCTCACTGGAGCTTTTAGGCTCACATTGGCCTAGAAGGCTGTTCTCAGAACATGGCATTTTATATTAGGAGAGTAAAACTTGGGACCTTGTTGGTCCCAGAGTGTGTAAGCCTACTTAACCTTTTCTTGTTTGGTCGTGGGGTTAGGGTAAGGGATACTCTTCAGTGTTGTAGAGGCATTGGGAGGAGGTAGGACAAAATGGAATACAAGTCAACAGGTTTGATTTTTCTGGAGCGGATCAGTTGTTACCAGACAGTTCTTTGCAAGAGCGTAAGTTCTTTTTGACTAACCAGAGTAAACATAAAGGAGTCAATGGAGCTGTGATGCCCTCCTCCAGGGAAAGGAGTTAGACTGGCACTATCTTATTAGCCATGAGTGGGGAAACTGCCAGTACTTCAGCCCTTAAAAGATAACAAGATGGCCTTTCATCTCATTTCTTGGGCATCATTGACTGCATTTTTTAGAGTTTTTTCAGGGGAGGGGGCAGGAGGTGGAGTGAAATAAAGGTTAGTATAGAAAGAGGCTGCATTATTGACAAAGTGCCTGATTTAAATTATTATAAAATAAAATACTAGTTAGGATAATTAATTATAGGCCTGATGCTTGAGTCTGCAATAATAAGGTGTAACCATAGCTTTTTATTTTTTCAGTTTTTAGGATTAAAAAGTATACTAGTATTGAATCATTGAGACTTAGTTTTTGGCATTTTTAGTTAACTGATATTAGCCTGTTTATCTTACTCTGGTTCATGTGTTTCCTACAGACATGTCTTTTGGCATCTGAATCATGAATAGTGGGGTCCCAAGTTGTAGGCTATGCTCTGCTACTATTTGGTTAGGTTTGTTTCCATCTCCCTTCCCCTTCCTTTCCCTTCCCATCTACATTGTACATGTTGTGGTTTCCCATCTTAAAACCAAAGTCTTCTTCCTCAGTAGTGTTGCTGCTGGCCACACTCCTCTTTCTTCCCCTTTGAGGCTTAACTTCTTGAAAGAGCAGCCTACAGTCGTTCCCGTTTGCTCACCTTTCAGCTCATTCTAGCAGTCCTTCTGCCCTGTCTGCAGCACCACAAATTCTAACTGAAGTCACATGGGAGTGGTTTAAGTTAGTTTTGAATTAAAACCTTGTAGAATTTTCCTAAACTAGTCTTTCCAACTTTGGTAATGTAGTATGATGAATATATATTCTTTAATTCAAAACCATGTGCTAAAGTTAAGATGAAGATGTAGATATTATAGGTGAAGAGAATGACATGCTTAAATTGCATCAGTTATCTCTGGTATAGCCCTTCCCCCTTAAAATAACCAATGTCTCCTTTTTTGTTTTTTAGCTCCACGGTCAGGCTTGGCTGCAAAACACTTTATTGATATAGGAGGTAATGCATTTCCTTTTTTATTCTGTAAATGTTTGCAAGCATTTACTTTGTCTTTGTTTAAAAGGTAATATTCAAATGACAGATTTTATTTTTAAGAAAATAAAATGATTAGAGGAAAGCTTGTTATAATATGAGGAGGCAAAGCTTTGTGGTTATTTTAAGCAATTATATTTTGCTTAACTACTAACTTAATTTTTAAAATAATTACTTGATTATTAATGACTTAGATTTAATGATGTAATAATTAGGTAATTATTTAAGCAACAAGAGTTCTAGAAAACACAAGGCTATCTTGTAAGAATTTTCTTCATAAGAGAGCTATCTGTCTTTAGCAAAATATAACAAGAAAATCTTTCCCTGAAGTCAGGAGAGAAAACACTTTTCTCTAAATTTGTCAAGACAGTCCTCTGTGGTACTGTTTCCCTTATAATAAAGCCTTTCTCATGTCTCCCAAAGTTAACCCTACCTCATGTGGTACCTTTCATGAAGAACCTTCAATGTCCTCTGCTAACTACTCTTGCTACAGAGCTACTCCTCTTATCGTAAGGAAACTTCTACTTTCCTAATGTGGTTTCCTTGTTTCAGGTCTCCTCCAACTGGGATCCAGACCCCACTTAATGTGGTCCCCACATACTGATCCTTTATCCCATCAGTAGTGAATGTTTCATTTAACAAGATATCTTGGCCCCACATAAGTAGGTATGCTAGATCTCCTCCACCCCTTTTTACAGAGCTACTTTATATAGCTCTGGCTTAGAAATGAGCCCACGTGGATATGTGGTTAAAAACTGGAGTCTCTGGCCGGGCGCGGTGGCTCAAGCCTGTAATCCCAGCACTTTGGGAGGCCGAGACGGGTGGATCACGAGGTCAGGAAATCCAGACCATCCTGGCTAACACGGTGAAACCCCGTCTCTACTAAAAAATACAAAAAAAAAAAACTAGCCGGGCGAGGTGGCGGGCGCCTGTAGTCCCAGCTACTCGGGAGGCTGAGGCAGGAGAATGGCGTGGACCCGGGAGGCGGAGCTTGCAGTGAGCTGAGATCCGGCCACTGCACTCCAGCCTGAGAGACAGAGCAAGACTCCGTCTCAAAAAAAACAAAAAAAAAAAACTGGAGTCTCTGTGTGATTCCAACCCCCTCGTTCTTTCCACTGCAATTAAGTGTGAAGATTACCCTGCTGCATCCCCCTCACCAACTAAACACGTCCTGAATTAGCTCACTTTTATGTGCCACTGCAAGGGCTAACTAAGCACTTAATGAAACCTGGCTATCCTAGTCTGCTCCTTAGTCTGACATTTGGTGGGCGTGGTATCTCTCCATAGTGTCAGTAGGTGGTGCTGTTGGCCAAGACAGGACCCCAAAAGTACCCAGTTCTTAGGGACTAAAGGGGAGCTAAGTTTTACATAGCAGGGATGGACATTGACAGCCCACTCTCGGGTTGAAGATTCCTTGGGCTCTGTAAGTTATGCTCTGTAAGTTGACCGTTTACAAGGTCAACTATGGTCATTTGGGACTGTAACTTAAGGATATAAATGATTGTATATATTTTCAACGAAGTTTCAAATGATTGTGCAAGGAACAGGAGCTTTGGAATAACAACTGGATTTAGGTCCCAGCTCTGTCACTAACTAGTTATTAACCTTTCTGAACCTGTTTCCTCATCTTTCAATGGAAATTAGTGTGCCTGCCTCTGAGAGGTGGGAGGATTAAATGATAATATGTATGAAATACCTAATACAGTGCTTGGCACATACTAGATTCTGTGAGATATAATTTCTGTCCTTAGGGACTTCACAGATTGTTTTTATGTGGAAACTTTTTCTTTTTTTCGACTTTGTTACTAATTTTTGCTCTGTTTAAAACAACTTTCTGGAAAAAAATTCATGTAAAAGAATGGAAAGTTAGTTTGCCTGGTGGTTGGTATGGTATTATTCATAAAATTACACTGTGGTGTGTTCTTGGATGCAGAGAACCTTAACAGTCTCCCTTAGGCACAAGTTTATCATAGTTGGCAACAGTTTTTATTTCTGAAAAGAGATGTTGTTAGAAATCCCAGGCTGTAAATAAGGGTCAAAGGGAAAAGTTGAGCATTCAGGATTCTGTTCAGAATTCACATCTGGTAGGTGTGGATAGTTTTTCACTAAAAAAAGGTTTCCAACAAATGACATGCCAAACTCTTGACACAGTAAAACTTTTGCTTGAAGTCAGTTAATCACTCTGCCAGTTCCAATGCATGATTTTTCCAGTGATAACTTCAAGATACTTTCTGCTTTCTCTGAGGAAAAATGTCCCTGATACTTATATCCTGTAGGCAGAGAAGGCTTTTCTTGAAGGTCAAATGGCAATTGGGTGGTAAATGAATTTGAAACTACTGAAAGTTTTATACCATCAGCATTCATGTTAAAAAAAAAAACTGAGGGCCTTTTTTTCTGCCATACGTTTGAATTGACTTCAAACTACTTAATTTCTTTTAGTCAGTTACAGGTTTTTCACATTTTCTTGGCCCAAGTATAAAGATCACCTGTCTCTAGAATTCAAGACACCCAGTCATTTGAGTAGTTCTGATAGGACTACTTTACAGATACAGCAGAGGCCTTTACAAAAAGAGAATGTTTTTGTATGTTAGAAGATACTATGAAGCCAACAAGCAAATATTTACAATTTCTATGAAAAAGAAAAATGAGGAAAAAAACATGAACGAAATATAGATGAGGACGTGCAAATATCCAACAAATGGGAGGAAAAAAGTCCAGCCTCACTAGTCATCAGGGAATGAAAAGTAAGGCAATGAGATAACCATTTTGTACTCTTGATATTGGCCAGAATATAAGAGATTGTTGCCATCAGATATTGGCAAGCATTTTGGAAATGGGCATTCTCCAATATTGCTGATGGAAGTTTGAATGGCTACACCTTTTTTTGCAACCTATTTGATGAAAATAAAAAGCATTAATGTAAAAGGATATATTTAAAGGGCTTCTTTATTTTTTATAGCAAAATGTAAAAGCAGCCTGTGTCTAATATTATGTAAGAGAATAGTTACATAGAAACATATGGTACAGGTTGGGCATCGTGGCTCATGCCTGTAATCCCAGCACTTTGGGAGGCTGAGACAGACAGATTGCTTGAATCCAGGAGTTTGAGGCTCATTTGAGCAACATAGGGATACTTTCTCTCTACAAGAAATACAAAAATTAGCCAGGTGTGGTGGTGCCTGTGCACCTGGAGGCTGAGATGGGAGAATCACTTGAGGTTGAGGCTGTAGTGAGTTGTGATCATACCACTATACTCCTGCCTGGGCTATAGAGTGAGACCCTGCCAAAAAAAGAAAGAGAAAAAGAGATACCATATTTCCATATCTTGTATCTAAAAACAATGGCTAACATTTACATTTATTAATCTCAAAGGATAAATAGAAAAAAAGTAGTATGTAAGATATTTCTGTAACATTAGCTATCTCAGGGAGGGTAAGAGAATATTATAAGCTTTTATTTTATATGTATTTGTATTGTTTTGGTTATTTAAAAATTTTCGAATAAAGTAGAAACAGAATAGTTCAGAAGTCAGTCAGTCCATATTGTCTTTCTCTAACTCATTCAAGATAGATGAATTACTAGCCTGTACCTCAAAATCTCCCAGCATGGAAGTTCTCTAGCCTACTGTGGCCATTTTTTCTAACATGGAACAACATGCTATGTTGAGGGATTTCTTCATTAAATCTAATTTAAATTGTCCCTGCCGTCAAAATTTTTTCCATATAGGTAATGTGGAAAACAGCTGGTTTCATCTTTATATCAATTTTTTTCATAAATATTAAGGTCTAAATTAATGGTCAACTGACAGTGGAGAAATAAAGCAGGATTTGGTAATTCGAATTGGTCAAGTTCAATAATTGATTGTCTCCTTCAGGCCAGACAGGAGATGAACTGCCTTTGCTGCTTTTCTGCCCAGTTTTATACTCACTCTTCTCATAAAAGTATCGCATCAGGAACCTTTTAAGAAGTGCTTAAATTCAGATTCACTTGTCCCTAGTAATTCATTCATAAAGCACAGGGGTTCATTTAAATGTATGTTGTAATCCATTCGGAAAATCTAAAATGTTGTTTTTGCTGAATATGGTGGACCTAAGCATTTGCTTTTTTTCCCCCCTTATATGAGAAAATTGAAAGGATATGCTTTGGAATTACCTTTGTTCTTAAAAAATGGGGGGTGGGTATGTTTTGAGTTTTTTTTGTTTGTTTGTTTTCTCAGCTTTCAAATAATGAGGAGTGTGGACAAATAGCATTACTGCCCATTGAGCTGAACACGTGATTATTTTTAGTTCCATATTTTTTCCTTCATCAGGGTTTTTGTTGGGGGTAGAATATTAATAACAAGTAAGATGTGACATGGAGCTGTATTCAGTTAGATTCACGTGAGTCCTATCAAGCCTTTCACAAACTGAGGGGAAAGAATTACATGTATAGCAGGAAATTGGGAGTGGGAGGAGAAAGGGAAGTGACTGCTAATAAGGTAGGGGATTTTCGGAGGGAGGGTAATGAAAATGTGCTATAATTGACTGTGACGATAGTTGGCCAACTCTGATATATTATAAACTGTGGAACTGTAACACTTTAAATGGATAAATTGTATGCTTTGTGATTATTTATCAATATAAAAAAACGAAAAGGCCTGGTACACCTGTATTGTCTGTGCTTGTGTTTATGGAAATGTTTTAAATTATTGGCTTAAAGATAAATGCTAGCAAGTCTGGTAAGTATAACTCTCTGGGCTATGGCAGGGACCTAGCTCACGTCTCCCCTGCAAAGATCTTCTCCCGCTGTGTTCATAATCTCAAAGAAGTACTAATTACACATATAAAGAAGTACTAATTACACTCATGAAGCCTATGTGCTACTGTCTTCTGAGAAATCATGCTCTAAGAAAGGATGGTGGTTCAAATTAAAAGGAGAGGAAGATTATGAACTGAAAAGTTCAGGTATATTTTTAGTGTACAAATGGAATGTTCTAAGATTTGCGAGACTGCTGCTTAACAATGTCAGCGCTGACTTATTCCGCTGCAGAGCTTTAGGCTTTTTTACATTTTTGTTTATGACTCAATCGTATTTCAATCTGGGTATTAGTGGGAAGCTGATACCAGGAAAAGCCTTTAAAACTCAAACTGTAATTTTCTCCTAGTCTTTTTGGCAAGTGTGCGGTGGGTAGACAGTAGGTTGGAGATGGTCATTGCTACTCCCAGCTTAAAAGAGGAAATGGTTGCCATTTGATAAAGAGTGACAGGTTGGAAAATTAGGATGTGTTTTCTAAATTTTTATTTGTATTTTAGTAATATCATTTCTTGGTTTTAGGCTTTACATAGTACCAGGGCAAGATTCACTTATTCAATTGTAAGAATACAAATCTCAGAGCTACATAACAATGATTTTGAGATCTTACACCTCTAGTATTCAGATAGCAAAAATCGAGATATTATTATTTTTCTTTTTTCTAGCTGGTGTCATAGATGAAGATTATAGAGGAAATGTTGGTGTTGTACTGTTTAATTTTGGCAAAGAAAAGTTTGAAGGTATGTTAAATATATACATTCACATAATTCTAGTGAATTTTCGGAGTCATGTATGTGTAAATAATATTGACTCTTTTTTTTTTTTTTTTTTGAGACGGAGTCTGTCGCCCGGGCTGGAGTGCAGTGGCCTGATCTCAGCTCACTGCAAGCTCCGCCTCCCGGGTTCCCGCCATTCTCCTGCCTCAGCCTCCCGAGTAGCTGGGACTACAGGCGCCCGCCACCTCGCCCGGCTAATTTTTTTTTATTTTTTAGTAGAGACGGGGTTTCACCGTGTTAGCCAGGATGGTCTCGATCTCCTGACCTCGTGATCCGCCCGTCTCGGCCTCCCAAAGTGCTGGGATTACAGGCTTGAGCCACCGCGCCCGGCCAATAATATTGACTCTTTTAATTCTCATTGAATAAGACAGGATGTGCAGAATGTCAGTAATATCAATAATAAACTATTCTTTCTTTGAAGTCAAAAAGGGTGATCGAATTGCACAGCTCATTTGCGAACGGATTTTTTATCCAGAAATAGAAGAAGTTCAAGTAAGTATTATAAAGGATGATAGAGAATAAGTAATATAACATCTTAAGTGAAGAAATATGTATAATCTTGAGTATTTAATATGCTGTTTGTAACTAAATAGTATATATGACTAAACTTAAGCAAATTTAAAATACTAGTTTTAAGAATTTCTTAAAATGTTTTTCATGTAGCTATTATGTAGTATTTACTTTGCATAATAAGTTATTTAAACATACTGTGAACTTCTAATATTAGAATTTTTAAAAGTTATCCAATATTCTAATTTATGGAGCTTTTTAGAATTTAATTTTCTTCTTTCTGTAATCTCCCTTTTGAAAGATGATATAGCAAGAGTAGAATTCTGGCTATATTTTTCTTAGGAGCTGGAGAGGAAAACTGAAAGAGACTCTAAAAAAAATGGTGAAGCTTACCACCTTTCTATCTGTCTATCTTTCAGGCTTTGGATGACACCGAAAGGGGTTCAGGTGGTTTTGGTTCCACTGGAAAGAATTAAAATTTATGCCAAGAACAGAAAACGAGAAGTCATACCTTTTTCTTAAAAAAAAAAAGTTTTTGCTTAAAGTGTTTTGGTGTTTTGCACTTCTGTAAACTTACTAGCTTCACCTTCGAAAAGTACTGCATTTTTTACTTTTTTTTTTTTTTTAATGGTCAAGGAAGAGATCATAAAAAAATGAAACACAAAGCTTTTTGTGTTTGGATCGAAAAGAAACTTTGTTTTTCTGCAATTGATGGTTGTATGTAAATCTGCTTTGTGGTGACCTGATGTAAAGTGTCTTCTTAAAATCAAATGTACATCAATTACAGATTAAAAAAAAAACCCTGTATTTAACTCAAATGATCCCCCTTCAGCAACTTATTTTGCTTTAATTCCTTTAAATCTTAAGCAATATTTTGTATTCAGTAAACTTAAATTCTTACACAAGGTACAAAATCTTGCATAAGCTGAACTAAAAGAAAATGAAATGAAAAGGAGAGATTAAAGGTATTCCTTGTTCTTCTCTTCACTAGTTTAAAAACTTCTTTTTAATCTTAAGTTTCTTTGTGATGAGGGTGAGAAAAGAATCCTCAGTTTATTTTTCCACTATTAATCTTTCTTTTGATAAATCCTCTATTGACTGAGTAGAGGTATGTTTGTGAAAGACATGTAACTTGGGTATTTGTTACCTTTGATTTGTTCCCCTGAATTTCATCTCATCAGGCAAGTTGTACTGGTTGTAGCTATGAGTTTCCCTAAGTGAAGTAGCAATAGGCTGTAATCAAGAAAATATGCCATTTATAGGGATAAGATAAATGAAATAATACATACTTCGGCCACCAGGTTTTTCTGTCTCACATACATAAGCAGCACTTCATTGCAGATACGGAACTGATTCTGTGGCTTAGCTTGATTGACATCTTTTGGAAGTTTCTGCTGGTGTGCTTTCCTTTCTTTACTATGTTTCTCAAATTCCTTTGTGTCAGGGTTTTTTGGTGTCACTTAGGTTTTGTCCATCAGATTCTGAGACACCAGGCATCATTTTGAGGATGTGGGTTATACACATGGAGTGTTTCTGGAACTATCAGTTCACTTGGCCACCCAGTTTGTGGAAGCACAGGCAAGACTGTTCTTTTCTGGTGATTCTCCAAGCCATTTAATACCCTGCAATGTAATTGTCCGTCTGTGGGTCACAGTTCATTAGTGAGTCATGAAATCAACTCACTGGGACATAGCCACCATTTTTGTGTACTAGGTTGGGCTATAAATTATTTCTGTTGTCAATGAAATTTAAATGTTTTTCTGCTAAACTAACCAGAATGGATTCTGTTTTGTGCACCTGAACTATAATCAATACCGAATAACAGTTGAGTAAGAACAAACAGTATTACATGGCTACCGAGAAATATGGTCTTAGTTTACACTGTTAATATTAGTTACCTCTTACAGAAAGTCTGCTGTAGGCTGGGCACGGTGGCTCATGCCTTGCCCTAAAATCCTGGAGGCCTCTGCTATGATTCACCTATGGGAGCCTGCCAAAGGCTCCAAACAGCATCCCTATCTGCCACTGTCACCTCAAGCACCATTGGATCTGCTGGGTCATATGGCCCAAGTGGCAGAGCAGCTTGCACAGCAGCGTGGACCTGTTGCAGAGCCTTCTGTTCTGGATCCCACTCAAAACTGGCAGCCTTTCAGGTCACTTGATAAATGAGCTGGAGTAAGACACCCAAATGAGGAATGTGTTGCCTCCAAAATCCAAATAGGCCCACTAGGCGTTGTGCTTCTTTCTTGGTTGTAGGAGGGGCCAAATGCAGCAACTTATCCTTTACCTTAGAAGGAGTATCTCAACAGGCCCCACACCGCTGAACCCCTAGAAATTTTACTGAGGTAGACGTTCCCTGAATTTTAGTTGGATTTATTTCCCATCCTCTGGCACACAAATGTCTCACCAATAAGTCCAGTGTGCTTTCTACTTCTTGCTCACTGGATCCAATCAGCATAATGTCATCAGTGTAATGGACCAGTGTGATATCTTGCAGAAGCAAGAAGCGATTAAGGTCTCTCCAAATAAGATTATGACACAAAGCCGGAGAGTTAATATACCCTTGAGGTAGGATAGTAAAGGTATATTGCTGGCCTTGCCAACTGAAGGCAAATTCTTTCTGATGGGCCTTATGGACAGGAATGGAGAAAAAGGCATTTGCCAAGTCAATGGCTGTATACCAGGTACCAGGAGATGTGTTAACTTGCTCAAGCAATGAAACCACATCTGGTACAGCAACTGCAATTGGAGTCACCACTTGGTTAAGCTTATGATAATACACTGTCATTCTCCAAGATCCATCTGTCTTCTGCACAGGCCAAACGGGAAAGTTGGATGGGGATGTGATGGGAATCACCATCCCTGCATCTTTCAAGTCCTTGATGGTGGCACAATAATCTCCGCAATCTCTCCAGGGATTCAATATCGTTTTTGATTTACTCATTTTTTAGGTAGAGCCAGCTCTAATGGCTTCCATTTGGCCTTTCTCACCATAATAGTCCTCACCCAGTCAGGGACCAGTGTGGGGGTTCTGCCAGTTGCTCAGTATGTCTATGCCAATTATGCATTCTGGCATTGGGGAAATGACCACAGGATGAGTCCAGGAACCCACTGGACCTACTGTAAGTCGGACCTGAGCTAAAACTCCATTAATTTTCTGACCTCCATATGCCCCTACTTTAACTGTAGGACCATAATGACATTTTGGGTTCCCTGGAATGAATGTCAGCTCAGAGTCAGTGTCCAGTAGTCCCCAAAATGTCTGATTATTTCTCTTTCCCCAGTGCTCAGTTACCCCGGTAAAAGCCAGAGGTCTCCTTGCGGAAGGATGAGAGAAAGATTCACTGCATAAATTGTCGGTAATAGAGTGGGGTCCTTCCTCAAGAGAACCTGGCCTCCCCTTCATTCAAGGGGTTCTGAGTCTGTAAACTGGCTCAAGTCTGGAAACTGATTGCGGGGCCATGATTCTCTGTTTTTATAATTCAAATTAGTCTTTTGTCCATTAGACCTAGAAGTGTTCTGTTTGTATAATTTAGGTAGGAATGCAGTAGGCTTCCTATCAATTTCATTTCTAGGAACACTGATTAATTAGCCAATGCCAGAGCTCTACACGAGTCAGACTATTCTGATTGCCGCTTTGCCTCTGCTGTCCATTATGGTTACTATGCCCACTTTGCCTTTGATGGTTGAGGGCTGCCACTTGGCCCCTGCCACCTCAGGATCCAATTATTCCCATTGGATTTAAATTTTGTAGTTGAGTGGCTGCAGTTCCCACCATTAGATCTAACATATAGAGAAGAGCAATTACAGGACTCTTCAGAGATGCAGATACTGTCCTCACAAATCTATTTCACAAGACATTGGTCAAGGGTATATCTTCTGGACCCTCCCAGCTGGGAGGCGTAGGTCTAAAATGACTAATCCACTCCACCATCCCAATCTCCCAATCTCCCTAAGCTTTTGGATCCCTTCCTCTACATTAAACCAAAGGAGATCAGGCATTTCCAGCTCACTCACGGTGGGCCAACTTTTAATCCATATTTCAGCTAAACAAACAAACTATAAAAACCTTTTTTAACTCCCCAAGCTACAACATTAAATGCAGAGTCCCTACTTAGTGGGCCCACATCAATAAATTCAGCCTGATCCAACTCTATGTTCCTGCCACCATTATCCCATACACTTGATATCCATCCCATGTCTGTTCTCCAGATTGCTGTTTATATAAATTAGAGAACTCAAGCAGTTCTTGAGTGTAGAGCACCTCCTAATGGGTCACATTCTCAGCCTCACCTGTAGGGGCTCGCTGGGACTTTAGTTTAGTTATAGGTCTAGAAGCAAACAGGAGTGGTGGGGGTGGCTCCTGAGAAGAATCAACATTATTTTGCCTGGAACTGCCTCAGGGGAGGCCATCACTATTGCCTCAGACAGCGCAGGGTTTATCTCCTCAGACAAAGGTGGAAAGGCTGATATGGCAGCATGGGTCAGGGTGGGGGGATGTTGCCTCTACTGGGGATGGAGAAACTATTCCTTCTGGCAAAAAAGGTTCATCAGAAGTTTACAAATTCAATGTCCCCAGCTTCATCAGGGTCCTCCCACACTTCCCCATTCCAAGTTGCAGGCTCTCATTCTTTTCCAATCAATACCTCACTGTAACAGTAGACACCTCCCAAGGTTGTGCATAAACCTTTCTGTTGCAAGTCAGCCACTCGCATGATAAGAGTTTGTGTCTGTTTTCCCACAACTTCAGCTCTTTCTCTACAGGAGATAAGACTCACTCAGGGCAATCTTAGCAGATTTGAGGCTCAGTATCTGCTTCTGAAGCCAGGAGACGGAATCCCTGAGTTCATCATTTTCTCTCATCACTTTGCTGAACTTAGGAGCAAACAACCAATTTCATTATGTTCCTTGGTTGTCCACATATGGTCTAAGGTATTATGTGTAGAGTCGCTAAACTCCTTGCCTCTCAATGAGCAGCCTCTCATGAGCAGTGAATCAGGAGTGTCAAATGCATTTATTTTGTGTGACTGTCTAAACAGTTCACACCAAGGACTATCAATGTTCTCCATACTATTAGAAGTAGAGTCCTTAGCATTTTGGGGTCTAATCATATTAAGCAGCCAACTCCAGAAACCCCAAAACCAACAAAAGAACTCCATCCTTAATATTCTGTTCCTCTAGAACCACTTCTGGTACCAAAATCTGTATTAGTCAGGGTTCTCTTAGAAGGACAGAACTGAAAAGGGGAGAGTACTAAGTATTAACTTACAGGATCACCAGCTCCCACAATAGGCTATCTGCAAGCTGAAGAGCAAGGAGAGCCAGTCCAAGTCCCAAAACTAAAGAACTCGGAGTCCGATGTTCGGGAGCAGGAATCATCCACCGTGGGAGAAAGATGTAGGCTCAGCGGCTAGGTCCATCTCTGCTTTTTCACGTTCTTCTGCCCACTTTATCTTCACTGGAAACTAATTAGATTGTGCCCACCAGATTAAGGGTGGATCTGCCTTCCCCAGCCTGCTGAATCAAATGTTAATATCTTTTGGCAATACCCACAGAGACACACCCAGGATTAATACTTTGTATCCCTCAATCCAATCAAATTGACAGTATTAACCATCACAGGTAGTTTGTGTCTTTTTAGAAGTTTCTCCATTTCATCTAGGTTATCTAATTTCTTGGCATACACTTGTTGATAGTGTTCTTATAATCCTATTTGTTTATTTATTTATTTTTGAGACAGAGTCTCACTCTGTCACCAGCACGATCTCAGCTCACTGCAATCTCCACCTCCTAGGTTCAAGCGATTCCCCTGCCTCAGTCTTCCTGAGTAGTTGGGACTACAGGCGTGTAGTCTGATTTTTTCTTTTTTTTTTTTTTTTTTTTTTTTTTTGAGACGGAGTCTTGCTCTGTCCCCCAGGCTGGAGTGCAGTGGCGCGATCTCAGCTCACTGCAAGCTCCGCCTCCTGGGTTTACGCCATTCTCCTGCCTCAGCCGCCCGAGTAGCTGGGACTACAGGCGCCCGCCACCTCGCCCGGCTACTTTTTTGTGTTTTTAGTAGAGACGGGGTTTCACCGTGTTAGCCAGGATGGTCTCGATCTCCTGACCTTGTGATCCGCCCGCCTCGGCCTCCCAAAGTGCTGGGATTACAGGCTTGAGCCACCGCGCCCGGCCTGATATTTTCAAGAATCAAAAGTGGTTTTGATTTTTCTACTTTTTATATCCTCTACTTAATTTATTGCCACTCTAATTTATATTATTTTCTTTCTGATTGCTTTAGTTTGCTTTTCATTTTCTAGTTTCTTAAGATAGAGGATTAGATTATTAAATTGAGATTTTTCTTTTTTTTTAAATATGGGCCTTTACAGTTATAAGAAAGAAGTAAAAATGAAAATAAACTGGTGTTCTAGGAGGTGGAAGCCTTATGCTAATGAGGCTTGTTTCCTGAGCTCATTGAGCTTTCCATTCCCATTTGCTAGATTTCTGCTGGGGCAAAGGGAGACCAGGGAAGTGTCTTTTTCTAAAGGCAAGTTCTTCTGCACTAGAAAGGAAACCAAAGTTATTTACTTATGGCCAAGGAGAAGACCTTATGATTTTCAGATTAGCTACGAATTGAATAGCAGACCATTTTGCCAGTCTTAGTAATTTCTGAGCAGAAAATTACTTTACTTTTTCAGGCAGTTTTCTTCTTTCTTGACAGTCTGCCTCACTCACTAATGATGTCCACTGTTCATTCCTGTCCTTGGTGCTATATGTACACCAGAAGAGAAGTAACGGGGAATCTCCTACAGACGAATCTGACGCTCTATCAATTAATATACTTCAGCGGGGCTATTTGCAGAGGAAGCAACATAGTATTATTTAAACAGCTGACCTGGCTGGGCAAGGAGGCCAGGGCCTGAGATCTGAGTTTTATAGCACCTTCCCTTCACAGTAGTATATTTCCTGGCTGTCTCCATCCCACCTTGCAGGAAATTGGTACCTCAACTTCTTTTTCATCTTTTCATATCTTATCAATGGAAGAACAGGGTAGGCTGGAAGGCCAAGATATGCAGACACCTGGAGTGTTGTGAAGCGAATACATGAGAGATTGGGGTTACTGGGCCTTGAACATAACTGGCAAAATTAAATGAGTATTGAGTAGTCCAAGTAGTCACATAGAAAGCATTCTCAGCAGAGCTCCTGCCCCAGTCCCCGTGTGTTGATTGTCTGTTGACTGTCCCCAGATGACCTATGATGATACAATTTTATATAAGGGACTTGAGCATCCAAGGATTTTGGTATCTGCAGGGGGCGGAGAGATCTCCCAGAACCAATCCCCCATGGATACTGAGGGACCATTGTATTAGCAGTGATACTTATAGATTCACAAAATATCTCTGGATATAGAGAAAACTTTACACACAAAATCCATGCTAACAAGCATGTGAACACTCTAGTAAAGATAATAGTATAATTCTTGATCAAGCATTTAAAACCATTTCCATCTTCCATTCATTAATGTAAAATATATATTGTTTTATTGGTAACTGACCTAGTCCTTTTATTTTATTTATTTATTTGTTTGTTTGTTTGTTTATTTGAGATAGAGTCTCACTCTGTCACCCAGGCTGGAGTGCAGTGGTGTGATCTTGACTCACCGCAACCTCTGCCTTCTGGGTTCACATGATTCTCCTGGAGAATTACAAGCACCCGCCACTATGCCCAGCTAATTTTTATATTTTTAGTGGAGACTGAGTTTCACCATGTTGGCTAGGCTGGTCTTGAACTCCTGACCTCAGGTGGTCCACCCGCCTTGGCCTGCCAAAGTGCTAGGATTACAGGTGTGAGCCACCACACTGGGCTAACCTGGTCCATTTAGCTGAGAAACACCATCTAGTATTATCATCCTAAAGAAGAGAGGTGAAATGGGGAGAAGTAACTTCTCAAAAGGGAAGATAAAATGCCTTTTGTGAAAAGATGCTTTTCCTTTGGAGATGGGTATGTAAGCAGTGTTTTGATATTGCTCTTTTTCTTACTGAAAAGGGAATGAAAAAATGGAAAAGAAATTATAAATGAAACAAATTTTCACTGGAAGAATTCTCTCAAGAAGCATATGATTAAAAAATACTAAAAAGTCTTTCATGGCAACTAAACACAGTTAAGTTGGGAAGATTCTAAAAGATCCAGGATATCTCATAAAGAAAAAGTCTAATAACTACGAGAGTAAGATTAGAGAAAAGAGTTAAGATTAACAAATTACTGGCCGGGAGCGGTGGCTCACACCTGTAATCCCAGCACTTTGGGAGGCCGAGGCGGGCGGATCATGAAGTCAGTAGATTGAGACCTCAGTGAAACCCCGTCTCTACTAAAAATACAAAAAATTAGCCAGGTGTGGTGGCGGGCGCCTGTAGTCCCAGCTACTCGCAAGGCTGAGGCAGGAGAATGGCATGAACCCGGGAGCTGGAGCTTGCAGTGAGCCGAGATCGGCCACTGCACTCCAGCCTGGGCAACAGAGTGAGACTCCATCTCAAAAAAAAAAAAAAAAAAAAGATTAACAAATTACCAAATTATATCTAAGTTTGATCCTATGTTTCAAAAATGGATTTACCTATGAGTAAAGAAAACTCGAGGAGAATATATGCCAAAATGATGATATCTTTGGCTGTTGGAATTGCAGGTACTTTTTTCCTTTTTGCATGATCTGTATTTTAACTGTTTGTTTGTTTGTTTTTGTTGTTGTTGTTGTTTTTGTTTCTGATACGGAGTCTTGCTCTGTCGCCCAGAGCTGGAGTGCAATGGTGCAATCTCGGCTCACTGTAACCTCTGCCTCCCAGGTTCAAGCAATTCTCCTGCCTGAGCCTCTTGAGTAGCTGGTATTACAGGCACGCACCACCATGCTCAGCTAATTTTTTAATATTTTTAGTAGAGAGGGGGTTTCATCATTGGCCAGGCTGGTTTTGAACTCCTGAGGTCATGGTCTGCCCGTCACAGCCTCCCAAAGTGCTAGGATTACAGGCATGAACCACTGTGCCCAGCCTATTTTAACATTTTTTAAACATGAAAACTATATTACTTGACTAAGAAATGATTAAATTTTTGTTATAAAATACTTTTGTTAAATTTGTATTGCATTTACTACTTTAACAAATATTTTTAATATTGAAAATATATGGGAACATTATAAATTACAAGTTTTGAAGTAAAAAATGATCCTGATCTAATGAAAAAATAGTAACTTTGGGAGTTTTACATCTGAGTTCTGTTCTTGGCTGGGCGCGGTGGTTCACATCTGTAATCCCAGCACTTTGGAAGACCGAGGCGGGTGGATCACCTGAGGTCAGGAGTTCAAGACCAGCCTGGTCAACATGGTGAAACCCCATCTCTATTAAATATACAAAAATTAGCGGGTGTGGTGGCGGGCACCTGTAATCCCAGCTACTCAGGAGGCTGAGGCAAGAGAATCGCTTGAACCCAGGAGCCGGAGATTGCAGTGAGCAGAGATCACGCCATTGCGCTCCAGCCTGGGCAACAACAGCAAAACTTCGTCTCAAATAATAATAATAATAATAATAATAATAATAATAATAATAATATAAAATTATGTTGTTTTACTAACTAAAAGATCTTCAATAAATAAACTTCCAGATCCTCAATTTTTATCATAAAATAAAGAGAGTGGGTCAGATAATCTCTGTAGTCTTCTCCCCCTTTCCCGTTATATGAAGTAAGACCAGACTGTACAGCCGTGGCAAAGTACTGCCACCTGGTGGCAGTTATCTAAAGTGAGCTGGCTGTATTTAAGAGAGAGAATCACCATCATTCATGCATACTTGTGTTTGCCTAGCATCTATGTGCCAGGCAAGTGTCAGCATTATTGTTTATTCAATTTAGTGCCTTTCTAGATGGTGTAGGTGAAACAACCAAGACATGAGCTGTCACATGCTAACTGTGTGACCTTAAGGACATCAATTGAACCTCGAGTCTGCCTTTCTATCTGAAAAATAAAGTTAATAATATCTACCTTACGTTATTAGAAGATCTAGAGATGATAGGTGTAAAGTATCTTACACAGTCCAAGGCAAAAAGTATTTAGTCAATAAGTGGTAGTAATTATCCTTAGGAAGGTTACCATCTGTAGCAGGGGAAGTAAGACAAATATAGGCATCTGTGCAAATACAGATAGTGTGACATATGTGATGTGCTATGAAAATACAAAGAGGGCATGAGGTATATTCAAGAAATGGCAAAACCAAAGTTCCAAGGGACTGGAGTATAAAGGACTTGTAGGGAATTGTTGGTAACTCTTCTGGAATGGTAGGTTGCAGATCTGCTCTAGAGGGTCCTAAACGTCAAGGAAGCAATGGCCAGTCACGGAAGAGTTTTGGACAAAGAATAATTTTATCACTAGAGCTGAGCTTCAGGAATACTGATATTACTCAAATGTCTGACAATGAGGTTAAGAAACCAGGTAATGAGCACAGAGGATGGCAAAAGAAAGATGGGAGGAGACTGGGCGTGGTGGCTCACACCTGTAATCAAAGCACCTCGGGAGAAGTGAGGTGGGCAAATTGCTTGTGCCCAGGAGTTCAAGACCAGCCTAAGCAACATAGCAAAACCCTGTCTCTACAAAAAATAAAAAAATTAGCGAGGCATAATGGCTCACGCTTGTAGTCCCAACTACTCGGGAGACTGAGAGATGGGAAGATCACTTGAGCCCAGGAAGTTGAGGATGCAGACCTTTGGTAATTACCCCAGGCAACAAGGCTGTTTTACAGTGCGGCATAATCACGCCACTGCACTTCAGCCTGGGCAACAAAGTGAGACTCTGTCTCAGAGAAAAAAAAAAAAAAAGAAAGAAAAAGAAGAAGAAAAGAAAGAAAGATGGGTAGGAATGACACTGAAAAACTGCAGAACTGTAGTTGTGAGTGAATCTTTACAAATGAACTACCTGAGACAAAGGGAAGCTAAGATGTATTTGGTGTCAGGACCCCAACCAGTCATAGCAGTTGTAGGACTAAATTCCAGGCTTCCTGGTCTAGGTCTAATACCCTTTCCCCATCCATGAAAGGCGTTAGCCCAAATTTCTACTGAGGTCTGAACCAAATACGAGTTTGGCCTTCGAATCACACATTGTTCAATATATAGGAGAGTAACTCTTTGTGACTATTTTAGAATGTGCCAGGAGCTAGAGAGGAAATACGACAAAATACTTTTCTGCAAGGTCATTCACTTTGAGTATTAGAAAGAACATTCTACTTAGAATAAAATAAAATCCCAAGTGTGCCCATTTTAAAATCCCTGTGGGATTTATAATGGCTTAACTTTTAGTTGAGAAGAAATTTTTTTTTTTTTTTTTTCTGGCATCTTAGAGAAGCAGACACTTTCTGAGGTGATGCTTTGACAAATAGTAGCATAGACCAGGACAAATGACAGGAAGCTCTCATAAAATATACTTTGATGAGAGCAAAGGCAAATAATGATATAACGCCCTGCAGCTACATGTTTGAAATGGAAATGTTTAGAAAGAGGATGTTAGGGAAAATAATATTAGAAAAAGACTAATGCTGTATGAGGTTCCTGTCAGATGGGGAGTGTAGGATAATTGTGTAATAGTGAAATAATATGGTTTAGAAAAAAGAAGGTGCTGTTGACTGAGACTGTTAGATTATCACAGAAGAGATGAAACACTTTTTCATAGTCAGAAAAATCAATGTACAGCCCAAGAAAAGAAGTCATTTTATGATAAGGCAATAAAAACTTGAAAGGGCAAGTTAAAGATGTTTCCTAATTCATTTCAGCCTAAACTGATCCCTGCACCCGTCTCACGCTGTCCGCCAGCTCTTTTGCTGGAGTATGTTACCCTTTCTCCTTGGAATCATTACCCGGTCTCCTTGGAATGGAAACTGTGTCAGACTCCAGGGGTGAGTGGGAGGGAAAATGGTGCTGGCAGAAAGAGAGGAAGTGTTTTTCCAATTTAGAGCTAGAAGTAAGTGCTGACATTGTCTCATGTGTGTTTGCGGACAATGGCACAGGCCAGCGGTAACACGTCCGCTTTTCTGTGTCCCTTGCTCAGATGTGTTTGGCATGAGGCTGCAGAACCCACAGCTACTTTATCCCCCCACCAAATCTCTGAATCTCTTTTCTCCCTCCTGGGAATGTGAAATGTGGACAACATGCAGTTTCTACCTTTGTATTGTTAACGTAATTATCCAGACGAATTCTCTTATTTCCCCACGCATATTTTGAAACAAAAAATCCTTTCCCCTCTCTTCAGAAGCACACCTTCTGTGGGGTTTGAACATTAACCTCAGCTGACTTCAGAGCTGCACTAAGCAAAGCCTGTGTTTTCTAGGCCAAAGTAGACAAAGTGAAGTTAAAGGAGCGGTTGCCAGTTGATGCTGACGAAGGTAGAAGAGAGGCTGGGTACTCACGCTAGGTTCCACCCCCTGCACCGCCCTCTCCCCCAGTACAGCTCATCTAGGAGTTCAGATTCCTCAGCCTTCTAGTCACCTCTGATGAGCAGGGGCTGTGATAAGTGCTTAGCCTGTTGGCTACTGTAGTGTGGTCGGGAGAGAAAATATGTATTAATATTGTTTATTATTTAAAGATGGTTTTATTTGTGTGTATATTGAACATCTCTTGTTTAGCAGGCAAAAGAATCATCTGCCTGCCACATTTTACTTTGTAAGCATAGAGTATCACCTTTTTGGTTTTTTCTTTTTTTTTTTTTTTGAGACAGAGTCTTGCTCTCTCGCCCAGGTTGGAGTGTAGTTGCGCGATTTTGGCTCACTGCAACTTCTGCTTCCTGGGTTCAAAGGATTCTCCTGCCTCAGCCTCTTGAGTAGTTGAGATTAAAGGTGCCCGCCACCACGCCTGGCTAATTTTTGTGTTTTTAGTAGAGACAGGGTTTCACCATGTTGCCCAGACTGGTCTCGAACCCCTGGCCTCAAGTGATCCACCCGCCTCGGCCTCCCAAAGTGCTGGGATTACAGGCGTGAGCTACTGCACCTGGCCAGAGTATCATCTTTTAAACTGCTTTGTTCTGATATAATTATCTGTGCACACATTTTTAGAATTAATTTTCAGAACTTAAATTAGAATACAAATAATAAAAGGAAGAGAGCTAACATTTTTAAAGTGCTATATACCCCAGGTGCTATTCTATTTGTGTTACTTTTACCTGAACAAGGTATTGTAAACCTGGGGGCAGAATTTACTCTTAGGGTGAAAACTGGTCTGTTTATTTTTAGGGAGTCAGCAAGCCATTCTGATGGGCTACTCAAATGTTAGAGTAGGATTTCAGAGCTCAAGGGCTTGCTTCGGCAGGCTGAGAAGGAGAGGCAGAGAGATGTGAGGGACTCAGGAGTTGGTGGCGAGGGTAGTTAGTAAGGGGCGGGAACACCAAGATATGGTAGGAGGCTAATCAGAGAAAGGACCAGTGAGAAATTTTCTGTATCAAGGAGTGCCAAGACACTTCTAAATTTATATTATGGAAATTGCTAGTATATACAAAAGCAGAATGAGAAGTATAATGAACCCCATGTAATCATCACTCAGCTTTAACAATGATCCTCTCATAGCTGATTTTGTTTCTTCCTTATCCCTACCTACTTTCCCACTCCCAACCCCCAGTGAATTATTCTGAAGCAAATCCCAGACATTGTATCACTTCACAGATTACATTTTAATCTGTTTTCCGAGCCAACTGTGCTGTAACTCCCCTCTTATTACCCAAACTTCAGTCAAATCCACTCCTTTAGTGTCAGTGGGACTTTAGAGGGGGACTAAAAGCGAAAGAGTTTGCACCTGGGCCAAAGTGGGTGAAGAAAAAGTAGTGAGAAGCCTGATGCACAGCTGAGATGAAGAATAAGCAGAGGTCCTGAGAATCCTTGAAAAGATTGGAGGTGAAGGGATGCTAGTTTCTCCACAGAAGTCAGACGGGAGTTTTATACAGGAGTGTGTGTGTGTGTGTGTGTGCACTGTATTAAAATGAAGAGTGACTCTAGAAGACTGGAAGACTTGGGGACAGCCAGACAGCTGGCGTTTGGGTTACAGTTGCATTTTCCAAGTTTCCTTTCCTTGCAAGGAAAGAAAATACTAAATTTAAACACCATCTTTCAATTTCTCAGTCAATAATTTCCTTTTCTGTCTCTTTCACAAATGCAGTTTCAAGACATCAGTGCAAGGCATTTATTTTCTACAGCGCCTTTCAGAAACATGAAATCACTGAAGGAACGTTGTTAAGCAATTCCAATCCCAATTACGTTTGCAGCTGATGTCTATGTAGCCTTGTTTAAGTCATTATTCTTTAACAACTTGTGGTGAAACTAGCAAAAATTGTGAGAAGTGGACCTAGATACTTGCAAAATTACCCTGTAGCATTCTCAAGGTGGGAGAAAGGAAAATATGGACAATAATTGAACTAAATTTAATTTTATCAAGTTAATAATGCCTTTAAGATTATAGATAGGCCGGGCGCAGTGGCTCACGCCTATAATCCCAGCACTTTGGGAGGCCGAGGTGGGAGGATCACCTGAGATCAAGAGTTGGAGAACAGCCTGGCCAACATGGTGAAACCCCATCTCTACTAAAAATACAAAAAATTAGCCGGGTATGGTGGTGGGCACCTGTAATCCCAGCTACTGGGGGCTTAGGTGGAGAATCACTTGAACCTGGGAGGCGGAGGTTGTAATAAGCTGAGATCGCACCATTGCATTCCAGCCTGGGCAACAAGAGCAAAACTCAGTCTCAAGTAAACAAAACAAAACAAAAGATGATAGATCAACAGAGGAATTTGGGACTTGAAATGTCATCTTCTCTTAAGATGCATCTAGACAGTTGATAATTGCCCAAATAAGTTTAATGTGGGATAGACTGCGACCTTTTTTTGCATGCAGATAGCATGAGTTATAACTGAGTTATTTCCTTATTTATAGTCTAATAGAAAAAGAATTTTTCTTTGAGAAAAGAAAATGGCAACTTTACTATCTTTATCAGATGTGTTTCAGCCTTGAAAAAAGACAGAGGCTGTATGTGGGAAACAAAAATTGTAACCAATATTAAGACAATATGTTGTTGAAAATATTGCTATCTAGAGGCCTTAGGAAATAGTATCTAGCAACCACTAGATGTCACTTGATGTTTGCTTTTTTGAGTTTTTTCTTTTGTTTTTGTTTTTTCATAGTTTATCGGCAATTATAAGTCTACAATTCTCAATGGGTCCAAGCCGGCCGAAAACAAAATGCTGCAATATTTGAGTGAAAGCAGGCGAAAGTCATTACATGAGAACAATAATTGTAACTTTAAATAAGATTTGGGTTGTTGCAGGGTTCGTATAATCTCTCCTGGCATTTGTAAGGACCAGAGAAGCCAGCAGCTTTGCCCTCCTGCTGTGTTTAAACAAAAATGGAAAATTGTAATGAACAGCTAGATTTTTCCTATCTTTCATTTTTTTCTTCCTCCTCCTTCCCCATTTTTAGGAGAATGTGACTTTTAAAATGATTGCCCTTTAATGAGGTTACTTGGAGCATTTGAAGATAAATCCTTCTTTGTTCAAATTTCTGCCCACAAATTAAAACTTTTAATCTTCATTATCTCAGTAAAGTGCATGTGACAAAAGTAAATGGAGAAGGTGTCTAGAAATGTCATGAGGGTTCTCTGGGTTTATCCACTTCCTGTATTTGCTAAAACTCTAATAATCGGTTCCAGGAGAGACCATGTATCCTGGGGTTTTGTTTTGTGTAACAGCTATTTGTTTATTTTTTTTAAACTGTCATTGTATTTTGGCTTCATGATGGTTAAATGAGTCTCCGTATTAAGTAAACTTCTCTGACCCTGCCTATTTCCTGTCTTGTCAAACCTTTCCTTGTAAGAATAACAGTGTTCTTTTATTTGGTAGTGTGCAGCATGATGTTTTTGGCATGGCCAACATTTTCGACTTGCAAAAATTTGTGACCTCAAGTGTGAGAGAAGTGAATGCTTTCTTCCGTACCTCATAGGGTCTCAATCTTAAAAAGTATCTTGCGAAAGAATTATCAGCATGTTTATTTCCCAAACATCACAAAAAACAAATAGAAATAGTTTTTTTTTAATAAGCTACTAAAAATATTAAACCAATGAATACTTGGTGAACATTTTGCTGCTACTAAACTTACATAATTTCTCAAACTGGCCTAGCTATATGAAGACACAGATTTTATTTATCATGTTCTGTCTAGTAATTCATATTTTTGAAAACATATTTTCAAACCAAAACACATTATATGCGAGAGGAGTATTGCTATTCCAAGTCACAGAAAGAAAGAAATATTTTTGTTGCTTCATCCTTATATACCTAGGTCTATTTAGTTCTGAAATGGATTCTATAACATAAGTACCATCAAAATCAAAAGTCTCAATCAAACGCCCCTCTTTTTTTTTAAGGTAGCTAGCTATTTGCTAGCATTTTTCTCTATCTTTTGGTTTATTTTTCAATAATGTGGACATTATGAGAATAAAATCATGGTAAACATCTCTTGCATTTAAAGATTGACATCTGCTAAATATTAATTTTGAAATATCGATAACTAATTAGAATCTGAAGAAAATAGATTGTGTTGATTTGAAGGTGTCGTGAATACATTCCTATAATCACATAGCAGTAGTTCTGAAAGTCTTGGCTAACAAAAATCTAAATATCTGCAGCAAATGGAATTTGATAAAAATACATCAACTAGTAGTTTTTTGCTTTTTATCGTTGGCTGGAAATGTAGTTCTAATAAAAAGCCTGTGATGTATAGGCAGTAACAAAGAAAAAGCTGAGGACTAAAAAGATACATTCATCATTCCAGTATGGAATATTTTTTCTCAAAATGTCTGAAACACAGAAGTATAAACTTCATTTAAGATTATTAGCCTGAGCAACATGGTGAAAACTCATCTCTACCAAAAATACAAAAATTATCTGGGTGTGATGGTACATGCCTGGAGCCTATAGTTCCAGCCATTCAGGAGGCTGAGGTGGAAGGATCGATTGAGCCTAGAAGTTCGAGGCTGCAGTGACCTGAGATCACACTATTGCACTCCAGTCTGGGTGACAGAATGAGATCCTGTCTCAAAAAAATTATTTTTTCTTAGACCTGTCATCAAACTTCCTTTGTTCATTGTCATTATTTCTTTTTCAGAGCCAAATCCAAGGAGACTTAAATTGTATTATCAAGATTTGTTTCATTTATACCACACACATATACTTTCCTATACTATAGTTTTTTTTGTTTTTTTTTTTTTTTGGGACGGAGTCTGGCTGTCGCCCAGGCTGGAGTGCAGTGGCCAGATCTCAGCTCACTGCAAGCTCCGCCTCCCGGGTTTACACCATTCTCCTGCCTCAGCCTCCCGAGTAGCCGGGACTACAGGCGCCCTCCACTGCGCCCGGCTAGTTTTTTGTATTTTTTAGTAGAGACGGGGTTTCACCATGTTAGCCAGGATGGTCTCGATCTCCTGACCTCGTGATCCGCCCGTCTCGGCCTCCCAAAGTGCAGGGATTACAGGCTTGAGCCACCGTGCCCGGCCTTCCTATACTATAGTTTTCAAAACACTATTGTATTGTCTTCCTTTTTAGAAAAAAAATACAGTAATACTTGAAATTATATTAGCATTTTAACTAGCCCAGTACCTATTTTTTTCCACATTGGTGGGTTTAATAGGCCTCCAGAAGTTATAGGTGTAGCCCCTTGTAGGTACAGATTGCATCGTTTAAATAAAGGAATCATTTTTTCTTTAATAGAACCTATTTTTTTAAAAGCACATTTAAGTTGTGCAGTTGTGATTTAAAATAATAACAAAAAGTGATTACACCTAAAAGTTCTAAACTGGTACAATATTATCATGCCATTAGCTGTGATGGAGCTAAAAGCTGATAGAACTTACACTTGTATCTCATGACTCTGCTTCCTTTGAAGTAAGCACTGGTGGCTGACCGAGTTTAATGTCCTAGCTTTTTGGATCTCTAAGAGGATTACAGTGTGATTGTATAACTTGCCACAAATTCCTCTCTATGCAACTTACTATGTGCTATGTATGTGTTTTTAAAAAATCAACTGGAGCATGTGCCTGTAGTCCCAGCTACTGGGGAGGCTGACTCAGGAGAATCACTTGAGCCCAGGAGGTGGGAGGTTGCAGTGAGCTGAGATCACACCACTGCACTCCAGCCTATGGGACAGGGAGAGAGTCCATCTTAAAAAAAAAAAAAAAAAAAAAAAAAGCAAAACAAAAACAACAACAACAACAGAAAACCAATTGGAATCAAAATGTGTTTTGAAATGAGTCACTTTATTTTCGATTTCTTAGAGTTTTCTGAATTTTTTTTTTTTTTTTGAGATGGAGTCTCGCTGTCTTGCCCAGGCTGCAGTGCAGTGGCATGATCTCTGCTTGCTGCAACCTCCGCCTCATGGGTTCAAGTGATTCTCCTGCCTCAGCCTCCTGAGTAGCTGGGACTACAGGCGCCCACCACCATGCCTGGCTAATTTTTTTGTATTTCTAGTAGAGATGGGGTTTCACCGTGTTAGCCAGGATGGTCTCGATTTCCTGACCTCGTGATCCACCCGCCTTGGCCTCCCAAAGTGCTGGGATTACAGGTGTGAGCCACTGCGCCCAGCCTTCAGAAATTTTAAAAATTGCTTCAGCATAGTGCTGAAATACTTTATGTATATAATGTAGAAGTCAATGCAACAATAAAACTATCAGTCCTCTATCTACCCCTCTCCACTCTGAGTCCAAACACTTTCAACTGTCTGTGATTTACTTTCATGTTCCTAAATAATATGCAAGTGCAGTTATTTCATTTTGTTTCAAATGTAGGCAGTTTCTACTGGTTTTCTTCTGGGGCTGATGAGAATTTAGCTTTCTTACCATACCCCCTTGGCTGCACTCCTCCCATGCCTCCACTTTGTCTTTCCTCTCATCCTCCCAACATAATCATCTAACAATATTCTGGCTAAATTTATAGCTGAGTCATATAGTGTACTATGGTAATACGTTTATGTAACTTTTTGTGGGTTTCTTTTTTTCATTAGTAATAGCTTATTTTTTGTTGTTGCTTAGTTTTTTACGCTAATTAGGAATTTCTCCCCAAATTCTTTGATAGAATTGCGATATTCCCTTGAATAGAGTTGGACCCTAAGATAAGCTATCAGTTTCTTTTTCATTTTTTTCTTCTAGGTGCTTCCCCACTTTAATCCCTTTGTCTCCAGCTCCAGTCACTCCCGACTACTCTGCAACTGCCATCCTGGAGCTCAGTCTTCTTAGGAATCCCTTTCATCTGTGTCCTCCATGCAATTTCCTGTTGCCTGGATCCCATGCTTTTCCAGTTTGGGTTTGTTCATCACTTTGGTAAAGCATGGTCTCCAGCAGCTGCTTTTTAAACATTTCAAAATTTTATTTTATTTATTATTTTTTTTGAGATGTAGTTTCACTCTTGTCGCCCAGGCTGGAGTGCAGTGGCACAAGTCTGGGCTCACTGCAACCTCTGCCTCCTGGGTTCAAGTGATTCTCCTGCCTCAGCCTCCCAAGTAGCTGGGATTACAGAAACCCGCCACCACACCTGGCTAATTTTTGTATTTTTGTTAGAGACGTGGTTTCACCATGGTGGCCACACTGGTCTCGAATTCCTGACCTCAGGTGATCTGCCCACCTTGGCCTCCCAAGGTGCTGGGATTACAGGGGTGAGCCACTGCACCTGGCCTAAACATTTCTTTTAAATTGAAGTATAGCAAACCGTTTGCTAAACTTAAGTGCACTACCTTAGGCTTGGATGTCTGTGTTCATGGAGCTCCAGGACGGTTTCCACATGTCCCCTTTCAGTATGTGGACTTTCACTTAATCGTTCTGTTTCTGTCCAGCCTCTTACCCTACTCCCCAGTATCACTGAGTCAAGAATCCTGCTGGTTCAGCCTCTCCAGAGAGCAAACATCCTGCCTTCTACCAGGGAAGAGGAGAGATGCTCATCTGGCTGGGGGCACTGGGAAGACTCTATAACTTACTTTTATAGACATTCAACAAAGTCTTTGCTTTTGGCTCCACCCATTCCTGTCATCTTCATCAACACCAAGAACTATCAATCCTGACCTTTCCTAAGTTCTTTAGAGCAACTTATCTTGCTTCTTCTTGGCTTCCTCTTAGATTTTATTAGGCTTTTAGGTTTTGGTTGTTTTCCCCACTTTACTCAGTCAGCAACTCCTCTCTTTTTGGCTTTCCATCTTCCAAAATACAATTGTCAACTTTTGTCTGATGTCTCCTCTACAACTCTCTTTTTTTTTTTTTTTTTTTTTTTTTTGAGACGGGGTCTCGCTCCGTCGCCCAGGCTGGAGTGCAGTGGCGCGATCTCCGCTCACTGCAAGCTCCACCGCCTCCTGGGTTCATGCCATTCTCCCGCCTCAGCCTCCCTAGAAGCTGGGACTACAGGCACCCGCCACCATGCCAGGCTAATTTTTTTTGTATTTTTAGTAGAGACGGGGTTTCACCGTGTTCGCCAGGATGGTCTCGATCTCCTGACCTCGTGATCCGCCCGCCTCGGCCTCCCAAAATTCTGGGATTACAGGCGTGAGCCACCGTGCCCGGCCTACAACTCTCTTTGTCCTTGGGAATTTATACCTTTTAAAATCCCCTTTCTGTCATTTTCAATAGGTTCCTCCAAAGAGTATATATAAATGTTTGTCTTTAATTTTCAATGTTTAATTTGAATCATAATTACTTTCTAAAGCCAGAATACCATCATGTTACTTCTCAGGCTAAAATCTGTTCCTAGAACTTCAATCCTACAGCATGAGTTCTAACCCGTAACCACGCAAGATCTTTCATGATTTAACTCTTGGTAGCTTTTCCAACCTTAATAAAACAACCCAGACAACGGGTTTGGTTTGGTTTTGTTTGCTATTTTTCAAATATTCCTACACTTTCTTGTTTTCAAGGCTATGCATAGACTTTCTGTTACATGGAACCTACTTGTTTTCTTCCTATGAAACACCTACTCATTATTGATCTTTCCTATGAAGCATTCTTTGACTTCTCTGGATCAGAGTAAGTCTCTTCTTGTGTGTTCATATAGCACATAATATACTTCTATTAAAAACAACTATATTTTCCCAATCCCACAGTGGAGAATTTAGGCGTAGTATTTTGCAGTTCCACAATGGAGGACTGCTGCACAAAATATTGCCCTCAATGACTGAAATTGTGCCCTATTCTTCCTTGACTTTTCTAGCACTTAGCAAAGTGTCTGTCATATCTCAGCCATTTGGTATATATTTTATGAGTGAATGAATAAGGAAGATATAATCTGAGACCCCTTGGGTGTTGCAAAACAACTGCATCAAAAGGCAAAACCTTCACCCTGAAGCCAGGATTTCCAGGTCCTAATTTTTGACTCACTTGGATTTGCAGGATATAACCTGGCATAACCCACTGTCACTTTTCTGCTCTTGAATTTACTCACTTGTACAACGGGAATATCTCTCAGAATGTTATCTTCCCCACCTGCCTCCCGGTTTTATTTTTTTGAGTCAGGAGTCTCAATTTGTCACCCAGGATAAAGTTAAATAATACAATCATAGCTCATTGAAGCCTCTACTTCCTGTGCTCAAGTGATCCTCCCACCTCAGTCTCCTGGGTAGCTGAGACTACAAGCATATTCCACCATACCGAGATAATGAAAAAGCAAGATCCTAGAGATAGGGTCTTGCTATGTTGCCCAGGCATCATAAGTTTTGAAGACAGGTTAAAAACTGCTTTGAATTCCAAAGTCTCTTAGACCAGCTATAATAAAGTCATGGGCAATTCTGTTTCAAACTGTAATTGAATTGTTTTCCTAATTGTTCTAGATAAGTTTGCTTCTCCCAAATGCCAACAAGGCAAGGACACCACCATTAGGAAATGCCCCACATCTCGGCATGATAAGCTACCCACCACACCAAGGCTTTGTTGTTCTCATTAGCAATGTCTTCCTTTGGTAAATATCACCAAGGCTCTTTACAAGATGCACCCTTTTTGTCTGACCTTGTTTGCTCGACACTGACCTCAGATGAGCCTACACTCAAGATCCACCCCACAGCTGTCTCCTTGGTAATCATGTCGTGGGCCAGGATTTGTTTTGTAAAAGATCCAGCTGTATGGAAAGTCCCAAAAACTGCAAATGGTCGATAGAATAGAATCTTTAACTCTGTTGCTGAGACTTCCGGGTGGGGAAACCTGTGAAAGATTGGTTCCTCTCAGGAAACTTCATCTCCACGCCAGTGCACCTTTCCTGAGAACAGTCGGACGAGCACATTTTTCATTTAGAGCATCAACCCTGGAGGCAGCCAGACATGGGATTCTGCTCTTTTTTGCTGTCTGACTTCAGCAGGTCTTATCTATTTGAACTGTTGACTCCGCTGTTGTTAAATGGAAGTGTCACTACTCGCCTCAAAGGGCTGGGTGTAAGAATTCAACATCATGTGTGTAAGGCAACTAGCACCCAGCAGGCATCCTCTTCCAGTATTTTTCCTCCCAGAAAGGAAGTCACCATTCTGCTCTCTAAATTTTTACTTCTTTTCCTTTTACTGTTGGTACTTTTTATTTTATTTTGTTTTTATTGGCCAGTCTTTTATTGTTCCACCCATTATATCATCTTTCATTTTTCCTTATTTAGGGCATACGTTTTTAGTTTAAAAATTAAATTTAAAAGCATACATTTCATAAAGTTTAGTTAAATGTTGGTCATATCTCTCACATCTGCTTTGTGATGATTTCCCTCTTTTTTACTTTATTTTCTTTCTCCTTTTTTGTCGTGTTGTGTTATTTTAGTTTGGTGGCTTGAAGGGTAATCCCAGATAGAGTTTGGGGGTGTTTTATTCAGGCATCCATCTTCACGGTTGGAAGGAACAGAGAGCCAGGAAAGCCCACTCATTAGAGGTGAGGGTAGTTTGGAAGGAGAGTTGGGAGTGGGGTTGTGGTTGAGGGACGGGGAGTGATGGTTACTAAACAAAGAAGAATCACAGGAATTCAAAAACAAGAAATGAAATAGTATGGGAACTCATGGAACTTGGAATCTTGCCAGGAACCAAAGCCACTCTTGTTTTTTCTTTTTTTTTTTTTTTTTGACGGAGTCTCACTCTGTCGCCCAGGTTGGAGTGCAGTAGTGTAATCTCAGCTCACTGCAGCCTCCGCCTCCCAGGTTCAAGCAATTCTCTACCTCAGCCTCCAGAGTAGATGGGATTACAGGCACCCACCACCACACCTGGCTAATTTTTGTATTTTTAGTAGAGACAGGGTTTCACCATCTTGATCAGGCTGGTCTTGAACTCCTGATCTTGTGATCCACCCACCTGGGCCTCCCAAAGTGCTGGAATTATAGGTGTGAGTCATCACACCAGGCCCAAAGCCACTCTTTTTAGGGGTGTTCCTCTTTCCTCTCTGCCTCCTCCCTCCCCCTTTCTCTACATCTGCTCTGTTCTCTTGTCATATAGAACATGTCTCATGGTGGCTAGCCCAGCTTCCCAGTCTTCATGACCTTCCATTTGTCTTCTTACAGCTAAGAAGTTAGTCTCTCAGTTTCTCAAGTCCAAAATTTTAAAGAAAGTAATCTAATTGGCCTGGCTCAGTTTTTCTCTTTTCTCGCTGGCCTGGTTATGGATGAGTTAGCATTGATCAATGTCCATCCTAGTCCAGCTGGATATCGTCTGGGAGAATAGCATTGCTTAGAATTTCTGTGACTTTCTGGGTATGCCCCTTCCAGCTGGAACATGAATGTTTTAGGAGATAGTATGACCAGAGTTGCGAGCTCCAAACACGAGCGGTGCACTGGATTGGATCAAAATTACAAATATTGGGATGCGGCCAGGAGTGGTGGCTCACACCTGTAATCCCAGCACTTTGGGAGGCCGAGGTGGGTGGATCACCTGAGGTCAGGGGTTCAAGACCAGCCTGGACAACATGGTGAAACTCCATCTCCACTAAAAACACATTAAAAAATTAGCTGAGCATGGTGGTGTGCACCTGTAATCCCAGCTACTCAGGAGGCTGAGGCAGGAGAATCACTTGAACCTGGGAGGCAGAGGTTGTAGTGAGCCGAGATTGCACCATTGCACTCCAGCCTGGGCAATAAGAGTGAGACTCTACTTCAAAACAAACAAACAAACAAAAAGAACAAAAAAGAAAAGAAAACAAATACTGAGATGCTTATTCTAAATAAGAAAGTCCCCTCCCCCCCCAAAAAAAAACTAATGTGTCAGAAAAAGACTTATCCTATGATGTAGAGTGTTTTTGGAATTTTCTCTATTAAAAATTTAGGTACCTGAGTGATCACTCTCCTTCTTTTGGAAACTTTCCTTAATGTGGAAGCTATTTGCAAATGATTCTAAAGTGACATCATTCCAAACTTTAAAATCTCACCTCTGGAAACTCCCAAGATGTAGCACCACTTGTTTCTTCCCTATCTAAGAGGGGGTGACCAAGGGGCACGTGCCACAACTGAGCCAGCTTACCTGGCTACAGAGTTAGATGGGAACCTGGCCTTCAGGCATGTCACCTGCATACATCTCACACATAGGCACACGTGGGCTTGATGAGGGAGCTCCTGAGGGATGGGGTCCACAGGGGTCTCTCCCATGAGGCTAGGCACCTGGCACTTGTTCATCTGGGTGACCAAGCCCAATTGTTCACACAAACATTAAATCTATTCCCTGAAATTTTCTTTTCTGAGTGAGTCTCCCGTGTTCCAGTTTATACCTAAAATTCTTCTACACATATCCAGAGGCGACATAGTAAAATCTCACAAGCTTTTCTGACTTACTCTCCTAACCTAGTTGTCTCAGCAATCTCTCTCTTTTCATCTCTTCACTCTCTTTTTCTCCTCTCCAACAACCCTCCACTCCTACCAGGTTATGCTCTCCACCTCTCCTTAACGTGGCTTTAGGAGTAACCTTTAACAAGATCTAACTAGTGGAGTCAAATTCCCATAAAACATCTGAGCTCTCACTCTGACAATAACGGGAGTACAACTGTAAGGCCAAAGTGACACCATCCCTCAGCTTAAGTGATGAAGATGCTCTACTCTGCCTCTTCTCCTTTCCTTCCCATCTTCTCCAAGCCAGCTTTTGTAAGGGGTGGATGACTGGGCACAGGGAATTTGCTTCTTATCAAGAGCATGAAAACTGGAACATAAACCCTTATTACTTTTCCCTATCCATTTTCACTGCTTAAATCTGAAATGTTTCACTCTGCTTTCCTACCAAGTTCAATGATTTCTTTAGGAAACAAGAGTGTAGGCCGGGCATGGTGGCTCACGCCTGTAATCCCAGCACTTTGGGAGGCTAAGGCGGGTGGATCACGAGGTCAGGAGTTTGAGGCCAGCCTGGCCAATATGGTGAAACTCCGTCTCTACTAAAAATACAAAAATTAACCAGGCATGCACCTGTAATTCCAGCTACTCAGAAGGCTGAGGCAGAAGAATCGCTTGAACCCAGGAGGCGGAGGTTGCAGTGAGCTGAGTTGCACCACTGCACTCCAGCCTGGATGATAGAACGAGAATCTGTCTCAAAAAAAGACAAAGAAACAAGAGTGCAATGTACCTCTACCATTGATGACAGAGAATTATTTTACTACACTTTAATTTATAAACAATATAACTTACCCAAAAGTACAGTATTTAAACAAACTAGGGAACAAATGTCAGACAGAGAAGGAGTTATTTATTGTTATTACCAACTTTTCTCCTTTCTGATGAGAACTCTTTGAAAGAAATGGGTCAATGCCATGCCTCTATTGAAAAACATCCCCCCAAACAGTGCTGGTTAGTGTTTCTGTCTGTTTTCTACACAGAGTGCTTCGTGAAAGACACGCCCAAATAGCATAAGACCAGAGCTTGGGAACCTCAGTCTGTTCCAGAAACCAGAGTTCCCACATAACTACATAATGCACTGCTATCAGGTTACCAGCTCACCACAATTGCCTAATGTAACAGTGAGTTTGGGGCGCTGCCGTGGGGAGGTAGAATTACCAGGGGGGATGACTTGGGCTGAGTGGTTGCAGTTCTTACGAATTAACGTGCACAGCTCATAAGCAGGCCAGTGCTCCACCTATATATTTAATCCTAGGACAAGGATATCCAGGATTAAACTTCCCAAGATCTTTTCCTCCTCTCTGAGATAATATTGTACATTATCTATTGTTTCTATGACATAAGAGTCAAGCAAAGGATAACATTTAATTGCACTGCTGGTCTTGTTTTCATGCCTCTATTTCAGAGCATGTTTTGATTTCAGAATTCCTCAAATGATTTCTGACAAGGTTTCTGGTTTTTCCTTTGCAGTGCAAAAAATTGCTTGTTGACTTTTTTATAACAGGTTCAGGAGGTGATGATGATGATGATGGTGGCTTGTGATTAAATGTATTTTGATTTTTTTTTTTTTTTTTTTAAGAGATGAGGACTTCCTATGTTGCCCAGGCTGGAGGACAATGGCTATTCACAGGCACAGTCATACAGTAGTATAGCCTTGGCTTTCTGAGTTTAAGAGATCCTCCTGCCTCAGCCCCCTGAGTAGTTGGGACCACAGGTTCCCAACTACTTTTTTTTTTCCCAACTACTTTTTTTTTTTCCCAACTACTTTTTTTTTTTTTTCAATGCAAAACTACTTTTGCATTGAAGCACCATCACACCTGGCTTCAATGTAGTCATTTTTATATCAAATTTCAGCCTGCATCTGTTCTTGTTGCAATCATTACCCAGTCCCAGATCCTCATCTGGAATGGTCAGGAGTGGAATTTATGGAGTTTATCAAATTTAGGGAGATGACAGAGTTGAAGGTTGACTTCACACATTCATGGAAATGACAGGTAAAAGTGGAATGCTTAAAAGACAAGATACAATCCTGTTTAATGTGGTTGGTAGCATTTCTAGCGGTGCATCAAAGCTCCCAGGAATAAAGCCCAACCTGGGTCCTAGGATTTAATAGAATTCTGCCATAGGTATGAGAAAAGTCTGGAACTTGAACCCCTACATTCACTTCTCAGTTCCTACTCACTACACACATTCCCTGAAGCGGTCCTGCTTGGCTCAGAGTTCGCACTACCACAGCCTTGGTGGGCCACCTTTTCTGACCCCGGATGACCAAATCCGCATGACTTCTAATCCCATGTCTTAAGTGTAATCATCACCCCACCTCCTAGCTCCCATGTGACAGTCTAGGTCACTGTTTACCTCTCCTAATGGTAAATTCCTTGGCTGAAAATTATCCAGATGTCCTGCAGAACTAAATGGGCAAGAGGTTAAATAGTCCTGTACAATGACGATTTTCCAAGATTTTTCCTAAGTAGCAAAATATTCTTCAACTTAAATCTTATGCAGATGTCCAATATCTAAGACAGGTGAATGTGGTACTACAGGGATGCTGCACCATGATGTCATGTTGACCTTAAGGAAACTTCACAAACTGTACCCTAAGGCTCCCCAGAACATGAACTGGAAACCACTACTCTACAGGATTCTGAAAGGGAGGAAGAAACCAAAAAGTTTGCAGCTCATTTCAACAGTTTCTTCACTTAGTAATTATAGCTTCTGTTCCATGATCTGCCTCTGAACCCAAGCCTCTTGGATTCTATTCAGAGCCAGGGAATGGGGTGACCTCTAATAAAGCAAGCTTCCCACTCCCTTGTTCGATTTCTTCTCCAAGCTTTTCACCAGCTTCCTGCTCTTGTATGTCCTGCAAGCCTCTAGTCAAAGGATCTAGATTCTAATTCCGGTTCTGCTTTTTCCAGCTGTGTGTAAGGATCATTTGAACTCCCTAGGACCTGATTTCCTCCTGGACTGATGGTGATAATAATATCTACTTTACCTGTTGTGAGGATAAAGATTAATATAAGCTAACTGTATAAAAGTATTATGTAAATGAGGCATTATATATATTTTGGAAGTTGTTATTAATACATACACTAGAGTACTGGAGACAAAAGATATATTACCAAAGATTTATGGTTAAACTGTAATCATTGTTCTTAACCTGGATAGCTATGGAGGCACACACAGAGGATACAAATGTTGAAGAAAAATGACCTGCTTTTTTTTTTTTTTAAAGCATCCTCCCGGTGCTATGAATGCAGAGTTGACCTGCGACGTATAGTCACAAATCTCAGTGTATGCTAGCAGGAGATTTAAGGAAGATGGACATCTCTCCTGGTGAAGTGTCACAGAGCAGGATGATTGCCAAACTCAGACATTTGGCAGCACCGGGAAAATGATGACTTTGTTGACAACCAGCATAGGGTGTTTGACCAAGCACCTATGTGAGGCTGCAGGCAAAGCAAGGCAAGTTTCAGCATTTGTCCTGCATCATTCATGGGAAAGTAGCCATGGAGCCAGTGACTGCTTCTATGCATCTACGCAGAAGTGCTCAGGATACTGGAGAGGACAATAAAGACTGACAGTGGCAAAGAGGAACCCTATTAGGAGTAGCCTAAGGCAGGTCCCTGCTGTAATCTCTCACACATTAGAGTATTCTAGAGTATGATGAAAGGAATTTAAAGATTATTTGGTACAGAAGTCAGAAACCCATGGCACTTATACTGCATCTTACCTGTCCCAGGACCATGGCAGACACCACTAAGCAAGACTCACCGTGAGACTCCTTAATCATAAAATGGAATAATAATGACACAATTTATGTAGATCACTTAGAATAGTGACTTTCACAGAATACTCAAAAATTGCTAGTTTTCACAATGACCCATGTTAGCATTTTCCCACTTAGCCATGATGTAGTTTCAGAATCCCTTTTCAGACACAACGTTCTAGGAAGCCACCTCCAAGATGTGAGAAGAAACTCAGGAGCCGTTTCCGATGATTCTTAGTTCAACCCCTCCTCCCAGCCTTGCCCCCCCCCCCCCACCCCACCGTTTGGTGATGAAGGAAACTGATGCTAAGGGAGAAGGAGGGCTGCCTGTCCACTGTACTGTGCACCCTGGAAAGACTGACTGTGGTTGGAAACACCAGTCATCGTATCTGCTTTCTGGAAAGTTACCGTACAGCATCTCACCGCCATTTTAAACAGCCTTTCATAAGCAGGACACTGTCTTCCAAGATTTTGGTAACTCCCTCTCCCCATTTCAGTGTCACTGATCACTTAGTCACATTACTGTGAGGTAAGGTGAGGTGAAGGGAGGCTCAAGTTCTTGTGCAGAGTGACATTAAACAAAGGAAACCACAGTTTTCGAGGGGAAGAAAATGAATGACTTTACAGTCCATGTGAATGACAAGACCGGATGGAATCCATAGGGCTGAAAAGAGACTAGTATAACATTAATCATGTCATGCTGGCAACAATAGCTGGCTCTACTCTTAGTATTTTAATCACTTCTTCATTTGCTAAGCTTCTTGATGAGCTCAAGTAGTTGTACAACCCAGGGGCTGCGAAGTGAATCTGCCTGAGAGGCGGTGAGTCACTCCTGTGAGGCTGCCCTGGTGTACGGCTATCTGGACTTGGGCCATGCTTGCTCTGCCCCCCTACCTCCCTCCTCCTCCCCATTTCTCCCCAGACGGATTGTGAAGTCTCTTTGCTTTGTCCACTCCCTGCCTGTCTCCACTCGATTGCTTCACCTTCCCCGGGCTACCATTATCTGTTGCGACCCACCCTTTCGGCATCCAGTCCTCGGTCCACACCCAGCTTTACTTTTCTGTTCATCAGCCTCTTTCTCTGCTTTCACTCCCACTCTCTGCTGCAGCTTATTTCTTTCCATTCTTCTCACTCATTAGTTTCCTGAGCTCCACCCTTCCTTATTCATCCCAGTTCTTATCTTTTATGCCTATTCCTCTAGACATTCTTTTCTTTTCAAACATCAGAGTGCTGAGATTTAAACTCAGAGGAAAGTGTCTTTTGACCTATACTACCCTTCATAGCACATTTTCTCAAGGGTTTGACATTTCTCATCATGATCTGTATTCAAACTATTCATTCTCTTTCATCTACTGATAGACTTTCTTCAATACCATGTAGCTATAAAGTCCATTTGATTGTTTTTTCTTGTTGCATTACTGGAGGTGGACAGGAGGCTGAAAGAGCAATGAGCACAAGAACGTAGAAGGGATTGGATTGGATTGGATGACTTCTACCATCTTCATGAGCTCTGCAGCCCTGGAAGCTAGATTTTACTTCACCACTTGTACTCATTCTCTCTACATCATTTCTAAGAATATAGTCCCTCCTTTATGCACAGAAAACCTGGATTGGGGTAGAGAGATGGGTCTCCCTGATAAAAATCTTGGACAAATTACTATTTGTTTTATCAAGTGAGGGGAAGTAAAGGGATACGGATAGAAGGGAACAGAAATAGTATAATCAATCTTTCTCTCTCTCATCCCCTTCTGTCAACCTGCAAATGAAGAACTGGCAGCTAAACCATGGAAATTGAATTCGATTAATCTGGTTTTCAAAGATGGAGTTGCACTGGATGCCTTGGTAGCTATAAAGTAGGCAAAGTTAGTTGGCTCTGCCAGAACAATTTGGGTTTCATGGATTCACAGATCTCTTCCATCTGGAGACATAGAGCTGAGCTAGCAGTTGGGACCCATTTTTGAAAGTGAGGGCTTGTGTGCATGAAGTGGGACCTCAGCCACCCCAGGTGTTTCTGGACATCCCCTGGGGTGCTTCATATGTGCTCCCACCCAGTTCTCACAATCATTCACTCCAGCCCTCTCACAGGTATTTGCTGCCCCAAAGTCACTGAACACCTTGCCCCAGCCCTGTGAGAATCCCACAAGCTCCCTCCATGGTATTATTTCCTGGTGATCTCAAAGCTGAAACCCTGGAGATGCAAAAATGACAGCAGCTTCCCCCAGATCCTGACAGCACTGGAGCATCTTATGTTCCCTGCAGGCCTGGTAGAAGGCAGTGATACCTGTTACAACTGTCATCCAGGCCCCAAAGCCTGTCTGCTCATGGCCTCTGGCTCTGTGGAGCTCAGAGAAGGAACAGAAATATAGAAAGATCTCAGCTCCCCTGCACCTGCGAGTGCACAGAAGTTAAGAATTGAGGGTTGGGAACCTCTGCCTAGATTTCAGAAGATCTATGGAAACAATTGGATGCCCAGGCAGAAGTTTGCTGTAGGGGTGGAGTCCTTATGGAAAACCTCTGCTAGGGCAGTGCAGAAGGGAAATGTGGGGTGAAAGCCCCCATACAGAGTCCCTACTGGGGCACCAACTAGTGGAACTGTGAGAAGAGGGCCACCATCCTCCAGACCCCAGAATGGTAGATCCACTGACAGCTTGCACTGTGCACCTGGAAAAGCTGCAGACACTCAACACCAGCCAGTGAAGGTAGCAAGGAGGGAGGCTGTACCCTGCAAAGCCACAGGGGTGTAGCTGCCCAGGACTATGGGAACCCACCTCTTGCATCAGTGTGACCTGGATGTGAGACATGGAGTCAAAGGAGATCATTTTGAAGGTTTAAGATTTGACTGCCCTGCTGGATTTTGGACTTGCCTGGGGCCTGTAGACCCTTTGTTTAGGCCAATTTCTCCCATTTGGAATGGCTGTATTTACCCAATGCCCATTGTATCCAGGAATTAACTAACTTGCCTTCGATTTTACCGGCTCATAGACGGAAGGAGCTTGCCTTGTCTCAGATGAGACGTTGGACTGTGGACTTTTGAGTTAATGCTGAAATGAGTTAAGACTTTGGGGGATTGTTGGGAAGGCATGATTGGTTTTGAGATGTGAGAACATGAGATATGGGAGGGGCCAGGAAAAGAATCCTTTGGTTTGGCTCTGTGTTCCCACCCAAATCTCATCTTGTAGCTACCATAATTCCCATGTGTTGTGGTAGATGACTGAGTCTTGGGGGCGTGTCTTTCCTGTGCTGTTCTCGTGATAGTGAATGGGTCTTATGAGATCTGATGGTTTTAAAAACGGGAGTTTCTCTGCACAAGCTCTCTCTTTGCCTGCTGCCATCCATGTAAGATGTGACTTGCTCCTCCTTGCCTTCTGCCATGATTGTGAGGCCTCCCCAGCCACGTGGAACTGTAAGTCCAGTGAAACCTCTTTCTTTTGTAAATTGCCCAGTCTCAGCTACGTCTTTATCGGCAGCATGAAAACAGACTAATACAGCCTTTTTCCTGAATATTGATATAATTATTAGTAGTGATGGACATGTGCTATTTAAAGTCACTTTGTAGCCAATGGAAGAAATAAAAGTAACAATGTAACCATTAAAGATCAGGAGGATAAGGGGGAGAGAAAGAAAATATTCTTTCTGGTTGTTGCCTTTCTTCTTCCCCTTATTTCTTCTCCATCTTCTCTCTCCCTTTCACTGACTCTCTCACTTCTCTTTCTCAGACTCCCATTGGCCCCTGACTTTTAGTTCCAATCAAAATGCTCAGTTTCTGCATACTTGAAACTCTTGTATATTAGAAAGCACCTGTGCTTTCCAGGTCTATGAACAGAAGTCAGCACCTTCAGGCACTGCAGACTGAAAAGAGATTGTTAAATGAGGCAAGAATCTATCATCTTTGAGAGAACAGTTTCCATGAGTTGCTGGGGTCAGGAGTCAAAATTGCAAGGTTTTTTGAAATTGCACTTTTAAATTTTTGATGAAATTTTAAGGAAATATGTTAATGAAAATGTACTCAATTCTACCTGTGAAAATTGTTTTTGCAGCTGAGTGTGAGGCTGAGGGTTGAGGATTTTGAGTCTTGAATTCTGGTAAACTGTCCAGGAAGTGTAAGGCCAAAATAAAGCTCTTTCCAAACAAGCGAGGGTATCCTTGCTTGAAGTTAGTTAAGGATGCACTTCAGAAAAAATAAATGAGAATGAAAGTCAAGGAAGAAGCAGCATAGGATTCTGGAAACAGAAGGTGCAACCTAAAAGTACAAAAAAGGAAGCTTTCAGAGGTCAGTCATGAAACGGGAGGATACACTGCTTGGAGAGGAAGGCTTGCATTTGACAGCACAACTGAGGGGATGAGAAAACTTGAGGAAATTTAAAAAGCACATTATTATTTTGTCAAAAAAAGGCAAAATGCAGGACAGTTCTCTAGGTGATCCTGGACAGACCCAGTTCTCACCTCTTTCTCACTTTTTGTTTTTAAGAATACCTGTAGAATATTTGGGGAAGGCAACTTCCTGAGATAGGGAGGGACTGACTGGAACAGCCTGGGTTCTGTCCCAGTCCAGCTACCTGCAGGACAGAACATGCTTCAGTGCTTCATCCCACAGGGTTCTGTTACCCCAGGGTATAAAACCCAGAATGGGTTAGTTTTAGAGTCTCAGCTGTGGTGCAAGTAGAGCATGCACAGTTGAGACTTCATCTGTCCTGTGTAGCTTTCCTGAGTTTTGGAGAACGGGCTTACAATTAATTCTGGGATTTGGTAATCTCTTGCTACATATCTGTAAGTAATAAATTTGCTTCATATAACTTGTTGCATATGAGTGTGTTCTGTCTCAACAGACTCGGGCAAGTTGGTAATCAATGCACTGTGAACTACTTCACATGAAGGACATTAAAAGTGTCAGGAAAAACAATAATCAGGACAGAAAATTGTGGTCCAAATATGGAGTAAATAATAAAGGGGTATGATTTTAAACAATTTCATAATATATAAGAAAAGGGAATCTGTTTGGCCTTGATGCTATAAACATTTTCCTTACATATCCCAGAAGACCTTTGAGAAGAAAATGCAATTCTAACATGCTACTTGGATCAGCAGTGAGCAAGATTTACTCAGTCGCAGCAATACAAATGCTCTGTATTCACTTCTACCTTTTAAAATTAATCAATAGACAAAGTACAGATGCCTGACAACTGAGTATAAATAAATATTAACTGCTATTGTTATGCAAAAACTATGTCTATAGTTGTAATTTACTCTACGAAAAAGGGAGTTGAGATATTGACTAAGGTTGATGGAGGATGAAATAGTGATATAAATATGTTATTTAAAGTCACAAAGGCAGTCAATGAAAGAACTGAAAAATAGTAACAGAACTATTAAGGATCAGGAGCATAAGGAGGAGGGAAGGTGAAGAATGATGTAAAGAGCTAAATTGTCATTTTAAGTGTAAATTGATATCGTTTAGTGCTGATCAAGAAATAGAAATCTACATCTATTACCCAGTATAGAGCTGTCATTGCTTGCCTCAGGGAATGGGATGGGTGGTAGGGGAAGGTATAGAGAAAGACTATTATTTTAAATCTCTTCTCCATTTTTTTTTTCTTAAACCGTGTGTATTTGTTCTTTCTCACACTGCTAATAAAGACATATCCAAGACTGGGTAATTTAAGAAGGAAATAATATTAATTGACTCACAGTTCCACATGGCTGGGAAGGCCTCAGGAAACTTACAATCATGGCAGAAGGGGAACCAAGACGTCCTTCTTCACATGGCAGCAGGGAGAAGAAGAAGAACGAGAACTGAGTGAAGTGGGAAGCCCCTTATAAAACCATCAGATCTCGTGAGAACTTATTGTCATGAGAATAGCATGGGGGAACTGCCCCCATGATTCAATTACCCCACTGAATCCCTCCCATGACACCTGGGGATTGTGGGAACTACAATTCAAGATGAGATTTGGGTGGGGACACTGCCAAGCCATATCATCATGCTTATTCTTATATTCAGACAATATGAACTTAAAATTAAATTATGCCCCACTTTATTTGTACCTATTGAGGACAGGGAGCACCCAGCAACCACCCCGGATTAGGCTTTTAAAAATGTTCATCATACACTATGCGTTCATTTTCATTTTTCACCCTCATATTCCCCACAATAAAATGGGTGAGGTGCTGACCTTTGCACTGATGTCATTTCTTTGGAAACAAACAGCGCTGTTTCCAAGCTTGTCTATTTACTAGGCCTGGTGAGGCTGAGGATGGACAGCAGGGCAGGAAGCATTGTCCCCAATGCCCATAAGCCTTTGTTTTCTTTTCTTGGAGGATGACACTTAGAACGTTCTGTTTTCACAGGTGGCCTCCTTCCTGAAATGTGAAAGGAAAATTGTGAACAGCAATTTGCAACCTGTTTACCAACGTTTTCCTGACATAGTAATCTTGTAGCTCTGCCTGCCTGGAGGGGAAAACAGGAAGGAAGCAGTGATGATTCCTTCCATCTTTTCACTCCCAGTGACTACCTTGGAAGGATATGAGGTGAGACTCTATAGCTGGCCATTGAGGGCTGGTCTTAGCTTAGTCACTCAGAAACTATTGAGGAGCATCGTACAGCCCCACAACCCTCCCAGGCCACATAAATTCATATGTGAACACACTGCAGAACATTTCCCCATTGGGTATGTCCACAATTCAAGTGAATTGAGAGCCACCTGTCCATTTAATTGAAGCAGCAAGATGAACTCTGAGCATGGGTGAAGCGTTATGAAGCCAGGAGGCGGGCAGAGGGCAGGTAAGCACTTTTCCAAAACCGAAAGCCAAAATGTAGTTATAGGTACTGTGGTAGCTCTAAAGTGTTAACATCCATTCTGCAAATCCCTAACTTCCTCTAAGGGAATTGTTTCTACACTTAGTTCAATATTTAATGAGAAATGCAAAATTAAGTAAATGAATCTTTTTTTTTTCTTTTTTGAAGCCATCACAAACTTCTGGGTCACCTCATATTGACAAATATTTGTTGGTCAAATAACTTAGAATACCATAGACTAAATTTTATATCCAGTGAATTCAGACCTTTGTAGTTAAACCCATTCTCAGAGAAGATGAGAAACAAGATACTAGACCCTACGCTTGAATTGGAAGACTAAAGGTTATAAAAAAAAATCTATCTAAAGTGGTTATCATAGTGCCTCACCCAAAGTAGATTCTCATAATTGTAAGAGTGTTATCATTACTACTGCTGCTACTAAGGTTCTACTTTTTATAAAATAGCATACAGATGTGTATGCTGAAAAATTTCTTGGTGATTATAACAATTGGGATGCCTTTGGGAGCAAGTAACAAAAGACCTCCGCAACTCAGCATGGCTTACATGATAGAAATATTTATGATCCATATGAGAAGTCTAGTGGTAAAACAGTTCCTGAATGGGTTAATTCAACACCTCCTTTATGTAATGAGGAATGTAGTTCTTTCCATCTTGTCTGGCCTGCCAGGCTGACTGTGTCAGGTTTTGTTTTTTCCTCTAATGGTCCTATGGCTGAGACTCTAAACATTGCATTCTCACACACCTATATCTAAGTCTGGAAGAGAGAAGCCTCCTTCCTTATGTCTCTTTTTAAGAGTGAGAAAAACTTTCCCAGAAACCTCTTTGCAGACTTCACTTTAATCTCAGTGGCCAGAATTGTATGATGTGCCCATTTCCAAACCAAGGAAGGACAAAGGACAATATAATGCTCATAATTGGTCTAGGGGAAGAGGCCAATACTTCCTAAAGCCCATGTACTCCTGATACCTGAACAACATCAGGTGAAGGGAATTCAGGTTCAAGAAATGGGGAATGGTCATTGGGTGCACAACCAACAGTGACAGCCACAGTGTTGGAGCTTTATGTTAATGTAATCAACCTGATTTCAGCCTATTCTTTTCACAGGTCTAACTTTAGACTCTTTGAGAATAGCAAAGAAGTCTTATTTATCATTAGATCCCCCCAAAATGCTTAAAATTAAATGATTTTGTAGCTCAATAAAGTAAGACAATTGCATATCTTTTCCATAGCTATGTTTTGTTTTCATTATGAGAACTGAGAGCTCAAGTAATTAATAAAAACAAGATTTCCGGTTGTTATTTTTCCTCTGGTGACTTTTCCTTTTACATTTATCCTGAGTTAAGAAAGTCTGAAACTATCTTCATTAGGGTTGAACATTACCATGAGAATAGAGAGTAGAAAGCTAAGAAAAGCGTGTTGTCAGAAATTTCTTTTTTCTAGTCTTCAGCTCTATTCTTATCAAAATTTCAAATGTAATAAAGGTAGTGGAAAGAATGAATACTTTTGTTTGATGGAATCAAAATACCAAATTTTTCACTGAACTGAAATGATTAAAACTGATTTTTATGAGAAAAACAAATATAAGTTGCTAAATCAAATCCAAAAACCAATTACTGAAGCACAAAAAGGAGGAATGGGAGGATGTGTGAGTGATAAACCTGACCCCGCATGTAAAAACACTTAGACATTGATTTGGAAAAGCATTATACTGCAAAAACAATCCTGAAATCTTGTGCACAATGCAATAAAAGTTTATTTTTCACTCAAGCAAATTGTGCTGCATGTCCGGGCAGTGTGCTAGGGCTGCTGTCCTCCATGCATTGGCTCAGCATTCCAGCTTGATTCAATCTATGACACCCTTGTATCAACACATGGGTTGACAATAGTCGGGATGGGCAAAGAGATGCCTGGAAAGATGAGAATAAGCACTTAGGTGCCTGAACCTGGAATTGACATGTGATACTCTACTCATTTCTTATTGACCAAAGCTGGTAACATGACTATTTAAAAAACTGTTTTTCTCTATTCTCACAACACTTCTGACACTAAATGTGTGGGGATTTTTCTCACACCAATCAATTTTTCCAATTTTCAACTAGGTGTCCTACAATTTAACTCATTTCTGACACTATCTGCCCAGAGTTGGTGCCGACCGCATAGGTTAAGGTCTGAGTCCCATGAGACTGCACCACTAAAGGATCCCGAGCACAGAAGTTTCTGTCTCCATGGAATTTGGGGTGCTCCATCTTTCCAGCATGTGGATGCATTCTTGGTCACCAACCTGGAAACTCTCCAAACCCCTTTGCTTAATTTTTTATGAAGGTTTCATGATATAGGCATGATTGATTAAATCATTGGCCATTGATGATCAACTCAATCTCTAGCCCCTCATCCCTCCCAGAAAGGCAGAGGGTATGAAACAAAGTTCCAATCCTCTAATCACATGGTTGTTTCTTTTGGCAACCAGTTCCCATCCTGAAGCCATCCAGGAACCCCAGCCACCAGTCATCTCATTAGCATATAAAATACACTTATCATTTGGGAGATTCTAAGGATTTTCAGAACTGTATTCCAGAAAATGGGCAGAGACAAAATATGTATTTTGTATTCTGTCATAATGACAGTAGCTATCTTCAAGAGGCAGGGAAGTGTACTACTTCCACGTGCTCAGAGAGTAGAGCAGAACTGGTGATTGGTGACCAAGGGCCATGCCTCGCCAAAAATTCTAGTGGGAAGTAAATTAACTATGGGTTCAAAATACCACAGGCTTTAAGAAACAGGTAAATAAGAAACAAAGTCAATAGAAGCAAAATCTCAAAATGAAGAAACTAACAATGGTGTTGGTTCCTGTCCCTGAACAGAATATACATTGAGTGCTGTGCTCGTACGAGGGACTGAACTTCAAGAGGTCCTCTGGAGGTGTTCAGAGGGGAGTAACTAGATGCAGAATAGTTAAGAATTCTTATTGTGTAGAGAAACCTGAGGACAAAATAGCCATTCATTCTCAAATATATGAATATTTGACTTGCTTGGAGGAACTGTGTGTTGTAATTTACACAGAGACAGACTCTTTAAGAAAGAGTATTTCGCAGTCACACTGTATTAGTTGCCTTGGGGAGCTCTCCTTCTCAAACGGTGGGGCTCCAAGCATGGGATGAACGTCCTCTGGCACAAAGAGGAAAAGAGGGAATTCAGTCATCATGTGGCTCATTGGATTAGATGACCCTTAAAGATGCTTTCACTCTCAAATTTGATAGTTGGTTGGGATAGGTGCCCACAATTCCCATTTGGATGACTGCCCCAGGACCTCCAAAACTACTGTCACTTGCTTGGACTTCCTCTCAGAGCCTGGGGCCATACATTGCTAGGATCTGGCTACACAAATTAGAAGCTGATGACTCATATCCCAAAGGTGAAAAGATAGGGTGTGGTTTTGAGTCCTGAGTTGCTGTATTTTATCCAGAATTGAATTCACAAGGCGGCTTCGAGTCATTCCAAAGCTAATGTGGAAACATACAAGAAGCCGCACACCCTATTGTCTTCCTGCAGTGAAGTTGGGTCAAACTAACGCAAACCAAATTTGATTTAAACAACAACAACAAACATCAAATTCTTGACAGGCAAAGTCTTTTTATGTTGTTTTATTCTTGAGTGAATATTTACAGCTGAGTTGGAAACTCTATCAAATAGGAATTAGAACTTCTTTGCCAACTCCTGATGTACATCCTAGCCAGGGTAGGCATGCAGCCTCTTCAGAGCTGCTTTGCTTCACTGACCAGGGGTTAACTGAGTTCTTCACTCTGTAACCATTTCCTGACATCCTCCGCATGGACACTCTTGTGCAGATATATTTTTTTTTTTTTTTAAATCTAGGAGTTGCACTTTCTTGGTTACTATGGCTGCAAATTGTTTATACTGGATTCATAGTCAGGTTTTTATTTCCTTTTGTAATTTTTCCCGTGAACTAATAAGCCACAGTGGAGTTAAAAGTGCGAGTAAATGTGAACTCTACACAAAGCATTTTTATGTTCTATTGCCATTCCCTTCCTACCCTTAATCATTTAGAGCTGTTAATATAAAAAAAAATAAAAGTGGTCAGCCTCCTCTCTACCCCCCTCCTTTGCCCTCTCATTTCCCAAGCATCAGAAGGGAAGAACCACCAGCCATTTCCCATCAGGACTGTTTGCAGAGTAACATATGTCCTCAATTACTAGGATCAGAAACTGAAGGCACCTTGGGTTGGTGATAGATGACTGGCTGGCCTCTGCTGGATATGCATCATGGATGCCACAATGGGAATGGCTTAGCAGGGCAACAGTTTTCTCTCCTATGATTCACTCAGCTTTTGGCCTGGGCCATGGACCCAGTACCCATTGGATATGGGCCCAGTTTCAGCTTATATGTGAGCCACTCTATGAGACAATGCAAGTTCAGAGCCCATCTTAGGGGAGAAAGATCTCAAACTGAATCAAGAAGGGGAAATGCACAAGAGTCACCTTTTGGCCAGGTGCAGTGGCTCACGCCTGTAATCCCAGCACTTTGGGAGGCTGAGGCAGGCGGATCACAAGGTCAGGAGATTGAGATAGCCTGGCTAACATGATGAAACCCCGTCTCTACTAAAAATACAAAAAATTAGCCAGGCATGGTTGCACACGCCTGTAGTCCCAGTTACTCATGAGGCTGAGGCAGGAGAATCGCTTGAACCCGGGCGGTGGAGGTTGCAGTGAATCGAGATTGCACCACTGCACTCCAGCCTGGGCGACAGAGCAAGACTCCATTAAAAAAAAAAAAAAAAAAAAAAAAAATGACCTTTAGTAATAGGAAGAGACTAGGTTCTAGATAAAACTGCTTGGGTTTGAAACTTGGATCTACCACTTGCCAGTTGCATGACTTTTTGCCAAGCCACATAACTTCTCAGCGTCAGTTTTGTTTTCATCTGGGAAAGGGAAATTAAGAATGATAATCCCTAACTTAAGGAGTTGTCATGAAGGTTCAAGCACACTGCATGGCATTGATTAAGTGCTCAATAAGAGCTAACAATTACACCAGTCAAGAACTTTTTGGTAGCAATGGACCAAACACTTCTCACAACAACTTAAGCACAGAAAGGCAGTGATTGATTCATATAAGACAGGGATGGTCCAGGGACTCAAAAAATGTCAATAAGACTCAGTCTCAGCCGGGCGCGGTGGCTCAAGCCTGTAATCCCAGCACTTTGGGAGGCCGAGACGGGCGGATCACGAGGTCAGGAGATCGAGACCATCCTGGCGAACACGGTGAAACCCCGTCTCTACTAAGAAATACAAAAAACTAGCCGGGCGAGGTGGCGGGCGCCTGCAGTACCAGCTACTCGGGAGGCTGAGGCAGGAGAATGGCGTGAACCCGGGAGGCGGAGCTTGCAGTGAGCTGAGATCCGGCCACTGCACCCCAGCCTGGGCGACAGAGCGAGACTCCGTCTTAAAAAAAAAAAAAAAAAAAAAAAGACTCAGTCTCTGCTCCCCTTGTTTCTGCTGGTGTGGTAGCCAGCCTACCAGGTGACTGCCAATGTTCCCTACCTTCTGACAATGTCATCTTTGTGAAGTTCCCTCCGGCAGTGCACCACGGTGGGTCTGTGTGACCAATATAGTATGGAATAAAAAATAGTATGTTGCTTCCATGTTTAAGTTATAAAAGACACCATGGCTTCCATTTGGTCTCTATCTCTGTTTCTATCTCCCTCCCATTATTCACTCTGGGGAAGTCAGCTGCTATGTTGTAGCCAGTACGACAGAGAGGCCCATATGGTAACGAGCTGAGGTCTCCTGCCAAGAGCCACATGAGGCCATTTTGGAAGTGGGTCCTCCAGCCCTAGTCAAGACTTCAAACGACTGAAGTCCCTGCTGACAACTTGACTGTAACCTCATGAGAGACCCTGAGTGAAAACTATCCAGCTAAGCCACTCCTGGGTGCTATCCAGCAAAGTCACACTTGACCCTCAGAAGCTGTGTGAGATAATACAGATAGTCTTAATTGAATATGGTTCTATTTAAATGATTTTTTTGACCTTATAATGGTGTGAAAGCAATATGCATTCAGTATAACCATACATCAAGTACTTTTACAACCATTCAATTTTTCACCTTCAGTATGGTATTCAACAAATTACATGAGATATTCAACACTTTGTTATAAAATATTGTGTTAGATTATTTTGCCCAACTGTAGGCTAATGTAAGTGCTCTGAGCAAGTGTGAGGTAGGCTAGGCTAAGCTATGATGTTCAGTGGGTTAGATGTATTAAATACATTTTTGACTTATGATATTTTCAACTTATGATGGGGTTATCAGGACATGGACCCATTGTACGTTGAAGAGCATCTATACATATTTGTTTTTTTAATCTGCTAAGTTTTGGGGTATTTTAAAGCAGGAATATAATACCTACTGCAACTGACTACTCTGCTGGCCTCATTGGTAGGAAATGAGGCCAGCATTTCCTACCAATGAGGCCATTTCCTACCTCATTTCCTACCAATGGCCTCATTGGTAGGAAATGAGGCCAGCTTCGCAAACGAAGCAGGGCATTCCCGGTAAGCCCTGCTCTTGCAAATAAAGCAGAGTGTGCCATTTGAGGCGGCCGCCATGTTTGTCTTGTCTTGTGTTGTCTTGTGTGTTCATTCCTTTGTTTAGGAAACACGCGGACCCCAACATCTGGCGCAGCGAGCAGGGTCCGTGGCTCCACGAGAGCAGGACTTATGGGGAACACCCTGTTTGCGAGCACGTAGTCCTCTACAGGTGTCTCTGAGTTGGCCCTTGGCAGACCCAGGCTTACACTATCCACCCAGCTAGTGAGTCTAGTAGAGATCTTCCCTTGTCCAAATACGGCAACAAACTCACTGAACTGATCTTATTAGATGGACTTGGTTAACTGTCCTTCCCTTAACTGATATTTTTTACAAAGTAAAAGTATATAATGACAAAAACCACAATTGCTTTTGCATGAATCTAATATTATTACCAGAAGGGAAATTTTTTGGACGGCAAAAACAATACATGTCTGCTATTGCTGTTATTACTAATCACAACACAATTATTTATCTTGTATAGGCTAATGTGTTTGGTAATAACAATAATGGCTAACTCTTCTTAAGTGCTTGCTGTGTCAGGTCTTGTTCAAAGCATTTTGTATGTATTCACTCATTTAATCTCTATAACAGGCTGTGAAATGGGTACCATTACTATCTCTATTCCATGAGGAGTAGAGGAACAGAAAATTTAAATAACTTGCCCAAAGTCACACAGCTAGTAAGTGATCAAGCTAGAATTTGAAAGAAGACAGTTTAGTTCTAAGGTGCCTGGTCACAATCACACTGCTAAAACACCAATATTATGAAGTATCACAAGCTATTGAGTTTTGATTTCAGGTATTTTGTCCTCTTATATCTCAGTTTTTCTTTCTTTCTCTCTCTTTTTTTTTTTTTTTTTTGAGAAGGAGTCTCACTCTGTAGCCCAGGCTGGAGTGCAGCAGTGCAATATTGGCTCACTGCAACTTCCACCTCCCGAGTTTGAGTGAGTCTCCTACCTCAGCCTCCTGAGTGGCTGGGATTACAGGCATCGGCCACCATGCCCGGCTAATTTTTGTATTGTTAGTAGAGACAGGGTTTCACCATGTTGACCAGGCTGGTCTTGAACTCCTGACCTCAAGTGATCTGCCCACCTCGGCCTCCCAAAATGCCGGGATTACAGACATCAATTTTTCATTTATGGAATATGTGTCTCTACTGAATTGGAAATGAAGATGGCTTGGCCTTAACTCTGAAGTACTGGACAGATGCAGTTAAATACCAGTGTGGGGGGAATGTATAGATACTTTCTAGTGATGTGCATTCAGAGTTCTGCTGCAAGCACCTCCTGACTGACAGACCATTCACACAAAGGCACCCTCTCTTCCTACACGAAACACCAGTGACGGACAAGTGGACATTTAAAAAGTCATGGATCTTCTGAGTGAATATTCATGTATAGAGGTATCTTTTAGATGAGCCATTAACATTGGCTATAACCCATTTAAGTTCCTATGTTTACATTTGTTCCAATCAATTGCACAACAACCTTCCTCATCTGGCCATATTAGCAGGAAATTTAGTGTTTTCTTCTGAAGACTTTGCTCCCAACTTGAATTGCACAGAAACCTGGCAACTTGTTCAGTGCAAATGGGTTAGTTTGGCTCCCAAGCTTTAGGCTGTTTGGGCTGTTAATCCCCTAGTGTGGTTTGCAGGGTCCCCTGCATGTTGTCTGCTGTGGCAATGGGCCCCCATGAGCCCTGCACTGGCTCTGAATGCACCTCACTTCCGGGCTTCAAGGTGTAGGCTCTCTTCAGTTATATACAGAAGGTTATTTATAGCCTCCCAAACATAAACACCACAGCAGGGTGGTTGGTCTGGGCTGAGCATGCAAGAGTCCAGCCCCGGCTACACTCCTGGAACCAGCTCTTCCTACAAACCTGTAGCCTTGTTCATCGATCCAGACTCCTGCTTCCTGCCTGGGAAGTTTCTCTCTGGGGCCCTTGATGTCCCGGGGAACTTCTGTTAGGACTGTCTCCATCCATCAGAGAGGCTTTCGTTCTGTAGAACTGCACAAGCAGCTCAGCGGTTCTGAACCTGGAGTGTGTAACACACCTCCCTGGAGGGTGGCCAAGTCGGCATAACCTAGACCATCCAAGTGTTGCAGGGAAACACCGAGCATCATCTTTCCCAGGATGACTTTCTGCATCTTCCTAAACACAAAAGCTGTTGGCAAATTTTCTTTCTAAAAATGTATTGAAGTTACACTTGGCTGGACATCCTGCGAGAGAAATTTAACAACTTCCCAGTGTATCGGAATCTTGGGCATACTCTCAGATGGAGCCGGCCTTTCTAGCCCCACGTCTTCAATAAATCTGCTTGATTAGAGAAGAGACAACTCCCCAAAGAGAGGGCACTGCCATTCCCAGAAAAAGAGAGGGCTGTTGGGCAGACACACCAAAGGTGACGAATACATTGAACAATGTGTCTGTGTCTGGCTAGCTTTATGCTTGAGAAAGGGGAAGACACAAACTTTTCGATTCCAGCTGGTCCTATTCTTACTGCAATAAACTAGGTATTGTTCACCATTTATGACATTTTAATAGAAAAAATAATTTTGAGCTAATGAAAATTTGAGCAACTATCTGAATTCTGAGGTAACAGGGAGATGGGGAGTAGTGACTGAGTAGATTGGTGTCATTGCCTCAGGATCTTGACACTGTATTCATTCTCTATGCCCCAATTCCATTGGTAATAAGAGGGCAGCGATTTATCAGTTAAAAATACATAGTAATTACATAGTGGGCGGTTTCATCTCAGAAATAAGAAGGTACCAAGCAAAGCACCAGGAAATACCAAAAGTATTTGGATGACCAATGTTGAAAGGAAAGAACTCACCATCTCTTCTCTCCTCTCCTCTGCCTTCTCCACCTCCTTTCTTTGAGTGAGCAACTTGCTGAGGATTAAGAATCCTTGGCAAAAGCATGTCCCTTTTGAGGCAAGGGGAAATTAATATTGGGGGGGAAAGAGAAGGATCGGGAGAGGTGTAAGCAAGAAGCCAGGTGCCGATGATTTCCCTGGAAACATAAGACTTTCTAATTAAAACCTGGCAGCCCCACCAAACAGCTTGCACCATGTGGGAAAGAAAAGCCTGAAAGGCTGGGACAAGGAGGCCTGATGTAATCACATTCCATTGAGTGAGGATCCTTTCCTGTGGGTCAGTATTGTCCTGGGAATATCATATTCTGTTCCTAATAAATTTCAACAGGCAAAGACATAGACACATCACCTGAAAGAGGTCTTCCAATGATTATGGTTCCTAAAAGTCAGGAAATAGGTCTGATTTCCCATTAAAGTAGGTTTTTCTGTTCAGCAAGGTTCCCAGGTCTCTGTCATAGAAAAGTTATTTGCTGACTCATCTTGAAATTGGAGAATTTTCAGTTTTCCATAGTGCATAGTTCTCTTTCCAGAGAAGTTTTCTTTTTAAATAATTTTGTGTAACATATGTGAACTATGTTTCCCTGTTTTATGTCCTAACAAGAAATGTTACTTGTTCTTGATTCCGATAAAGGTGGGGGAAACACAGTTATTTGAGCACTTCTCAATGTAAGTGTAAAAAAGCAGACGCCACGGAAAATTAGTGGCCTCATATTTTGAGACAAACTATTGAAAAATGTGTCTTTTATTTAAGTCTTTCCAAATGTTAGGAAGACTTTAAAAAATTATTGCACTTAAGAAGTTTTGGGGGTTTTTTTTGGTCACTCCTTTGACGCTTATTTACCTATATGGCCAAAGCAACTAGCTTAAACAAACAAGCAAACCTTTGTTTGTTTGTTTCAGTAGGAAAGAACATGGCTTCCAGTAACTCTTCAGTTACTTTTAAACAAGCACTATCTCTCCGTTCTCGTACAGGGTCCTACTCTTCCTCTCTTGAGTCCTGGCCCTGGCTAGGTGACTGCATCCTGAGATTTGGGGAATGGAAAGAATTCTGGAGACCCTCTATTTCATATTACAACTAGTAAAGGGTGCCATCCACACCACCATCCCTCTCATTTAGGCCTCTGCTTGGACATTCAGGGGTGTCTCTATTTTGTGAGGCTTTTTTCTGGAGGAGATAAACTCCTTTTCCAAGTTGGGCAGGACAGAAAGACTGGATACATTCAAATTCATTTGTTAATTCATGCATTAATTTATTCCTTTGACAAATACTTAATGAGCACCCTTACGCGAGGCAGGCTTTGTGTTGGCACTGAAGACAGAGATCAACAAAGCAGACGTGTACTCTGCCTTCCTGGAGGTCCCAATAGGGGTGATAGACATTGACCAAGTAAGTGCAGGGACAACTAATTGCCAACTAATTGCTCATTTTACAATTATGATAAGTGGCATGAAGGACAAGTAGAAAGGATGATAGGGCTAATCATAGGAGAGATAGCCTAGACTAGGGGGTCAGCTGGAACTATTAACTAACACTCTTTTCATTTTTCTCTTATCACTCAAAGAAAGCTGGGAGTATGAAAGTATGGGTTAGAATTCCATAAAATAATTACTTATTAGAAAGGGCAAGAAGTATCATAAATGAGAGAGTATTGATACAACCTAGATGTCATTGATAAGGGAATAGTTAACTACTTTGTAATATACATTCTTTGGCAATATTATTTAGCCTTAAAACTAACTTAGAAAGGAGTTATTATGGGTTTCAGAAAATTCTTATGCTCTAGCATTGAGAAAAGTTGCAAATGCAGTGATTATCTCAAATGTACTATATATATGCATATGTCTAGCAAATGTCTGAAAATTATATCAACATGTTCTCTATTTTTATTTTTATTACTAAGGACGTTACAAATGTGTAGATAAAACATATTTTTAATGAATATATGTAAAGCAAACATCTGTGTAACCACAGCTAGATCAAGATAATCTAGAACACCGCCGCCGTCCGTCCACAGGCTGCCCTTTCCTCCCTTTCCCCTTGAACAGTTTGCATCGTAATTCTGTCTCTCTCACCTAAAGGTAAACACTATCCTGATTTTTGTGATAATCATTTTATACATATATAACATTGTAATATACAAATATTATATATATATAGTTTTTTCACCTGTATGTATTCCTAAGCAATATAAACTAGTTTAGCTCAATTTTAAACTTGATATACGTAGAATTATACTTTCCTTGCGTTTTAACTCAACCTCATGTTTGTGGAATTCATCCCTGCCATTGTGTATAGCTGTGGTTAATTAACTTCATTGCTTTGGTGTCCCTGGGTATGAATGACTATAACCCAGTTGATTGATCCATTCTCCTATGGGTGGATATTTGAGTAGTCTCCAGCTTGGGCCTGTTGTGGATAGTATCGCTGCCAACCTTCTTGTCCACGCACATTGTAACCAGTGCACTGAGCCTCTGTACCGTATAAAGCTCAAGTGGACCTGCTGGGTCATAGGAGGTGCTTGTTATTTTCAGTTTCCACCCTCCCACCCTCATCTATTCTTTGCCTTTCTGTGCCTTGCTCTGTGTTCCTTTATGTACCATATTACTACAGTACCTTGCCTTCAGCTTTTACTTAGGTTTGGGAAATGGGAGGTGACAGTGTGAGTTTAGGGGGTGGGAAAAAGAGAGAGTTTGGAGCATTCCCTGATTTCCTCCTGGCCTTCCACAGTTCTGGCAGCAGCCGCACTGCCTTTTCTCTCAGGTTCTAGCTCTTACAAGACTCTGGTAACACTCTTTCCTCCTCTTGTTGTTTCAGGCTTAACAGGCTTTCCCCACTTTCTGTCCCATTATTCTCATTGCCAGTGGCAAGGAGCCAAGAACCTTCTTGTCTCTGCAGCATAGAATAGAGACGGAGCCTCCTGCCCAGCCTTCCAGGAAGCCCGAGTTCTCATCTTAATTCCCATACCCTGTTTCTCTGGGTTCAGGCTGAGGTTACTTCTCTGTTCACTAAAGCTGCATTTATTTTCTGGGTTTTTCTCTGATCCAGATCCAGAGACTATGACTCCAAGAGCAAAGCAGCCTGTTCACGAAATAGATCATTCCCTCTCAGTGCCCAGATTCTGTTGACCTAATAATCAATCAGGCCTTCTCATCTCCTTTCTCTCTTCCTTCATCTTCTGCTTTCCACACAAACTGTTACTCCTGTAGCTGCTTCTTTGCCCTCTCCGGGGATGTTCGGGTCTCCTGCGGATCTAGACAGGCACTAGTGGTGAATGCAAGTTTGCAGTCTGAGTGCCTGGGCTCAAATCCCTGTCCTGCTATTTATTAGCTGTGAACCCTTGAAGAGGCTCCCACTCGATTTCTAGTAGGGCTTCTTCCTAGTCTGTGAAATGGTGATAATGTAAGAATAAAATGAATTACTCATATAAACTTCTTAATTGTGTCTGGTACCTGGTAAATTCTTAATAAGTGTTAGCTATAATTATGGTTATTATCTGATACTTACATAAAAACCCATCATGTCATGAAAGCCCTCTGTCATGAAAAAGATATATACATATTTAGGTTCATGTAGTAGTAAAGTGTTTAGTCCTTGAAAAAGCCCAAAGGCAAGCAGACATATAAGAAAAAACACTGTCATATAAACTGTTTTATATCATCATGACCAATCCTCTCTTCCATCACTTCTCACACCCAAATCCTTTAGGGTCTACTTTGGAAGTGGGGAGGGCAGAGGTGAATGGAAACAGAAGCAGGCGGGGGGTGGGGTGCTGTGTTTCATGCCTGGGTTATGGTGCATGACGGACACCACACACTGGAAAGTAGAAGCTTACCAGAGGAGATGACAATTACAAACACCCTCAGGAATTCATAGAAACCAGGGGGAGAGCTTTACATTTCCATAGGCTGGTGGGGTTGGGGTAGGGGGTGATGATAGGATTCAAGCCCGTCTTACTCTGATGTAAGGGGCAAAGACACGCCATTTGAGTTATTCAAGTAGAGCCCAGAATGGATCACTGGCACCATCTCCCCCAGTTGTTGACAGCTGAGCAAGGAGCCGGGCGTTCTCCCCTCCCCTCCTCCTGCTGTGCTCTGTCTTGGCCGCCTTCCTTATGGATAGGCCATATGGGCCGTTTTAGAGCCTGTGTTTGCTTTGGCGTGGTGGTTCGCAGCTTACTTCCTGTTAACATTCCTCCACCTCTCACCCTACAATATGGGTCTCTCTCAGCGCCACCTGCTCTTTCTGTTCTCTGTGCCCATAACCTCAGCTCTCTGATTTCTCCATTCGTTGCCTGGCTCTTAACTGGGACTCAGATCTCACTTCTATTTAAGTATTTTCCATGCGAGCTTCTTGTTTGGACCAGATAGTGTTTCACTGTGATGGGCCTTTATTAGGAGACAAAGGGGTGATTGGGGTGGTACTAGAAAAGGCAAGTTCATGTATCCAAATGACTCTCAAGTGAGACCAGAAAAAGTCCTCCTTCCCTTGAGTTTTTGTCCAAAAAGCATCAGGCCTAGTGTAGAGGCAATTATGGCCAAAAAGGCGAGCGCCGACTTTGAGGCCAAAAAAACAGCCTAGGAGTGGAGGGAGGCACAAAACTGGCACACGTGCCCGTAGATTCTCTCACATTTACCCTCCTGGGTCTCCTTAACCCAGGCCCTTGGCCTAGTCAGAGTGCCAGGCCAGGCCACAGTCCAAGGCCAACATATGTATGAAACTACCACACCCCACATGTGGCATGACTTGTTCTGGCCACTCACAAACGACTCGATGTTCATCTCCTCCAGTGGAGTTCAGATAAGGCCTTTCAGCTTGGCTGTCTCTATCTGGTTTTTCCCATTGAGCCCAGGTCTGGTGGCTCCACAGAGAAACACATTAACCTGTCTCAAGAACCTCTTCCCTTGACTTCAACTCAGGTGGATGTCCCAGCCAAGAATGCATTGGCAGGACGGAGCAGTGCTGTGGAGAGTGTGTTCAGGGCATGGGTTTAAATCGCACTTCAACGAGGTTGTAGCTGTGTGACCTTGAGCAAGTCCCTTCACATCATTCTACCTGTTTCCTCTTTTGTGGGTTGGAGCTAATTATGCAAAGAGGTGTGAGAATTCAAAAAGATTACTCACGAATAATAAGATGGGTCAACTCCCTGAAAAGCACACCAGGCCTACTGAGACAGGAAATAGGCTTGGTGTGGTATATGGAGAGGTAGCCCTTCTTTGCCATTTAGGGGATGAGATCCATAGCACAGTAGGAAGTACGGTGGGTAGCTGAGTCTGGAAAAATAACTGTGTGTGTGAGTGCAAAGCACTGCATATGAAGTGCCAGAGCTGTGCCTGGCACTTGTTTGCCAGCCAAGCGTCCCTGAGATGACACACACCAAGGACAGTGGAGAAGAGCAGATGCCATCCTTACATGCACAGTGTTTTTGGCCTTGTTCCCATTCTGAAAATGCCTGTCTGAAGACATCTGGCTCCTGGAATGGGCAGGGGTTGCCTGAGGTGCCAGGTCATCTGTTTCACTGGGAGGACGTCAGCGTCAGGGATTTTGTAGAATCTTAATGATGACCACCAAGCAGTGGCATCGATAGCCAAAAACAATGAGGCTCCTTGGTACACTAAGGAAGGCTTGGGTTTAATGCCTTAGGGCAATATTCATCCGGACCACCTTTCTGGACTGAAGAAGGCTTCCTGGGGTCTTGGGGCTCTTACATAGACATAACAGGGGTGCCAAAGCATTTAGTGTACACATTTGAAAGATTGTGACTGCATTTTATATCCCAAGCTCATGAAGCAGCTACGTTTGTGAAGTGGTTAGCAGGCTGCCTGGCACATTTTAAGGGCTTCATAAATGATGCTCATTATTATTAAGCAAGCGTGTCACAGCAGCCAGAGGACTGAGCAGCGCTCCTTGGCAGCTGCAGCTCCCCAAGGGGAGGGTGGTGCCTTACGAGTTGGGAGAAGACAGTGGAATCATTAAGCAGCTGACACATACCCAGTCACTCCAAGGAATCTCCCGTCCCTGTTCAGAAGTCTGACCCAATTTGCTCAGCTTTTCTCCCAAGACTCTCTGGTTCCAGCCACAAATCTGAGCTGGGAGCACCCTTCCTCTTAGCCACCTGTGACTGGGAGGCAGTGGGGGTGGCCCAGAGTCCCCCTGGTTGGGAGACTTGAGCAGTAGCTCCTCTCCTCCAGCATTCCCTGGTGGGGGTGTGGAAGGCTGTAAGGGAGGAGAGAGGGTGTGGGGCACCCCACGTGGTCAGGGAGGGCTCCCCTCCCTTGGAACTCACAGCAGCTAGGTCATGGGCTCACTGGGGTTGTTTATCATCCTTAGTCTTGGGGAGAACAGGCTCACATGACAGCGCTTTGCAAATCGGAAAGTTTTTTTTCCAAACATACAAAAACCTAGACCTGGGGTTTAGGACTTCTAGAACTTCAGAGCACAAGGTCCTGTGTCATTACTCTCAAACGGGGACATGCATCACTTAAGTCAAGTTGAGGTGGAGCAGTCACATTAGTCACTGCAGTTTGCAAGGCTTGGGTGCCAGATTCTTGTCAGGTACCTCTCTGCATCCCTACAGAAACCAGACGAATGGAGAGTGACTTGCGATGGGCTGTCCCAGGCGTTGAATCTCAGAGAATCAGAGAGCTGGGAGCACAGGGGGTATGGAAGTGGGAACAGAGGAGGGAGATTGGGGGCAGGCAGATGTAGGTCACCCAGGACAGCTTTCAGGCAGAGCAGTATCATCTTCCTTTTACAGATGTGGCAACTGAGGCACAAAAAGACTCACTTGCTCCCCAGACCCACCACGACCCACTGCCTCTTCCTGCTGCCGCACCAGATAGCCTCCTTTTTTCCTGAAAACAATTGAGTTCATGGTGTTCCTGTGAACTTAGCAATTGTAGAATGTGGTTTTGCCTGGTGGCTGGAAAAGATCAGGAACATATATAAGAAGTAAACCCTTTTCAACTTGTACAAGTCCAGAAGGATAAAGGGAGGTACAATCTAATATGGCAGGAAGAGGCGCTGGGTCCGTGGTGGTTCAGGGCGAGTGATTTCTGTGGGGATCCAGAAAGGCTCCTGGCAAGAATAAGGAAACCAAGCAAGGCTCCCCAGCTGCAGAGGCGGATGTGCCCTCCACCTCGGCCTGTCCTGTGCACCACCAGCTCACACTCGCTTCACCTTCTTTTGTTTGTTTTTATTAAAAACAACAACAACAAAGTCCTACACACGCTCTTTACATTTTAGTTTTCCATAATCACTATAACTCCATCTCCTCAGTTCATATTTAGGGGACTAGGTAAAGGTGGAAAAACTAAGACCGGGAGAGAAGTGACTTTCCCTAGGCCACTGGGCAGTAGAGCAGGGGCAGGCCCTCTTAACTCATGCATCGTTTCCTTCCACTTTCTGAGCCACCACATTGTGAGAGGCCACCCTGTGTGGACTCCCGCAGGATTTCATTCTTTCCACAAAGGACTGAGACAGACACAGCCCCTGCACTTATGCCTGAATGTGCAATGGGATAGGTGGGCACTGGCCTAGTGACTGTAGATGAGCAATGCAAAACAGAGTTCAGAGACTTTCTGAACTGTTCCACCACCCCAGTCTCTGGGCTTCCCAGACATATCCTGTGCACTCCTGCTGGATTACTCCTCCGAATGTTCCCAAAGCTGCCCACTGTATTCCAAATTACTCTAGACAGGCATTCTGGCCCCTCTACGACCACACCTCCTAACCTACTTCCTTGACACACGGTACCTGCCAGCTGGCCTGTGGCCCACTACACTGCCCTTACTCGGGATAGCCTCTCTCTGGAAAAGCCCAGCCTGGCTGTCTCATTTCCAAGAAGCTTTCCCCAACACCTCTGATGGCAAGGATCTTTCAGCACCTCCATTACATACCCCCCATACTGAATGTTAGTACTTCGTTTTGTGGAAAAATACATGCAATGCGATTCAAGAAATTTACAACTCCCTTCAGGTAATGAAAAGCCCAATAGTAGACAAAATGAAACTGGAAGACCTTGAACTAGCCATCTCTCAGCACACTTTTTTTTTTTTTTTTTGAGACAGGGTCTTCCTCCATCCCTTAGGCTGGAGTGCAGTGGTATGATCATAGTTCACTGCAGGCTCAAACTCGTGGGCTTAAGCGATCCTCCTACCTCACCCTCCCAAATCACTGGGACCACAGGCCTGCACCACCACATTCAGCTATTTTTTAATTTTTTTGTAGAGATGGGGGTCTCAGTATGTCACCTAGGTTGGTCTCAAGCTCCTGGCTTCAAGTGATCCTCCTGCCTCAGCCTCCCAAAGTGCTGGGATTCCAGGCATGAGCCACTTGCACCTGGCCACTCTCAGCACATTTTTCTAAAGCCCACTCTTATCCATAGACCACTCACAATACATCTTTTCTGAGCAACTGTCAAATTCTGGGTATTGAACAACAAAATACAACATACAAAACAGGGTCCCCAGCCTCTGTGAACTTACATTTTGAGAAATCCCTGGAAAGGCTACAGTTTACATCAGCTGAAAAGCATTTACTAAGCTCCATTTTTTTTTTTTTTCAGAGTGCTGCCCTCCCCTAGGAGCTCAACCGGTGATATGTGTCATTGCGTGTGATATGTCTCATAAATATATTTCACAGCACCACTGCGAGACATCCTTATCTTCCCAGCTCTGCGTGTTTACTCTGGTTCTTCTCAGCCAGAAACGTCTTCTTCATATCCACTTTTCAGCACCCTAATCGGGTTTCCTTCTTTCCGCTCCAACCTTATGATCTCTGAATCCTTTGATCTTCTTTCCGGACTGGTAATTTGGCCCCATACAGTTTAGCTCTTCCTCCTACATGATTCAGAAGCAGTGAGGTTTGGTGGCTTTGCAGTCTGTGGCAGAGAAAGCTAGGATATTTGCTGTCTTTCCATTAGGTTAGGTTGTTTCTGGGAAACAGCTATCTGGCCGCTTCATTTCTCAACTCCTCTGTATCTTATTGGGGCCATGTAACTAATTATGGACCACAAAATAAAAGTGATTTATCTCATTTTGGGGTAAGAGTTGTCACAGCATCTAATGTGCCATCCTCATTCAGTCTTCTGATGACTTAAATGCCACCTGTTGGAAATAGCAGAGCTTCAAGATGGAAAGGACTGGGTTCCTGAGTCACCGCTTGCAGAATCGCCTCCCAGAAGAGCCCAGCCAGCCAGGAACACCTGCAGAGGACTTTGGGCCACAAATACACTTTTATCAGTTCAAGCCACTGGAGGTTTTCTTGACCAAAACAAAGTTAGATAAATTTAGGATTGAGTCCCATCTCTGCCACTTGACAGCCCTGTCGTGTTGGGAAGATTACTCACCCTTCCCGGGCCTCATATTCTCCATTGATAAGAAGAGCTCAGTGATACCCAACCTTGCGGGATGGTTGCAAAAAGTAAATAAGCTATTTCTGAACTACTCGAAACATTGTAGAAATCCAATAATTTGTATATCTTTATGTGTGTGTGAGGGCGTGCGTGTGCCTAGATAGTGAGTGGCTTCGTATGTGGTACTCTTGCTGATAAATTGTGAATAAGTGGCTCAATGTTGTAAACCTGTATTCTCCCTAAAGCCTAGCACAGTGCAAAGCAAATAGAAGATCTCAATTAATATTTACCAAGAAGCAGAAAAACTTGTTGGCTTAAAATATAAGGAAAACTTGCTGTACTGCCTCCTTATAACATCCCCCTGTGCAATGGGAGGGCTTCATGGCCCTCTGCCGCTAGAGCAATGCTTCCCTTGGCTTCCCACTGACCCTCTCTTCTAAAGCGGATTTTTGTGTATACTTGCTGCTCCGTATGTGAGTAAATGGGCCTATCTATTTGGATAAAAGTGCTCTTGTGGTTTGTGACAAATGGAGCAGAGGCCAGACGGGGAAGGGAGGGGGCAGATTATTGAGTTCTTTGGAAATAGATGGTGAGGAAACCATGCTAAAAGGGACCTTGCTTTGTATTTTTGTAAGTGGGCTGTAGACACGAGCTTGTGTGATGAAATCTGAGTTGAAAGATATCGTTAAGCCTTCCTGCCCAGTATAAAATATCAACTTGATGAGGATCAACCATCTCATCAGATCGGTATGTTGAGATTTTGGTAATCATGTCAATATGTTTTTTAAAAAGAGGACACATATTTGAAGAATAAGAGCAATGAAGGAATAATGGATTATCTGAGGTCATCTTAAGCCAGCACAGTTTAGTTCATCTTTTAAAAACAAATCAGACTTGTCCTCCACTATTGAAGAAGGAGTTGAAGGTCCTTTTAAGCCTGTTCATTTTGATATGCTCTTTGCATGTTAATCTCCTGACAAAAGCTCTCTAAAAAAAGCAGAGTAACACCAATAAGTATTCCGATTATACTAGGTAGAGAATAAATGCCCAACCAAGAGAAAGCAAAATGTTTTTGCTTGAAGGACCATTCAAAAAGTTTTTTTAAAGGTGGCTCACGCTTGTAATCCCAGCACTTTGGGAGGCCGAGGTGGGCGGATCATGAGGTCATGAGACTGAGATCATCCTGGCTAAAACAGTGAAATCCCGTCTCTACTAAAAAAAATACAAAAAATTAGCCGGGCGTGGTGGCGTGCACCTGCAGTCCCAGCTACTTGGGAGGCTGAGGCAGGAGAATGGCGTGAACCTGGGAGGCGGAGCTTGCAGTGAGCTGAGATCATGTCACTGCACTCCAGCCTGGGCGACACAGCAAGACTCCGTCTAAAAAAAAAAAAAATTTATGAACTCCATTTTAAAAGAGGATAGACTGGGCATGGTGGCTCACACTTATGATCCCAACACTTTGGGAGGTCAGTGTGGGAGGATCACTCAAGGCCAGGAGTTCAAGACCAGCCTGGCCAAAAGAGTGAGACTTCATCTCTACAAAAAATAAGAAAAAAAAGTTAGCTGGGAGTAATGGTGCACACCTGTAGTCATAGCTACTCAGGAGGCTGAGGCAGGAGGATTGGTTGAGACCAGAAGTTCAAGGCTGTAGTGAGCTATGATCACACCACTGTACTCCAGCATGGGTGACACTGTGTGACCTCATGTCAAAAATAAAAAAAGTAAAAGAGGATGTGCAGTATACACACATACATGCATGCACATATACACCATCAGGAAGTGCAGCATCCACAACTGTAGTGGAGCACTCTAAATATTACTTCTCTTTCATAGAGTTTCATTCAGGAGGAGCTGAAATTTCAGAAGCAACATATGCACAATTAGCACACATGGCAGAGTCTTCTTGAAATTCAGGGCCTTTGAACCCATTTTACGTATAATGAGAACCAGTGGTATGGAGAAGATGCAGGCTGGGGGGATTGAAATTGGACTGAATGGAAAGAGAAGTGCAAATCAGTCACAGAGCAGGGACAACAGCCAAGAGCCATTCCACTAGGATCTCACTCCTGGAAGTGTCGTCCACAGGCTACACCCAGGACCTGGACTAAGGCAAGGTAAGTGGGGCACTCTTCCAAGAACAAGCTCAGCACCTATAACAAATAATATTTGATGCAATATTTTAAAAATTCAAACTGCAAACTGTAACTGTGGTCTGGTGGCCTGTTTTTGTAAACAGAATTCTGTTGGAGCAATATGAGCATCCCATGGGTATTTGTTAGAAATGCAGAATCTTGGGCCGTATACCAGCCCTTCAGACTCAAAATTTGCATTTTAACAACACTTGCAATTGGTGTGTGTGCACATTAAAGTCTGGGAAACACTGCTCCAGGAGACTTTAAGGCAGGCTAGGCTGACGTGTGGCTGCTCTAGGTAGGACAGTAATTTGATTTGTTGCCCTTCAAGGTGGATACTCTTTAAACATTGATTATTCAGCATTTATTTACTAAGGACAGGAAAAACTAAAATAGATCTCTTTCTTCACATTTTACACAGAGAATTTACTGCATGCATTGAATGAAACATAACATTTAAACTTACTTGGAACAACTTTTTTATTTCACATCTTTTTACTGTGTATAATTGCACAGCGTTAGTCCCTTACACATGAAATATACCAACATATAATTGAGCTTTCTTATTCAAAATGTATTTTAAAGTTCCTTTTTCTGACCCTCATATTGGCAACAACATCCCACTTTTCTGTAGCTGATTTGTCTTCAATTTTTCTTGTGTGGTTTTCTGAATCAGAAAACTTCTAGGGAGGCATAGGAAAGGTTTAAATTTGAGGTAACAGAATGCATTACCCCTGCCATGCTTTAACTTCAGCATTTCAAGATCAGTTCTCTTGAGCCTGGAGGTTGGTCAGCATGCTGGTTGGTAGCCCAGCCTGTATCCCACCACTGCACACTTTTAGCAGAAACTGATAGCTTCTTGAAAAGAAAAAGTTTCTATTTTCACTCCAACGAACTATTTTTTCAAAAGAATTAATCTCTGTTTTCCAGTTTTGTAAAGAGTGGTATGAGGCAGCTTGAGTTAACTGGGCCCTGTTTCTGATTTGTATATTTTAGGGAGTTTCTCCAGTATTTTGCTGTGGACAGACTTCACATTGGACACGCTGACTCCATGGGAACTACCCAGTGTGGAGGCAAGAATTGCAATGTTGCCCAAGGCTAGCGTGAGAGGAGTCAGGTAGCTGGTTAATGTAGGAAACCACGTGGCAGCATCCACACCTCACTGCTGCTTGATTCTTGACTACTGACGACACGCCGCAAACTCCAGTAAAAACACAGCTCACAGAGTCAGGAAATGGCATGGTTAGTGTTGTTAGGTGCTAACACAATGTCATGCTGACTAGCGGTAACGGTAGTGGAAGGACGCATATCAGAATTAAATGGTGGATTTCCCCAAGAAAACACCCTCATCTGTGTTATCGAAAGATTTAGAGCAGTGGTTCTCAACCATGGCTGCAAATTGCAGTCAACTGGAGAGCTTTTAAAATGGATAATGGCTGAACTTCAAATCCAGATTCTGAATTAACTGGTCTGGGGTGCAGTCAAGACACTGGGATTTTTTTTTTTTTAAAAGCATCCTAAGTGGTTCTAACATGCAACCAAGTTTTAGAACTATTGCTATGGATTCTTTATAGTGAAAAAGTGGAGAATATTTATTTATTATGTATTTATTTGTATGAGGGTAATTAATGTAGCTGGTACAACAAGAAGTCCCCAGATATCAATGGTTTACTACAAGACAGTTTATTTCTTGTGAGTGTGGATGATTGCACAAGTGTTTTCTCAGCTAGACCTGAAAATGATATACATCACTTCTTCTGACATCCCGCTGGTTAGAATCACGTCACCCAGCTCCAACCTAACGGCAGAAGAAGTTAGGATATGCCATCTTTCTGTGGGCCCAGGAGAAAAAATACAGGGTTGGTGAGCTTGTAATCCATTCTTGCCACATATAAATATCATAAAAATGTTTATAACTTCCTAATTTAAGAACCAAAGACTTAAAGTACCAATATTTAAAAATAACTCTATATGGCCTGGCGCAGTGGCTCAAGCCTGTAATCACAGCGCTTTGGGAGGCCAAGACGGGCAGATCACCTGAGGTCGGGAGTTTGAGACCAGCCTGACCAACATGGAGAAACCCCATCTCTACGAAAAATACAAAATTAGCTGGGCATGGTAGTGGGCGCCTGTAATCCCAGCTACTTGGGAGGCTGAGGCAGGAGAATTACTTGAACCCCAGAGGCGGAGGTTGCAGTGAGCCGAGATTATGCCATTTCAATCTAGCCTAGGCAACAAGAGCGAAATTTCATCTAAAAAAAATTAACTTTATATATTATTTTTCTTTTCTATTCATAGACTCAATCATACATATACATTTTATGTGTATATTGTTTTTACACACACACACACACACACACACACACACACATTGGAAAGAAAAGGGTCCTTTACAGTATGAAATATGTCTGTCCAGACTGGAGTGCAGCAGTGTGATCATGACTCATTGCAGCCTTGACCTCCCAGGCTCAAGTAATCCTCTTGCCTTGGCCTCCCCAGTAGCTGGGACTACAGGCATGTGCCACCATACCTGGCTAATTTTTGTATTTTTTGTAGAGATAGGGTCTCCTTATGTTGCCCAGGCTGGGCTCAAGGAATCCACCTGCCTCAGCCTCTCAAACTGCTAAAATTCTAGGCATGAGCCCCCACACTCAGTCTTTGTTATAATTTTTAATAAGAATTATCTTGGAGGCAGTGAGTGTCTCCAGGCTGCCTAGCTTTGCTTTAACCCACGAAGCTCTGCTTATATTTTATGGATTGGATTTCAGAGTAAGTTTCATTTAAGTATAGAAATTTAACTTTAAAAATGAACTCAGCATTGAAAACCACCATTTTATGTGAAAATTACCACAGCTTTATATGGGGGAGATAGGTTAGAAGGGTGTTTTAATTTCAGTGATTCATGAGGATCTAGACACGGGGCTTTACAGATGTCAGAAGGAACGTACTACATGAGCATAGCTTGCCTCCTGATTTCTGGGACCACGGCACTGAAGATCATACACCCTGCTACTTCATTTAAGAGCCTCAAAGGCTCACATCCCCACTAAGACTAGAGCTGTGAGAGAGCTGCTCTGCTACCCCTTAGTTGAAAGTACCTCTGCGCTAGGAACCTGGCTTCGTTCATCTTTGTCTCTACTGCTTCATGCAGATGGCTCAAGGCAAGTGCTCAGAAAATATTTTTTCAGAAAAACAAAGGAACGGAGGGAGATGAAGAGGAAGAGACAGAGAGGAGAAATAGGAAAAATCTCTGCAGAAGAGCAACCTATTTTCCTTCTCCTAATCTCAGTCATTGATCCTTTCAACACATATTAAGTGCTTACTATGTGCCAGGCACTGAGCTGGGTGATAAAGCTACAAGGACAAAGCAGGCCCAGTCCTTGCCATCAGAGGCCTCTTTTAGCAGCGGCGGGTTACAGGGGCCATGATGGGATTTACGGAGGGGTGAGGGAGGGGAGTAAGCAGAGGAGCAAGAGGACTGAGAACAATATGGCCCACCCTCTCCTCGGCCTTCTCTTGGTTTCTAGAAGAGCAGAGAGAAGGCTAGATCTTGAATCACAAATGTAATTTGTAGCTTACAGATTCCTATTTTGCTTTCTTATGTTACATTTTATTCATTCTTCTGGCAGGCACAGTGAACTGGGCATGCAGTGTCATCAGAAGATCTGGAGTTTTTAGTCTCAGTCACAACTCTTTAGTGTGAGAGACCTTTGGCAAGAGACCCCAACTTGTGCATGATGAGGATGATAAAAATCTAGGATTGAGGTGAGGATTGAGGATCAGAGGTCACAGTTCACAAGTGCTTCTTAAAACTGTGGAGTTCTACAGAAGTGTTAAATTTTTATATATAGTGGGTAACAATGGTCCTGCAAAGATATAGGGAAGGTGTTACTATTATCCACAATAACAAGGCTGAGAGACATCAAGGAGTTGCCCTGGGTGGAATAACTAGAAAGGGATGGAACTAAGACTTCAACACAGCTTTCTGACCCCAGATGTCCTGCAGTATCAGGACTCTCAGGCAGGTGCTCCTCAGGAGCAAAATGAGCTCTCAGGGAACTTTCTTTGCAGCCCACAGAAAGGTCAAAGCTCTGTAAACCAGGGATCACTGACGCTAGGAAAAAAAATATCAAGTCTGAAAGCATCAGCTTTTAAGGATGGTGCACCTGGCTTCCATGTCCTCTCCCGGCAGGGGTGAGGCCTGTGAGGGTGAACATGTAGGCATGAGATCAGGAGCCATTTTCTCCTGGGGAGCTGGTTACACAGCACGCCGACTCCTCCGCTGGAGGCACCACACCTCCTGTGAATGACCCACCAGAGAGCCCACGGAAGCCAAGCCACAAAGGCGCAGGAAGCAGCAGGCCTCAGGGAGGAGCTTGCCACCCGGCCTGATCACGGGCCTGCCCAAAGAGGGATCATCTCCATACAGCTGAAGACAGAAAGGCTGAGCAGCACATCGTGCTGATTTCATGTAGTTACAAAAATACACAGACACAAACCCAATCTCGTCTGTTGAGCCTTGGAAATTCTGATATATTCAGGTCTCTCATTAATCTTTTCTGACAGGTCTGGACTTCTCCATAGCAGAGCTGGTGGGGCCACACAGAGCAGAGTTCACCATGTAGACACAACTACAAAGGCCTGTGACCTCTTTCTGTCACTGTCTAGCGGGACTGATGGGATGTGTGATTATCATCAGGATGTTTTCAAACGTCTCCATTTCCAGGAGAAGAAAAAATTTGATCATGTAGGTTTGATTTAATTCTCCCCAAGAGAGTATTTCAGGGTAAAAAGGAAACAGATTTCTCCTTATTTCTGCAACTCCCAGCACAGCTGCAAAGAATACATCAGGTGGGATATGGAAGTCAGGAAACGCTCAATGGAGCAGCTGCTTTTTGCTTAAAATCTCCACCTCTGTGTTACTTAGATTTGAACCCAACCTATGGATTCCAGAAGTACTTGGAAGGCTTGATGCCTTCTAGCTGACACCATAACCAACCCACAAGGGGCACAGGGGAGCAAAGAGAGGATCATTTTGCCTTCATTTATGAAATGGGAATGGTCACAAAGATCAAAAATCACAATGAATAGACAGCACAGGGTGGAGCTGGCCAGAAATCGCACCCACTTACCTGCTATAATTTGGTTCAGTTAAAAAGGATGCACCTTCTACCATCCAACAATAAAAAATGAAACTGACATCCATTTGTAGAGGTTATAATTCAGATTTTTTTTTTCTTTTTTCTTTTTGAGATGGAGTCTCACTCTTCCATGCAGGCTGGAGTGCAGTGGTGTAATCTCAGCTCACTGCAACCTCCGCCTCCTGGGTTCAAGCAATTCTCCTGCCTCCGTCTCCCGAGTAGCTGGGACTACAGGTGCGCACCATCATGCCTGATTAATTTTTGTATTTTCAGTAGAGATGGGGTTTCACCATGTTGGCCAGGCTGGTCTCAAACTCCTGACATCAAGTGATCTGCCCACCTTGGCTTCCCAAAGTGTTGGGATTACGGGCGTGAGCCACAGTGCCCAGCCATAATTCAGGTTTGAATCAAGGATTCAAAGCAGCCTATGTCCTAAAACGAGGTTTATGACTTTGTTTGAAAAAAAGAAAACATTTTAGATTTATTAGCAGTTAGTTGAAACAACAGATTTTGTGATTTTTGTCAGGTCTTGCCAAATGCATGTCGGGTGTCAAATGTACAAGACCCTCATGTTTATGCAGATATTTATGAGAATGCCTTTAACTGAGATCCAATCCTGTAAATAAACCCAGTCATGAATACACATGGAAATTTGCAAAATCAAATATACGGCCTTCTTCTATCTCTCTAACCCTAAAACTTAGAATAATATAGACAATCCTTTCCTAACTCATACGTAATGTCAGGCTCATATTGGGTTTCAAAAAAAGCATAATGAAGTAAATTGGTTTTTTTCTTCTTTTTTACAAAGTGTTATTTTAAACTGGCAAGGGGTAAATATCTGTCTTCAGCTATAAATGTGAAACTAATATTTCTGCCAGTAATGATCTTCTAACTTTAAAAACAATGTCCTTACATCATTTAATAATTACATTTATAATAATTACATTTCTAATACAGTTCTCTAAGAACTATAGTTAAAACCAGAATAAAGTATATTCTGTGGACCAAGTTGACGGTAATTTTAAAATCCCTAACAGTTTATGGGTATATAACTTTTAAGGATACTAATACAGCATCAACCCAATTGTCCTTTATTTTGGCTCATCTAATTTACAGACATGATTTCTGAAGTTTAACAGTATTTGTAATGGCAATGTCCAAAGTGATTTTGGCTGAGTAAACTGCTATTTGTTGAACAAAAATGTAGTTGTTTGTGCAAGTTTAAACATTTCACAAGGCCAGCTGAGTTCATTTCAACCCTACTTACAAAATAATTATTGGCAAATGAAATGGGCTGAGGGGGAAGAGACAAGATATTTTCAAGCTTCTGAGAGATTTACAAAGCCAAGTTCTTCAACTATTGAAAGTGAAATTGAAAGGTCACAGACAATTGAAAGGTACAGGTTGAAATCTCAGGATTAAAAAGAGTTCCAACAAGAGGAATATTTACAATGGAACAATGAGGAAAATGTTTTGTTACAGTCAGAAACATGGAAAATATGCTGTTCAAAATTGTTGGCTCTGGAATAAATAAAATCCAGACTTGGACTATTAAAAATATCAAAGTGATCCACTGTGTGCCAACTCCATTTTCTCCTGTTGTTTGTTATAAAGAAAATCCATTATTGAATATAATGCAGTTCTGGTTAAATTATCAAAGACATTTTCCATATGCAAACTGTTGTTTACCATATGCTATATATTCTTCACTAACAATTTTAATACACCTCTATCACATGGTTCCATAGGTGCAGAGTTAGACGGAAATTTTGAATTATATTTTAACCTCTTACCCAAGGTACAACCCCCCTTTGTAATAGCCATTCAGCTCATTCTGTTGAGCACCTATTATAAACAAAATTAGAGATACAAAAATACCTTCAAGATGTTCATGGCCTGTTAGGTGGAAGAAAGCATCTTTGTCCAATGGTTGCCATTAAGCCTAGACTGAAATTCTTCTATCTTGTGACAGGGAGCTCACCACAGTGCAAGGAAACCCATTCTTTCAGTGAGTAGCTCTATAATTGGGACCGTGTGTATTAAGCTGGGACTGACATCAGCTGACCCTGGTTTTGCCTTCCAGAATAGTATGAGCCAAATCTACTCCATTTTTTTCAGCTGAGCTCTTCAAAGATTTTTGAGAGCACGTTCCTGTGTCCTACCTAGTTTCTCCACCCTCCACCTTCATGCAGCAATCTTATTTCCCCTTATTTTCACTACCATGAAATGCTTTCCTGCCCTTAGGGATTTAAAAAATTATTTCATATCAACGGAATGAGCCTAACAGCTAAATACTCAATATTGCACTTTAAATAAAACAGACTTTTAAAATTATGACATTAAGAAACCAAAAGTTATAGCAATTGGATACAGTCTGGGATTATCCCTTTGTAATTAGATGAGCATTGACTAACAAAAGATGTTTAGGGGGGAAAAAATGGAACAGAACACCTAAGTCTTGCCAAAACTGTGTGTATTTGAGAGGGGGGCATGATAAATCTATTATAATGAAATTCACGTGCTCTAAGACAATGACTGAACTTGATATTTAAAACTATTTAAATCTGAAAGTTTAAAAGTCACAAGATTAGTTAGGTCGTGTTTCAGAAATGACTCTACAATCTAAATTTCTCACGAGCAAGTCAGGTTAATGACACCAGACTCTGCTATCTTCAATGGATAAAACAAGGGATCAACTTATATGTTAAATTTTCTTCTAGTGGTTATACATTTGGTACCTTTATAAGCCATAACTAACAGACCCAGGATAATTTAAATCCAGGAGACTTTATTTAGCATCCAGAATGGCCCCTCCAACCCCAAATCCATGCAAGAACACAAAGCCAAGGGGTAAACTAAAAAAAAGAAGAGATTGTTTTATTGTGACATTTATGACATTGACCCCTTGTTGACAGGAATGACCGAGGGTAATCTTGGCATATTGCACATGCTGTGATGAAGGATGCACTGGTGATCCTCTGGCCACTGAGGCTGTTTCCTGGTCCTCCCAGACCTCTATGCACGCGTGGGCCAGTCACAGAAATTTCATTACCATTTGGTGTATACATTTAACAAGTCTTTGGTCTTAATAAGCACCATTACAAACCCTCACATTAAGGGCATTATTATTCTAGTTTATAAATGTTTCAATGATAAAAAATAGCACGATTACAGTATACACACACTTAATTTACATGTAATGTATTATACTCATAACTGAGATAAGCTACTGAACTAACTTTGGTTGATTGAAATTAATGAAGTATTGGAACTGAATACTTGTAATTTGGTTTCTAAGTTGTGTAAATATTACAGTGCATTTATAAATCTAGTTTGAAAATTTACTAGCACCAAATAGGTATCATAAATGGCCAACCTAGTACTGGTATTTGGAGAAGCAAAGTTTACAAATTTGCAAAAAACAGAGTAGTCCATCAATTGAAAGCACATTCCTGTATGTTTGTGGAAGGATGGCATGTCAGCATAAATGGCCAACCCCCAATGGAAATACATGTCCCAGTTTTCAAGAATCAACACATATGACAAGGTAGCTTAGCTACACACACGAGAAGCCTGAGAAAGTGGTTGTTTTGAACTAGGGTAGTCACCTGTACCTTGCTTTGGTAATACAAGAATAGTGCTTATTTATACAAATTTACTTGGTGAAAGATTGTACCTATGATATGATGATTCTGATTGGGGGAAAATATAGTTCTACCTATCTATATTTGTTTTTCTTTTAATTATTTGGTCTCTGGATGGTGAATTAATGAAGCAAAACCTGGATTTTCATCTTCAGATTATCACCCAGTTCACCACTGAGGTAGTCTTTGTCATATTTGTCTTCTAGTTGGTTAAGTTCTTTCTTTTTATAAAGTGGAGTACTACTGATTTGTAATGAATAGGTTCCAGCCACTGGCTTCTTCTTTGTGAAGTGGAGGTAGCTGATCCCTTCCTTTTGGTTGATTTTAAAGAAGCCATCTTCATTTCCAGATTCGATCAAGTATCTGTTGTGATTCGTCAGAGTTGTAAGAGCTGGAAGGAGTTCTAGGATTCGAACCTTGTTACTGATGTGGGAAATATTGAAAGCGAAGATGGCCGTCTTCTCAACATCCCAACTTGCAAGACTCACATTGGCTTCTGTCTCAGACTGATCCTGGAAAGACACATGGCAATGTGTTAAATGCAATGTACATATGCTACTTAGCTGTCATATTAAAGAAAAAATCACTCAAATTTCACACTAATACAATTTTCTGCCTTATGCTGCATATACAATATTGAAAGCATTTTGTTTAGACCACGAATGTACTAAATTGGCACATATTTGTAATATTTGAAAATATGAACTGATGTCAGGGAGAAAAGCAGGTTGGAATCATTTGTATCTGGAGGTCTCAAAGTGTAGTCCCTGAACAAGCTGCATCAGCATCACCTGGGAATCTGTTAGAAATGCAAATTCTCGGCATCACCCCAGAACGACTGAATCAGAAACCTGGGGATGTCTCCCAGCCATCAGTTTTAACAAGACCTAGTAGGTGATTCAGATGCACGCTCAAGTTTGAGAACCACTGTTTTAATAGATTATTTTCTTTCCAAAGACTTATCTCATTTCTTAAACGACAGCAGATGGGCTGCAGCACCAATAGGAAGAACCAGACTATTTCAATTTGATTCACTGACGCAAAACCATCTCCTCCTAAGGACACACCTATGAGCCTGCTTCCTGACTGTGATGATCTGCTAATATGCAATGCTTTTCACCTGGCTTCTTGCTTGCCCCTCTGGGACCACATGTGCTGGATTCTATGGGCGCAGAGCCAGAGGTCTGGGTGAATATCTGTGCACTTCTGAGTTGACTGAAAGGCTGCAGCAGCCGTAGGCAAAGGAGACCAGGCTGCTTCAGCTCCACGTTATTTTTGTCTACGATCCAAGTTCCCTCACACTCCACATGGCTCTTTTCAGTACAGGAGCCTCTAGCTTTCAGAACTTGGCGTCCCTATGTAGGGAGCACTATGTCACTTCGCTATTCTGCCCACTTGCTGTCCTGGATCTCAGACCTTATCCTTTCAGCAGACTTTGGGTGGGTATTTGACTCTTTTTTGGCGAGACACAGGAAATGAGCAAGTATGTGAAAACCTTCAAATGGGCACTCCCGAAAAGCAGCAAGAAACTCCAGAAAGCCCCACGGCCTCTTGTAAAATACAGCCTGGAGCTCAGGGAATGTCTGGAGCTTCTCCCTGGGGAGCTTTTTCACACTTTGGAGCATCCTTGGAGGAAACCACAGGAATCTGGAAGGACTTTCCACTATAGGAGACATCAGGAGAAACTACCTTCTGATCCACCTCGATATTGGAGGCATCTGTTTCGTTTGTGCTTCTCCGTTTCCTGCCCCGTTTCGGGTAGCCATTGATCTTACACTCGTAACAAGCCTCTGGGGAGAGTGAATTGTCATCCATTTCACCACTGACAGGTGGCTCTGGGTTTCCTCGGCCCATGCCCATTCCAGAAACACAGTGCCTGCAGCAGAAGGGGAGCGTAGATGTTTTTAATTAGAATGGGAAGACAAGGTAGGTGGTACAAGAGTTCTGGTGACGCCTGCTCCCTGCACTTGGGAGACACAGCCCTTGCTTGTCCGCTGGAGGATCAGCTAGTTCTGAGAACGACATTGAGGTCCTCTGTTTGGCCTCTAATTCCCAGTTCCCTGAATGTATTGATTTCTTTCTACTGCCTATCAAGACCCTGTCTTGCATATTTATTTATCTCTTCATTTCTAAACCTAACATGGAAAGCATTTTTCAGTACTTATACTGGGGAGGAGACACGGAGTGGAAACAAGAGAATAGTCGATGAGGGAGGCTATGTAACTTGGGAGGCTAAATAAAAATGGCTTCTTTTTATGAAACAGGCTCCATGGGAGTGAGCGAGGTATGAGACATCACTGTTGGGTTTCTTGCATTCCTCCACTTCCATCATTACTCTTCCTCACTCAAGCTTTGGAGCAATTGCTCCTATTCCTTGCTGTGTCACTTTTGCTGATGCTACTGAGGATAAGAAGAAAGCTCCAGGTGATAATGAAGGTTAATGTAATAATAAACTATGATGATATGCAGTATATAAAATGCATGTATCAGAGCTTGCCCAACTGTGGGAAACTGTTTCAAGTCATTCAAAACCACTAGGGCCACTGGCTGTGACTCATGTGAAGATGGATAAACAAACCCATGCCCAGGAGAGAACTCGTTCAGCTGTTTTTCTTTGCCTTTCAGTTATCAAAGCCAAGTTATGGAGGGAGGCTCGAATGTTTCACAAGTACCTTGTTTTGTTATTCTGCTTACTATTTCAGAGGCCACTTGGAATGTGTATTTATCAAGCTCCTCTTTCCAAATGTGTTGAAACATTCGAATGGTCCTTAAAAGAATCTTTATTTGGGGGCAGAGTCCACTCTAGTGATTCAGAAGGGCCAAAACTGTTTTAAATGGGTAGATTTCTAACAATGGGTCATAATGTAGACCAAAGATTATTTATCTGTTTTTCTGTTATAGCTGATCTGCTCTTTAGAACTCATTTTCCTACATACCCTCAGGATTCAAAATACGTTGCCAATGAACAGAATATCTGTTGTATTTCAAAGCAATTTATAGGTTCCTACTGTTTCCCCCAAACTTGCCAGAGTCCAATACACTTCCTTTCCTCTTTATCTTGCAACATGAAATACGTAGAAACAATACAATGAATGAACTGATAAATGCTCAGCCTGTGGGTGTGTGCGCATGCCTATACATTCACACAATGATTACATTATTCGGAGGTAAACTGCAAATTTGCAGGCTTTGGTTCCTTTCTCAGAACTCCTTTCCAGTATTTTCATATCCCGGGAGCACCACTTATAAGAAGTGTGACTACAAAATCCCACTGGCCAAAAGCCAGTTTAGAGTGTCACAATTTTTGCTGGGAAAAAATGGTTCTGGCATTAAACTATAAAGAATGAGTCTACTGAGAGCCAGACACAAACATCTGGGAATTTGTGTCCGATTGCTGGCATTCTGTGTGCTTCCCACGAAACATTCTTCTACCTACCCAGATCCAGAATGAATCACTTGATGTTTGTATGTCAAGAAATCAAAGACTGCTACATTAATAATTTGGTGTAAGTGTGGATGTGTGTGGGGGTGTGTGTGTACATGCATGTGGGGGAGTACATAATGTATATATATATTTAATGTCTACGTGTTCCTAATTAAAAAGTTAAAATGTGCACTTCCTCTCAGGACAGCTAAAACTAGGCGGACACCCGAGTCCAGATTAATTCAGCAGGAAAAAAGATTCAAACTTTGAAAACTTAACACTAAACTTTTAAATCACTGAGTAAACTAAAAATAGGCCTTCCCTGCCCCAACTCTCACACAGACATACCTATAATTTGGAAAAGTGTTTTTTTTTTGTTTGTTTGTTCGTTTGTTTTTGTTTTTACCAGGAAAATACAGTAAGTGTTTCAATTCTCATGCCCAATGCACCTTCGGTAATATTTAATGTACATTCAAGTCTGAAATGTAAAATATAATTTAAAACCTAAATGATCTCCAACCCAAAGGGATGTCTTTGACTTATCCTAACAGGAGCTAGATACAAAGGCATTTTAAGTCCAGATAGAATCCTCCCTGCCCCAGGAGAAGAGAGGATCAGTAGTGTCCAGGGTGAGCCCAGTTCTGTCATGGGTTGGCAGAGGTGTATTTACAGAGAGACGAATCACTTCCCAACAAGACGTGAAGATCAAGAGAATGAGATAGAGAAGTCATATAGCGAGATATTTACGATGTAGTTTCATTACTCTGTTTGATGTTTCCAGAAATCCAGATGCTTCCTTTCAAATAAAATAACCTAAAACTTTTGCCAAGCTAACTGGAATTAATTTTAGGATTACAAAAAGCATGGTTCTCCTCTGCTAGGACAGGTAATGTTGAGTTCAGTAGACTTTATTATATTACGAATGACAGAATCTCCAACCATGACCAGGAAGAGCGGTGCTTACCCTTGGCCTATGCGGAAGTAACCAGGTGGACAGCCACACAGGTAACCGCCCTCGGTGTTGGAACAGCCATAGCTGCAGGGGGCCTGCGAAGAGCCACATTCATTGATGTCTTGGCATCCTCCACTGAACTGTTCATACTGGAAGCCGGCGGGACACATGCACTTGTAGCTCCCCAGGGTGTTGTGACAGGAGGCTCCTCCGCAGATGTGAGCGCTGAGGCATTCGTTTTCATCTGCAGGGAAAAGAAGAAGCAGCATGTGTGGCAGCAGCCAGAGATTTCTATTGAGGACATTGGATCTGGCCCCTCGCTGCCGGCCAGCTGGCCCTCAGCTAGGCTCTCAGGAAGGGAAGACAGGCAGAGGTGGCTGGGTGGGGAGAGCAACAGCAGAGGAAGATGCGGGCATGGATGTGGCTTTTTGCTATGTTGTGAGTAAACATGGAAGATGAAGTCAAATGCACCAGGCAGAGGGCATTAGAGGATGGCATTCTGAGAACCAGCAGACTCCAGTTCTCATCAGAAGTCAACACTGGTATCTTCTGCTCCATGGAAACATCCAGTCATAAACCAACATGGTGCTGGTCCATAGCTAGGATTTAGGGTTCAAGGTGGGAGGGAAGGAATCTTGCAGTTCTCTGCGCCCTGGCTTCACAAGTGCCCAGCAAGGAGACAAATATCTCAAAAGCAGAGATCAACCATTTTCCCACAGGCTGCTTTCCCTGTCCGCCTATTTCAGGATGTGCCGATCTGGCAAGGGCTGATATCCTGCCCCAAGTGTCTGCCCCATTTGGACTTCCTTTTCAAAAATCTGCAAAAGCCCCCAGGTACTTGTTCTGGGAGATGAATAATGCCTTCTGGTATGTCTGCTCCCATCACTGAATCGGCCCCCTCCTTATTCAAACCAGCCTCCTGCCCAGAGTGTCTGAGCCCTGTCTAAAACTAAGTGTGGCTGGAAGAGAATCGGTGCAGACTTCACGAGCAGTAATTGGGGAAAACCCACAAGAGAGACAGAAGCTGTAGGACTGGCTACCCACAGGGACCTGCCAAGTCTGATGCTAAGAAGCAGGAAAAAGAAATCTTACTTAAAAAAATCAACTAGAAGGGAGAAAACCATGAGTTTCTCATTATTTCTGATTTATAATTTTTGGAAGTCTCTAATATATTTTTGTAGACCTGCCTTTGCAGGGCAGGTTGGAAACTTGCTGGTAAGACGTTTCTTAACTGCCATAGCCCATTTTCAGCCGTACGTTCATTTGAATATAGATAGATTGGCCTTCTCTTAGTGAATACCCAATTCCTACGGAAGCGAGGAAGGGGAAGCAAATGAATGTTTATTAGATACCTGTTTTATGATAGATAGGATACAGGCATTGCCCATTCATTTCCTTAGCTTTCCTCATAATCCTGAGAAAGCGGTATATTCTCTGTTTTACAGCTGAAGAAAGTGAGGCTCAGAAAGCTCTTCCAAGATGTCATAGCCAGCAGCAGCGGGGCAGAAATTCACAGCCAGGTCTGTTGGACTGCAAAGGCCATCCGTGTGCTTTCCTTTATACCACAGTGCCTCTCAAGAGATGCTCCACATTTAAGCTGGTGCTTCCTTTCTCCTGTAATACGTTTACCTTCTTTGCTAAGGCAGATTCATTTATAAAGAAAAACACTATTTCTCAAAAAATCTATTTTTTCTTTTTTTTAAAATTAGAAAACAGGTGGATAAAAGTGGTGGGGAAGGATTCTCACTTGTCTATATTTAGTATATATTCATATTTCCTTTCTGCCTACCTTCCTTCCTTCCCTCCTTCCATGCCTCCTTCCCTCCTACCTTCTTTCCTTCTCTCCTTCCCTCCCTCCCTCCCTCCCTTCTTTCCTTCCTTCCTTCCTTCCTTCCTTCCTTCCTTCCTTCCTTCCTTCCTTCCTTCCTTCCTTCCTTCCCTCCTTCCTTCTCTCTTTCCCTTCTTCCTTCTCTCTTTCCCTTCTTCCTTCTCTCTTTCCCTCCTTCCCTTCAGCTACAGGTCTTTGACCTTAACTTTGCCTGTCTGAAGATGTTTTGTATCCAAAGACCTTCAAGTCTCCACCCAAGGTCACTTGGGCACCAGGCCTCTTAAAATGGAAATAACAATTTTCTCTTTCTCATTCTTCCCTTTCTCTTTCTGTGCTCAACACATTGTGTTATTTCTCCTTATTTTAAATTGAGGACGAAGTGTGCAATAGAGAGCAACAGAAACCATTGGCACCAAGCTCCATGTCAAACAAAGAATGAAGAACCAAGCATATTTACTTCAGTGGAGAGAACACCCCTGGGCTGATGTCTTCTTGCTCCTCCATGTCCATCCTCCACCCTCTCCACCTGCTCGTGGCTCCACGTGGCTGATCTATGGAGCATGAGCAAGCTCTGTTCCCCTGTCCCCCACTTTTGGTTGGCCTCAGCCATCTGTTTCTTGCTGGGACCCTGACTAATAAAACCTGCAGGGCGTGGGTATATGAGGGGGAAGACTTGTCATTCTTAGAGTTATTCTGTGTCTTTTCCTCCAAAGAGCAGAAGTAGGACCAATGGTGAGAAATTAGAGGGAGGAGAAATGATTTTTTTTTTATACCAAAAAAAGACATTTCTAAGTATTAGAAGCTGTCTACACATAGATTGGGCTATCTTGGGACACAGTGAGCACCCTTCAAGGTGATATTTAAGCCAAACTGGGATAAGCAAGCAAGTTAGAGAAGGATTTACATATTAGGAAAGAGGGAAGGCTAGATCTAAGGTTCTTTTTAACTTTGAGCATCTATCTGTGTTACTACAACGATCAAGAGTTCTCCCCCTCCCCTTCACATTCTTTTACATTTTATTTTACATTTTCTTCCCTCCTTGAGAATTTAATAAAGTTTAAATTAAACTTGCTTATCTAGGTTGGAGAGGTAGGATGGAGTAGAGCACAGATTAAAATAAGAAATTGGCAAATATTCAGTGTTTACAGTTTAAAAAACAGCATGTTTGTGCACTTGCCCTTTGTATCAATATGCAAACACCACGATTTGGTTAACATGTCTTGCACTCTTCCTGACCTTTTTCATCCTCTGCACTCTGGAGCAAATGACTCCACAAGGAATTTTTTTTACACTCCAAAATATTTGTTTTATTCTTCCAGTTGGTACTTAGATTGGCGAGGGTTTTGTTTGTTTTATAAAAAGAGACAATTCGAGTTTTATCAAAATAGCATTAAAGTCTGAAAACCACTCCTTAAAAGTGGATTGAAACCCACCACTCTGTCCTCTAAAATCAAAGGTTTCAGCATCCAGATTGCACTGTTCATGTTAGCTGTGGCCTTAAGGGAGTACCGATAGGAAAATTCACAAAGGCAGGATGGGCTTTCCTTTACTCACTTTCTCCAGAGGAAAATGGGTCAACTCCGTCTATCTGCAAGCTAAATTTTTGAAATTTACTTCTAGAAAGCAATGGAATCGGTGGCCTCCTTACCCCAAAGAGTGAACTTCCAGCCACCTGGGAGTGAGGATCCAGGAAGGGCTGGTCTAAGAGATTTCCTCTGTTTCTTGTGGTTCTGGGGAAGCTATTTTAGCCCAAGGCAATACTCATTCTAGATAACTCTAATTCTCAAGATTTATGAGAGCAATTTGGCAGCTCGAGGCATTAAGAACCCCAAACTTCTTCTGACTTCTAAATCAACTTATTTTTTTAGAGTGTCCAGCCAGGAGATGATCTTCACAAGACTAGAGCAGAATCTCCAAGACACTAGTGCATGGCCTGGTCGCCTCTACTATCCTCAGACTGATGGTAGGAGGAGGAGGATAAGGTACAGGAGCGACATACCTTTCCTCTCTTATGTTTCTTCACTTAGCTCCAGCATTATTAAAAGGACCTAAATAGGCCGGGTGCAGTGGCTCACGCCTGTAATCCCAGCACTTTGGGAGGCCAAGGCGGGTGAATCACGAGGTCAGGAGATCGAGACCATCCTGGCTAACACGGTGAAACCCCGTCTCTATTAAAAATAAAAAAATTAGCCGGGCGTGGTGGCGGGCGCCTGGTAGTCCCAGCTGCTCGGGAGGCTGAGGCAGGAGAATGGTGTGAACCCCCGGGAGGAGAAGCTCGCAGTGAGCCAAGATCGCACCACTGCACTCCAGTCTGGGCGATAAAGCGAGACTCCGTCTCAAAAAAAAAAAAAAAAAAAAAAAAAAAGACCTAAATAATGAGAACAGAAAGGTTCATAAACGGGGTACTGGATCAACGCAGTTCACTCTGGAAGTTCTGTGAACAATGTCAGAAACTGATGATTAACATCAAAGACCTCCCTGAGCTGCTAATGAACAAAGACATTTTGATTAAAACCAGATAGCTAGCCAGAGACTTGCGCAGTCTAAACTCCTAATAGCACAGGGGTCACTTCAGTCAACCCGACGCGCCACTGCAAAGCTGTCCTGTGTAGAATCAAACTAGATGACTGAGATGATTTTGATAAATGAAAACACACCAAATATGTCTTCATCTGCATGAAAGTGAACCATTGCAATGCAGAGCCTGCACCCAGGAAGCAGTAATTCTTTGAGTTTTTGCTAAGGAGGGCTCTACCGAATAGTGTGGCAACCAGAACAGGTTACCAAAGCACCAAGCTTGCAGTGGCACTCCACAGACACTTGCTGAATGAACAAAAACAAGTGAATGTGACACTTGAAAGGCAGCTCTAATCAGAAAGTTAAGAGTTGTGGATTCTAGTTCCAAGCATGTCACTAAATAACTGAGCAAGGACATATTACCCTCCCTTTCTGGACTTCTAGGTCTTTATCTGTAAAACAACGTGCCTGAGCTAAATGGCTTCTGGTATCCCTCCAAACTCACAATGTTTTGATTCTGTGATGTGCATTAAGAGTTATTTTCCCATGACATTGTAGAATCAAAGATGACATCATTTCAATTTAATGAGAGAGTCTGTAGCTCTCCCTTAATTATCAAAAGAACTTAGCAATCTTGGAAAAAAAAAAAAAAAGAAGAAAAAATCTTGCTGTGTCTCCTGCTTGCACTCTACCCCAAAATGTGTAGAGCTGAACAGAACTACTTTGGCTTTTTCAGGCCAAAAGTCACTCAAAATAGCCTCTGGCTGGCTGATATTTTTCAGTCATAAGTAAGATTTTTTGACCCCTGATGTTAACATAACTCAAGTGTGGGCTGAGGACTAGCAGTGCAGTAGGAGGGTGGAGGATACTGGGCTTCAAGAAATTCTGGGGGCAGGCCGGGCGCGGTGGCTCAAGCCTGTAATCCCAGCACTTTGGGAGGCCGAGACGGGTGGATCACGAGGTCAGGAGATCGAGACCATCCTGGCTAACACGGTGAAACCCCGTCTCTACTAAAAAATACAAAAAACTAGCCGGGCGAGGTGGCAGGCGCCTGTAGTCCCAGCTACTCGGGAGGCTGAGGCAGGAGAATGGCGTAAACCCGGGAGGCGGAGCTTGCAGTGAGCTGAGATCCGGCCACTGCACTCCAGCCTGGGCGACAGAGCGAGACTCCGTCTCAAAAAAAAAAAAAAAAGAAAAAGAAATTCTGGGGGCATTTCATTTCAGATGCTCTCAAAGTATCCTTGATTACAATTTTTTTTTCTTAGTTTGCTGTTTTGCAAAGACTGTTACTTCCCTTGGGTTTCAACCAGGTTAGGGCAATTTTAAATGAGTATTTGTTGCTTCAATAACACATTTACAGCTTCAGAAAGAAAGCAGTGTTTTGCTTCATAGCAGCTGATAGCCATGCATCTTGAGAGTGAGGAAAAGTTACTTGCCAACACACTGGTTCCACTGGTAGTGCTGGAGGTAGCCCTGGGGACAGCTGCACCGGTAGCCCCCGATGATGTTCTGGCAGCCGTGCTGGCAGCGGTGGTTACCCTCGCACTCGTCCACGTCTGAAAAAGAAGCAGAGCCACCATGATGCCAACTCAACATCTCTCTCTGAAGCCACACGGATTCTAATAAGAAATCTGGCCCCTACACATCCTACATGTTATTCTACCACCAAAAAATTCAAGAATATCTCTTCTGGAACTGCTGCTAAGTCCAAGGAGGAAAAAACATTCAGAGAGCCCTGGCAAAGTCTACAAATAAAAATGATCAGGAAATTAGTGCAAAGTCCAAGGCACTCTCTGGGACAGCTCTGTAAGTTATAAGTTATTTGTGTTTGCTGTTTTTTTTTTTTTTTTTTGGTGCCACAATTAGAAACCAAAATGTGTCAAAGCCACAATGAACTCCTAAAAATATCATTTAAACTTTTAATTAAACGTCACCAGAAGAGCTATTCTTCATATGTTTAGTCCACATGGGAGAAATCCCTTTATGGCTCCGGACCCAGTGACCAGAAAATTAATGAATCAAAGTCAAGAGTCTGCCTATTTTTCTTGACTGAGTTATTCCCTATTAGGTTAAATTAAAAACGGAGCAGAAAAGGTCTTGAAATACTTAGGAAAGGCATGTGTGTTAGACACAAGCATGAGACAAAACATGAATCTCTAAGATACAGGACCTGTGCACACTGTTTTAGCTGGCTGCCCCCCTGGGCTCAGATCTGCTATCTCATAGAGGCTGATGATGAAGGTGCCGATAGCCACACAATGCCACCGCCACAAGGATTTACCAGCTGGATCGCAGCTGAGGTCTCCACCCACCTTCACAGCTGGAGCCGGTTTGATCAAGTGAGAATCCCCGCTGGCATTCACAGGTGAAGCTTCCAGGAGTGTTCTGGCAAATGCCCTTAGACCCGCACAGATTGATGTCAGAGGTGCATTCATTGTTATCTATGAGAAGCAGTGGGGGCAAAGACGAGTTAAAATTCCCCAAAGCTCTCTTTGTATCGTTGAAAAGAAAGTTAGAAGGATGACTCAGAAAAGACCAAATAAAGCCAACAACCCTTCACATACATGTACAGGTGTGCTCACACATACACGCACTCATATATTTCTTTGAGCTTTTGTTTTCTTATCCCAACAGCAGAGGAAACAGAAAATAATCCCTTGAAAGAATCGCTACATTCCATGTAGGATTTTTCCTCTCCTACTCACCAATGCAGGCCGTATGGTGCTGGGTAAATCCGGGAGGACATTTGCATGTGAAGCCACCAATGGTGTTAACACACAGGAACTGGCAGTTGTGTTGCTTGGTTGCACACTCATCAAGATCTATGAGAAAATGCAAGATAGGCATTTGAGTCAAGTCAACAAAACAGGATCAGGGAAGCCGCCCCTATGAAGCAGCTCCAAGTTTGATTTGGAAGTCTCAAATGACCCTGACTAGAAAGAAGCCACAGCAAAAGGCAAGGAGAGACACAGGGGGTAAAGATCTGAAAGATAAAACAAGGTGTCCATTTAGACCCTCCCCTCAAAAAAATTAGACAGATCTTTGGGGGATCCAAGAAAACACAATTCTAATAGGAGAAATGCAGGAATTCCTCAACAAAGGAATTTCAAATAAATCATGACATTTTAAACAAATTTTTAAATGAAGTAAAAGATGAATGATTCTGCAAATTTTCCAGAGCATTGAAAAGATCTATTTAAGTTAAAACATAAAGAGAAATGTTGAAGCTGGAAATTAATTTGCTGGCTTAGTTCTTTTCTGTTTGCTGTTTTTAATCTACTCAAATGAAGTTGTCAAAAACAAAATCTGATTTCTTTAATTAGGGATTCTTCTTAGGATAAAACAAAATTGAGCAATCAGGAAGGAAACAAAGCAAAGGAAAAATTCATTTTAATAGCTAAAGGCACTTTAGTAAAACTGCCTCCAGGCCGAGCGTGCTGTATTCCCAGCACTTTGGGAGGCCAAGGCAGGCTGATCACTTTGAGCTCAGGAGTTTGAGACCAGCCTGGGCAACATGGCAAAACCTCTAGTAAAAACACAAAAATTAGCTGGGTGTGGTGCTGCGCACCTGTAATCCCAGCTACCTGGGAGGCAGAGGTTGCAGTGAGCTGAGATCGCACCACTGCACTCCAGCCTGGGCAACAGAGTGAAACTTCGTCTCAAACACAACAACAACAAAAATAAATAAAGAAAAACAAAAATCCAAAACTGACAACTGCATCCAGTGTTTATCCAACATTGTTTCCCACATCTCCATAAAGCCCTCTGCTTTGACCAGGCCTCTTTCCTCAATGCCTCAACTTCTAGTTGCATTCTTAACTCCAATGTTATTTCAAACTATCAAGAGATGAAATGCTGTGTTCTAACTTCTAGCTAAATTTTAATGATAATTTAAAAACTGCCACATATTCAGGAAAAAAAATTAGTGACTTTATTTTATCACAGATTCAACCACTATGCCCCCACCATCTGCACAACTGTGTTGGAGCTACAGATCAAATCACTAGCTTTGCCAGTGACTGCTTCCACTCCACAGGGCCAGTTCCTGGCTAGAGTAACGTCTAGAGTGGACCTACACTGAGAGACCCTTCCAACACCTGTCCTAGTTCCGGCTTCTCTTACAATGCAGCCCGTCCTGTGCTCTTTCCACTGCTGAGAGCTTCACTGATATGCACTCTCTGTTCAGCTTTCTCAGAGCCTGTGGACTGGTTTCTCCTATCTATGGCCCAAGGAGCTTGGCTTGAGCATCATGACACATTGGCTGAAGCTCACCTGCAACAGGTGAGGAAGATGACTCAGTGATTTCTCCTAACACTATTTCATGAGTACAGCACATGAAGAACAGCAGCACTCGCTGCTCTTGCCTCCAAGAATGCCCTTCCTCCTCTTCTCCCCTCTAATCTGCATCCCACCCATCTCTCATTGGGGATGTGCTGCTCCCATACTCCTCCCACGGCCACCCTTCTGGCCTCTTCCTTCTCAGTGTCCATGGTGCAACTATCTGCACTATTCATTTGATATTTAGTTATACATACCAAGTAAGTGGAAGAATTTGAACCTTATGAGAAAAAATAGGAAAAGGGACAAGTTGTGAGTGGACATGTAAAAATTACAGTTGCTCTTTGCACTCCTAAAGCCATAAACAGAACTTTATTGATGCATTTTCATTTTTCATCTTTTAATTGCTAGAAACTTTTGAGAATTTTCTGCCCCCAGAGGTTAGAAAAAATGCTATAAATTTGTTTTGCTTGTTACAGATAATATATACAATGAGACATATTTTCCCCTTGAATTTGGTTCTTAAACGAATACATTTATGGCTCTGAGTTATAGCTTCACATTGCCTAGAACTCACAGTGACCCCAGATGTAAAATAAGTTCCACATTTGAGAAGAACAAAGCTATGAGCAACTGTTCATTTAAGATGGTTAGAATGTGTAAGTAGGTCTCTCAACTTCCTCTCCCCAAACTACAGGATTAGACAGGCTTTGTGCTGCGCAGGAAGGCCTCAGGCAGTTGCCCATGATGTCATCCTCCATTACATGCCTCTTAACTCTCCCTTTCAGCAGACACAGGAAAAAGGTCAAGAGCCCAACTTCTTGCTGCTCTCCACTTCTCTCCTCTCCCCTCCTCCAATCTGGATCCTATCCATCTCCGTGGGGATGTGCTTGTCCCACCCTCCACCCTTCTAGCCTCTTCTCAGATTCAGTGGTATACACAGCTGCGTCATTCATTTGATATTTAGTTATATACACCAAGTAAGTGGAAGAACTTAAGCTTTATGAGAAAAAAATAGGAAAAAAAGACTCCACTCTACCCTTTACCTTCCTTACTTCTGTACGTTTCTATATATTTCCTTCAAAGTTTCATGGCATGACATGATATCTCTTGGTCTACCACTTGGTCTACCTTTTCTTCTCCAAATCTCTCATTTTGCAAATTATTGTTAAGTATGACTCACTAGTGCTATTCACTAAATATAACATTCTTATTGTTGAGGAAGATGTTTATAGGAGTAAATTTACACCAAAAAATTTTTGCAAAGGATAACTTCTGGTTGAGAAGGGATTTCTGCCCAGAGTTTTGCTGGTTCTTAATTCTGCGTGATATTTATGTCTCAGGGAAGCTCCTAGAGGGCAGAAATGGACTTTTTCTGCAGAACAAAAATCTGGATACAGCACCTAATTCATTTGGCACCATGTCCTCTAGGATCATGGCACTGATTATTCCGAGGCAGGACCTCCCTGGAAACCTGAACTATACAGCTATAAAGAATAAATACAAAAACCAGAAAGCAGAGAGGTCACCAATTAAGAATCTGCCCCACTAGAGCCACTGAGAGAACTGGCCCTGCTATCTCTGAGACCGTCATGGATGGCCGCCATGGATGCCCAGGGGGCATGCAGTGAGGATGGCTGCTCCCACGGGTCCTCCACAGTCTCCCTGGCTTTAGCCTCCCTCCCTCCAGCATAGGAGGTAGGTCCCATGGAGGCATTAACACCAGGGAAGCACCTCCCGCCTGCAGAGCAGGTCTTTCGGCTTGCCTGTGGAGTCCTTAAGGGCAAAGGAATGCAGCCATATGTCAGGAGCTAGGTGAGAGGCAATGGTCAATTCTACTTTACCTTTGCAGCTCCTTCCATCCTCTTGCAGAATGTAGCCTTTCGGGCATGAACACTGGTAACTCCCTTCTGTGTTTTTGCAGATAAAATTGCAGGGTTTGGGAGCCTGGTTGCACTCGTTCAGATCTACGATCAAAGAAATACAGTGTGACTGTGCATCTAAAAAGGATGTCTACATGCTCAGTTTCCACAGGGTCTAACAAAGAATTTTAGTTTTGGGGAAAGAAAAAGTAAACTCTGTGTAGACTTGGATGATTGTCCTATGCTTTCCTATGAAACTGCATAGACTTTTTAGATTTTTAGCTTTGGGTTTTTTTTTTTTTTTTTTTTTTACCCCATAATCTAAAATTTCCACTTGAGGATAAGCCATCAGAAATAGACACTTACCTACACAGGAAGTCCCAGTTATATCTGGAGTGTACCCAGTTTTACAAATGCAATGATACGATCCTCTGTCATTGACACACTCCCCATTTCGGCAAACATCATGAATAACCTTGCATTCATCGATATCTGTAATTTAACAAATATAAATTAAGATAAGCAATATATCATAAAATTGACAACATTAATATGCAGGGGGTCACTTCAGTGTACATACTAATAAATTGTCTTACTATATTTTGGGCCTAAGAAATTAAACCAGTAAAGATGACAGCATAAATTTAATATGTAACAGTAGCTATATCAAAAGGCAAACAATTAACTTCATTAGACTATAATTGATAAAATAATTCAGCTACAGACAAACTTTAAAAACAATTGGTCTTCCAAATGTATATTTTTCTCTTCTGGGTCCATAGAACAGCCAGCCCATCTAAACATATTTGGCTTTTTGTGTCATCTCATGCCATTAAGCTTGCCTCCTGCTGATATCTCATAAATGAATCACAGAAGCAGATCCTTTTGATGAGGAAACCCCACTTCCCCCCTAATATTGCATGCTCAAAATAAGAAGTAAGGTTTCTTTCTTTCTTTTTTTTTTTTAACATTATTTTTGTTGTATTTGTGGTTAATCCTGAAAAAGTTCAAATTACATAATATTGGGGAAATGAGATGAACTTCTGTCCTCTGATGAGGGAGAAAACTAACCAGGGCTCTGAGGTGGATGACAGTGCTGGGTTTTTGCAACCTGCTAAGGAAGGGAGACCCTTACTCATGGCTCTACCACAGAGAGAAAGATTGGGTCAACATGCACTGTTGAGCATTAAGGCCACTGTCCTCCATATCTTGACCCATTTACTGCCTTACTGGTTGGCGAAGTGCCAATACAAGCACTTTCCATGTGGGTTTGCAGCCCTTGACTGCCAAATAACCATTTTATACCAACAGCTGGGTGTATCTGACCTTTACAAGTCTACTCTAAAGTGCAACTTAGCATACTCTTATTGGTCTCTAGAAATGAGTTTTTTTTGACCATCTTATTGCTATATCCTCCAAAGAATCAAAAATTCCTTTTGGTCACTCCATCTTATCTTTCTAGGTCTGTTGTTGTTTTTTTTTTTAAGTCACCTCCAGTTTCGTTATTCTGCCTTCAGCTACATCTTCCCCATATAAACACAAATCCTTCTTAACCTCCTTCTTCCCCTTTCACTTCCAATTCCCTCCCAAGAAGCTCAAAAAAGCTCTCACCTTTTCTCAGTCCTTTTATGAACTAAAAACCAATTGTAGTTACAGTTGATAAACCCAGGAATCATATTAGTGACAGGCCTAGAAATCTCTAGAGTTGCCTTAGACACTCTAACATTCTCCTCATCCTGCTTCAGTTAAGGAGCTTGTGCTTTTCCAGATGCAATCGTGTTTAATTGCCAGGATATCAGCATGATTTATACTTCTTTTGTGCAATATAGTTTGGCCAGTTTTAGGAGTTCCACATCTTGGTGGACTGTTTTGGGCCTTTAATAATCATTTATTTCAAAGTTCATCGAAAAGCTTAAAAAATTATATTCCGAGTAGCCAACTGACTTATAGTAAACTTCCGTTGAAAAAGTTGAAGGCTTGCTGGAATGCAGAGGGAGAGTCCTCAGCACACACGGCTTAATCAAGTGGACCAAGGCCACTTTGGCAGCATGACCTCAAATGTCTAAAACTCCAAAATGAAGAATTTTTGTTGGCCTCAGCTGTGCAACTCAACCTAGCCACATATTGCAGATTCTGTATTTTCATCTGTTTTTCACACAGAAAACAAACAGATTCCCTGCAAGTATTTTTGGACTATAAATGAAGTACCTGCTCCGTTGGTCATGAATCCTCGGCCATGGGGACAGAGTTTCTTGAAAGCCACAGTCCCCTGGAAAGGGCAGATCTCACAGTGGGGACCCCAGCCTCTCCCTCCATCACAGCAGCATTCAGATTTGGTGACAGGGTTCCTGTTGCTGGAGCCGATCTGACACATGTTTTGTAGCACCTCTGTGAAGCAGTACCCTTCCCGATTGTCTGGAAGGGACATTATATGGCAAAGGGGATGTCAGGCAATTTTAAGAGCAAACAAGGTATTAAAAATTTGGTCAGATATAAAAACCAAAAAAGGATGTAACACTTTACCCTGGGTGAGAAGAAGCAAGAGGGGAAAGCTGGAGACAGCAGTAAAAGAGAAAGGATGACGTCTGAGGGAAACAAATAAGACATTCAGTGAGTAGGCAGAAAGACATTGGCCTAGACAAGCTTATAACTCTCTCTGCTCCCAGAAATACAGGGGAATAGCCATGCTTACAGAGAGAGGGGCAGAGGAACATATGGAAGCGGATCCTGATCACCAAGGGCTTCAAAGGCAGCCAAGAAATTCCAAACAAGTGATTCAGGATCCAATTAGCAAAGGAAGAATTTAGCTGCAGGGTGGTGCTAAGCCCAATGGACAATCACAGTCACTACGGCATCTCCAAAATATGAACATTTTTTATCCCTCCTCAGATTTTGACATTTTCTTGTATTTCAAATAAGAGGTCTGGGTTTCCGGCAGCCCAGTGTGGAGGCTGAGCTTAGGAAAGCATGCTGCCAACTGTACTCACCGAGGCACTCGTCCTGGTTGGGGCTGGCGGTAAACCCGTCATTACACTCGCAGGTGTAGCTCCCACGGGTGTTGAGGCAGCGCCCATTCTCACAGATCCCTGGCTTCGTCTGACATTCATTCTCATCTGTTTGATTTTATTGAAGGACCAAAAACAAGAAGAGTCATCTGACTATTTTATAGAGGATGGAGCTCCTTCCTTGGTTCCTTCCTTCCTCCCTCCCTCCTTCCCTCCCTTTGTTCCTTTTTCTTTCCTTCCTCCCTCCCCTCCCTCTCACCTTCCTTCCCTCTCTCTCATCTTTCCTTCTTAACTTAGCTTTTGAATCACTAATCTGTTCATATGGCTCAAAATTTAAAAGGCATGAAAGAGACTTCATTCATTCTTAACTGTTTGGTTCCACTGAAGGACTGAAAACAGAAAGAGCCATCTGAATCTTTTATAGAATAGATTTTCTTCCTTCTTTCCTATATAGTTTGTAAATAGCTTATCTCTTCACAGGGTTCAAAATTAAAAAGGTACAAAAGGGGATTCAGCAAAGGTACCCCTTTCATTCCCTATTTCCCAGACACCAAACTCCTCTCCTGAAAAGCAACCAATTCTGGGGCCAATTTCTAATGTATCCTTCCAGAGCTGGATTATGCATATAAAAGCAAATACATACATAATGTACATATGTGTGTGTGCACTTCTGATCTTTTAAAAGCATAACTGATAGCATTTTATATACTTAAACATAGATGGTGGCATTTTATGCGCACTTACATTTTTCATTTAGTAAAATTTGAATCTTTTCATATTTGGACACAAAAAGGACTCTCAAAAGGTTATTTCAAGTGAAGAGGGAAAAATGTGAATATCAGCATATGAAAGAAATATTTTAATACATATTAGAATAATGTCTATAATGGTCAACACTGGTCTGGGGGAGTTTGTCTAGATTAATCTTGAGATCAATCTAGATTATATCTTCAATATAGGTTGTGTTTATTGTAATATTTCAACAATATTATTAAGAAATCATAAACTACAATTCAGTTTCCCAGGTTTAAAAAAACATTAAAATATCTACAGATTCTTAGAATTATCTGACGATTATTTAGAAAGATCAAAAATAATTTGCTGAGGTGCTTCCCTTCCTTTGAGAATAGTTCAGGGTCCCTCAGATGGAGCTCTCACTAGGAAAGACAGGAAGTTGGAAGGTGACATCCAGAACAGTGTTAAAACAGGTTCAAAACCCCAATGCCCAAGCCACCCCCAGACCAATTCAATCAGAATATCTGAGGTTGGACTCCAGCTCCCCAAGTGATTCCAAAGTGCAGCTGAGGTTGAGAATTACTGATCCAGGAGGATCCAGTGTGTGACAATTAATCTACATATTTTCTTTTTCTGTGCTTTTAGAGTCTGTTCTTTAATTACTGCTTCAGTCTGTATTGTACAGAGCAAAAGGGCAATGGAATTCTTAATCTTCTTGAATAACAACATAAAATATATCTTTATAACACCATTTATTTTTAAAAAGAAAGAGAATGCATGTGAGAAGGTTTTACTAATTTTCTCCTGTAATTATTATCTAAGCAGAGGTCAGGAAACTTTTTGTTAGGGTCAAATAGGAAATATTTTAGGCTTTGTGGGTCATATGGTCTCTGTTGCAACCACTTGGCTCTGCCATTGTGGCATGAAAGTAGCCACGGACAATATGCAAATGAATGGTTATATCTATGTTTAATAAGACTTTATTTATAAAAACACACAGTGGGCTGGCAGGCTGGAATTGGCCTGTAGGCTCTAGTAGTTTGCCAACTCCTGGTCTAAAGCTGAAGTTCTCAATGTTGGATCCATATTAGAATCAGCTGAGGAGCTTTAAAAAAAATCAGTGCCTGGATGCTACTCTCGACAAGACCAGATTTTCTGGAGGTAGATCCCAACGGTTTCGAGAGATTCCTGATTCAGAGGTACCTGGCATTTGTATTCAATGTCAGGGCACCGGTAGCAAAGTTAAGTCAATAGGGAGGCATTCCAATGTGATGGGGAGAATTGACCCCCACATCAACAAGAGAGTACAGAAAGTAAAGGAGGAGAATAGAGAAAAGGCAGGCTGTTCAAATCCTGGCAGCAAATGGGTTAAGAAACTAGAGAAAGGCCAGCTCAGAGGAACAATGACAGTGCTCTTGGAATTCACAAATGATCACGAGGCAAGGGCACTACCATGGAGAGTCTTGACATGAGGTAAGAGAACAAAATGGGTCTCACCAAGAACACAGTGTCACAAGAACATAGAGCCCAGGTTCCTTCTGTCCACTGTCACTTCTGATGCACTCAAAGCTCTTTCCACAGGGATCCTCTTACCTACACAGCCTTCTCCATCAGGTCTCCGCTGATACCCGGGTCCACAGATGCACATGTATGTGCCAATGAGGTTCTTGCATTCCATTTGTTTTTCAGTACAGTCATGTTTTCCCTCTTCACACTCATCCTCGTCTGTAAAAAATGTACGATCACAAATTTGTCAAAGAAAATGCATATATCTGCCTTAATTACCTGACTTTTAAACATAAAATGTTAGTAAGTAACCAATTTTCATCTATGTTATTTCAGTTTTGGCTGTATTTCCTTCTGCTGTGTTGAGTATGATCTCTAAAGAATGGAAAGGAATCTTCTAACCACCTTTGAACTTGAAGAAATTGCTCCCTAATCAACTGATAACCTCTTCAAGAAGCATGATTCTAATCATGCTTTTTCTCCCTTCCCCTTCCTTTATTTTCTATTTATTTTTATTTTTATTTATTTATGTTTTTGAAAGAGTCCCTCTCTGTTGCCCAGGCTGGAGTGCAGTGGCCCGATCTCAGCTCACTTCAACCTCTACCTGCCAGGTTCAAGTGATTCTCATGCCTCAGCCTCCCGAGTATCTGGGATTATACAGGCATGCACCACCATGCCCAGCTAAATTTTTTTGTATTTTTAGTAGAAACGGGGTTTCACCATGTTGTCCAGGATGGTCTCAAACTCCTGGCCTCAAGTGATCCACCCACCTTGGCCTTCCAAAGTGCTGGGATTACAGGCATGAGCCATCGCGCCTGGCTGTCCCTTTCTTTATGTTTTATACTCCTTTGTTGAGGCATGATTTCTAATTCTTGTTGACTAATTGAACTAAAAGGGCCTCATATAACTATAATATAATGGATATATCTTAATATAACAATAATTATAACAGCATTATAATCACAATATATGATAATGCAATAATTATAATAACAGTACTATAACCATAATGGATTATAATAGAGTAACAAACCAACACTTACATTATGCAATAATTATAATAATAACACAATATATTATAATATGATATGATATTATTTTTTTGAGATGGAATCTCACTCCGTCATCCAGACTGGAGTACAGTGGCATGATCTCAGCTCACTGCAACCTCCACTTCCTGGGTTCAAGTGATTCTTCTGCCTCAGCCTCCCGAGGAGCTGAGATTACAAGAATGAGCCACTATGCCCAGCTAATTTTTGCATTTTTAGTAGAGGCAGGGTTTCACTATGTTGGCCAGGCTGGTCTCGAACTCCTGACTTCAGGTGATCCACCCACCTTGGCATCCCAAAGTGCTGGGATTACAGTCATGACCCACTGCGCCTGGCCAATATGACATTATCTTTATATGATAATATTAATAAATAGGATACAATAGTAGAATGACTATTTTATATACATACATATAAACATATATTCATTAAAATATAAAAACCATATATCTATACATGTTTATATATAGAACAAAATGGGTCTCGCCAAGAACACAGTGTCACAAGAACACAGAGCCCAGGTTATATATATAAACACAGAGCCCAGGTTTATATATAAACATATATATATATATATGGTTTTTATACTTTAAGGAAAAGCCAAACATCTAAAATATCTTATTCTCTACTGGTTCTTCCCTCCTTCATTTCCTCTTCTGGACTTGGTTGGGCCTTCCTCAGTCTTTACTTTCTGTCCTATTGCACTTCTTTCTTTTTTATCTTTCCCTTTTACACGCTCTGAGCAGAGACATTTGAAATTTATTCTGCATATTATTAGAACTTTGCATTTAGGAAATTTCCCCACCCTTATGCAAAATTATATTTATGCCATCTTGTCTGTCCATTTAAGATCTTGGTAGAAGCAAATCAGAGCTCTTCACAAGCAAACTCAATGATTACTGAAGTTTGTGAAATAGAGCCTAGTTCAGTGCTTAGGAAATTGCAGGTGTTCAGGAGGTATTTTTCATGGAGATGGTTTAGCTAAAGTAGATTCCACGTGTTACCCCATTCTTGAAATAGAATATCCTTTGGGGTTCTCAGATCATTTTGTATATATAACCACCATAGCATTTATTACACTGTATTATGAGAACTTATTTATATCTGTCTCAATCTCTTCATATTGGGTCTTTTGAATGTGGGGAAATGTCTTTTTCTTTATATTCCCACATCTTGTAGAAATACTGGCATGTTGTGAGCATGCAATGCACAGTGAGACGTAATAGAGGATCTGTAGTGCAGTCCTCGACTTAAGGCTTGACGATGCTTCCAGCTACAATTTAGGGGGAAACGTGGCAGTGACAACCCCCGTATTGTCCATGGACTATTTATATTCCCCAATTCCCAGCCCTCCCCTACTAACGGAAGCTTTGAGGGACATCTCCCCTCACAGATAGAGTTAGAGCTTCCTGGCTTAGATGACCTTGAACACGATGACTCACCTCTGCACATCCTACGGTCTTCTCTGAGCACATATCCCACGGGACATTTGCATTCATATGACCCGTAAGTGTTCACACATCGGAAGGCACAGAGCAGAGGATTCTGGGCACATTCATTTATATCTGCAGCAAAGGAGAGTAAGAAAATAAGGGATCATGGACAGCAACAAAGGGAACCTACCAATTGAACAAAAACTCTAAAACTTTTACCAAAAGTTGCAATGCTTCCTTGTCATAAACATGAATGGACCAAGTGGTCTCCCATTTCCAGGAAATTATAAAATGGGTTGATTATTTTATATTTGGTATAAGTAGGGTGACTCTCCATTCCCGATTCTCCCAGCACAGTCACAGTTTATGTTTGTTGTCCTGGTATAATTATTAATGATTATTTAGGTGGATGGGAAATTACAGGCCACTCAACATATGAGGGGCTTTTCTGAAATTCTGGCTTTGAAGGCTCAGGTTGACCATTTGTCACTCCCTACAGTTACATGGCGTGGGAATCAGTTTTGCCCCATTCCGCCAAAACAATTGTGGTCAGCACAGAAGCCAACTCCTCCAATATTGTTAACCACCTCTCTTTCCCCATACAAAGAGGCTCCTGTGAAATAACAGTGATTCTTCTGCCCAAAACAAATAGTGTTCCAGATCAATTTATACTGACAGAGACACTCAGTTTACACAGATGCCCATGTTCAAACCTTAAATAGATGGGAATGAGTTTACCATTAATGGAAAAAGAGTGATTTCTGCAGACTGCAGTTTGGAACCATCAGAATGTGTTTTGGAAAAGCAGGATTAAAATAGACCATCTCAACTATCATGTTGCTCCCCAAGGCCAGTGCTGACTAAGAACATGAGTGAGAGCCCAGATCACGACTTAGTCACAACCTTTAAAGATTTGCCACAACTCTAACAATGGGCATTGATGGATCATATATGATGAAAGCTCTCTTTGCTACCAACTTTATTCTCTGCCTTCACCTCTCCTTCATTCTTTCCTTAGGCCAGTGAGTCCCTACTTGAGAGTGTATCAGATCACCTAGAGGGCTGCTGGGCTCCACCCCACTCTCTGAGTTTCTGATTTAGGAGGTCTTGGATGAGGACTGACAATGTTCATTTCCAGTAAGTTCACAGGTGATGCTGATACAGCTGCTCTTGGGAACCATCCTTTGAGAGCCACTGTTCTACACACTCCCTCCCTTTCCTTCTTTTCATACATTCCACCAGGCTTATGGATGGACACTTTTCAGACGCTTATATATTATAGGCAACCACTTTTGCTATGATCGCTTCCAAATGGCTACAGGATGTTGGTGGGTATCTTAGCGTGCAGTGCTTCTAGAAACAGAAAAGTAGAAAAAAAGAGAAAAGAAAAAGAAAGGGAGCATGAGAGACAAACAGAAAGAAGGAGAAAGTGAGAGTAAGAAAGAAGGTATTAAACAACACGGGAGCATCTAAATATAAGTAGTAGGGAGACACCAACGAGAACTCTCTGTGACATACAGTGTAGATGTGCCATGAGCACACAACTGTACCTTTCTTGGATATCTCTCTTTCCCTACAGAGAAGAGGCCACAAAAGAAGAATGAACAAATGGCCCATCAGGCCTAGATGATCTTTATTATATACACCCTGAGTTGTATTTAATATTAAGACTTGTAATAAACCAATTGTTCCCATGATCAGTACATATAATCAACTGTTCTCTGTTTAAGAGATGTACCTTCACATGTCATCATTGGACCGGGCTCAAATCCCTCCTCACAGGTGCATTCAAAACCTCCAATCACATTCTTGCAGGTTCCATTTCCACAAGGATTGCCGACAGAACATTCATCAGTATCTGCAAGAAACCAGGAATGTGTGCAAAACATGATGAATTGAGAAAATACCTTTTATTCTATCAGAGGATTTTAAACTGTAATTTTTTTTTTTTTTTTTTTTTTTTTTTTGAGACAGAGTCTCACTTTCTCATCCAGGCTGGAGTGCTGTGGTGTGATTTCAGCTCATGCAACCTCTGCCTCTCAGGTCAAATGATTCTCATGCCTCAGCCTCCTGAGTAGCTGGAATTATAGGTGCACACCACCATGCCCAGGTAATTTTTGTATTTTTAGTAGGGACAGGGTTTCACCATGTTGGCCAGGCTGGTCTTGAACTCTTGACCTCAAGCAATTTGCCCACCTCGGCGTCCCAAAGTGCTAGGATTAAAGGTGTGAGCTACCATGCCCAGCCTGATCTGTGATGTTTAATTCTCATTCTGTTCTTGCAAAAAAGGAGTATGCATGTCTTATTATCTCAGGTTTATAGCTGTGAAATTCGACTTGCTCAGTGGCAGTGGCAGTGACAGTGACAGTGAGAATGACAGTGCCTGGACATCTAGCCCTTACAGTGCTCTTCTCCATGAGTTTCTCCAGCCTCCCACATTATAAACTAAATCTTCTACTTCGAGTAGATGCTCTAAGGGTTAAAAAAAAAAAAAAAAAAGGCCCCTATCACCCGTCAAAAGTTTCTGCTTGTTTAAAGCTAGAAATAACATCCCCAGTTTGGCTTTACATTACATCACTCCCCAAGAAGCCTTAAACATGATGGGTTTTTGCCAGATATAAAATAAAAGACTAAACTTACGTAAAATAAAAGACCAGAGGTTAAGTAAAATTAATACATCGAATAAAATCAAGATTTAAGTAGATTTTGTTGATTCTGTTGAAACCAGATGGTTTACATTAAGCAGAGGAAAGGCTAGAAAAAATATGTTTAGGTTATGATCGCTCTAAAACATAGGCAGAGAGAACAAATCTTACCAAAGAGACCTAAAATGTGTGTGTGTGTGTGTGTGTGTGTGTGTGTGTGTGTGTGTGTGTGTGCATATGCTTTCTAATCCATCCACCTAGAATACTCACCGTTCTTATTCTGGCACATCCCTTGGGGGAGAATATCTCCCTTTGGGAAAGAAATAATTTTAAGAAATAATATTGATATTCTAGCTATCTAAGGCACAGAAGAGTAATGGCTCTTGTCAGTGGTTGTATCTTGTGGTGAGGTTCTTAAGTCAAAAGTGAAGGCAAAAGGCTATGGTGGGGAGCTCCTAGGCGAAGAGGGTCATTTCATATGCACATATTAGCACTAACTGAAGATTCTGAGGAGAAAACATTGAAATATTTGCTTTTGTTCTACTATAACATTCAATCACATTGCACCGTCAAGAATACTATTTCTCTTTCAAGTTAATAAAAATCCCGAAACCATTGATCTTTAGAGCTGCAAAGGTAATTAGAAATGTTATTTACTTGCATAATATTACATTCTAAGGCCTAGAAAAGCTTAAAAACTTGCTTAAACTCCCACAGCCATAGCTGGAGCTGAAATCTACATAACCTGATTTCTTGTACGAAAAAAGTACTTTCTAATTCACACAGACAAACTCTCAGCATTTATGCTACTATTAATTATGTTATATTGAATTGCTTTGGAATTCTTAGATAACTAAATATGATACTTGGATTTAAGTTAGAGTTAGTGTTGATTAAGGGTCAAAGGCCAGCCAGAGGAGCCATTATTTGACATTTTAAAAACAGGGTTACAACAAAAAGATTGTATACTGGTTATATAGCCTTTCATCTTACTAAATGTAAAAGAATCCAGATAAAATTTTTATTTGATAATCGAATAAGATTATGACCATTAACAATTTTTTAAAAATTTCACAAAGACTTTCATTATGATGTTGTCCTTTCTGGTATCTCTTCTGATATGTCCAGTGTCTGCTTTCACCATTAGGCTGTAAGGTCCATGCAAGGAAGGAACTTGTCTTCTTGGTTCAGTGTTGCAGCTCCAGAGCCTAGCACAGTGCCTGGGACCTGACGGTGACTCACTAGTATTCTAAATGAATGATACATGAGTGGATAGATAAAACTGATTTCAGGCCAGGCACGGTGGCTCACGCCTATAATCCCAGCACTTTGGGAGGCCGAGGCAGGCAGATCACGAGGTCAGGAGATTGAGACCTTCCTGGCTAACACAGTGAAACCCCATCTCTACTAAAAATACATACAAAAAAAAATTAGCCAGGCATGGTGGCGGGTGCCTAGTCCCAGCTACTCGGGAGGCTGAGGCAGGAGAATGGCGTGAACCTGGGAGGTGGAGCTTCCAGTGAGCTGAGATCGTGCCTCTGCACTCCAGCCTGGGCGACAGAGCGAGACTCCGTCTCAAAAAAATAAAAACAAAACAACTTATTTCAGTGCCATCTTGGTACCTATATTCATGGATATACAGTGAATACTGTATAGCCTAATTTTTAATTTGTAAAATTCCAATGGAAGAAAACTTATTACTCACCCACACATTCGTTCCCTGCTAGAATATAACCAAAGGGACACTCGCAGCGATAGGAGCCATCTGTATTGATGCACTGTCCATGTTTACAGACATCGGGTTCTTTGCATTCGTCCATATCTTAAGCAAGAGAAAAAAATAGTGAATAACAAGGTTTTTTTTTTAAACATGAAGACAAATTATGATCATTTCAGTGTTTAATCAATAGATTATCTAATAATGCAATGATATAATTGCTGTCTAAATGAAGTGACAAAAAAGTAGCACTTAATTTTCCAAGATAGATGGAGAGAAATAAGAATAACTAGAGAAGAAGCTGATTGAGAATACTGAGAAATGCTGAGAATCCAGCACAGGCAACTGACCAACTGCTGAATCATCAGGTCCCACGATGATCCCACTTCCATAAGGACAGATCTGGCGGAAGGCCTCTGTGGCGGAGACACTCATTAATAGATAGAACAATAGCAATTCGTTACAAGCTTCTCCACAAGCATTTTGAGGTAGCCAAATTGCCACATACTGTGCATATTGATAAATGATGGACAAAACAAGCCCAGAAACCAGAGGAAGTTAACGAGACTCCCTAAGATGTTGTGCCTACTCCTTGGGCATCTGTGATTCATGACATAATTAAAAAGAAAATAACTACCGAGGTCCTGAGATAACATAATTTTTAATGAACATTCTAATTAAACTTACAATTAAATTATATTGTGTTACTGTCTTCAAGGCCTACAGTCTTACTTACATCAAGGCCAGTCTGCACCCTGCATGGCCCAAAGAGAAATGCAGATGACAGACATACCATCAGGTTCCGTGGGGCAGAGCTCGCAGGGGTCTCCCCAGCCTTCTCCCTTCAAGGCACAGCAGCATTCCTGTTTGGAGTGATTTCTGGATTTGGGTGATGAACACTTTCCTCCTTCAAACTTCGCGTAACAGTAGCTCATTCGCAAATCTGCAGCATAAATTTATGACACTCTTCAGTTGCTTTTCTACTGAGTCCTTACTGCACGATAGTGAATAAAGAACAATCCACTATGTTATATATGTTCTCCTCTCAGGACCACAGCAATACTCCTTATGTGATTCTAACAGTAACCAAGCTGAGACTGTTACAGTCATGGATATCTTTTGTATAGTGAGATCTGATGAACAACTCTGTGACCTTAATTTATTACTTCTCATTTTAGTCACTATTTCAAAGTAACCCGATGTGAATCCAGTAAAATCCCAAACTGACAGTTTTCAAAATTGACATCTGTCAGTGACTTCAGGATTGGAAAATCCACAGATGGAATCATTCACAAGAGTCCTTCATTAACAGCTCTGCTTGCAATATCATGTTTAGTGAGCACACTAGAGAAAAAGAACCCTCTTAGTTCTAATATTTACTGTGACATCACACTTTGTTGTTTATTCTGTGTCCCCTAAACTCTGGAACCAAAATAAAATCCGAGATCACAGGCACAGAACAAATACAGAAGTGGCAACTTTGTAGATGGGCAAAAACACAACACAAGAGTTGGTCACTGAAGCAGATACTCCTGGAGATGCTGGCTACAAAACGCAGGTAGGGCTTTTTGTAGATTTTACACACACACACACACATGCAGAGCTGTGTCAACGTTAAATTTTTAAAATAAGCTTGTTTAGTTCAACACAGGGAGGGAAGGAAGAGGAGGGCAGGGCTGTGGGTGGTTGGGAACAGAATAGTCTTTCCTTGAAGGAATATATTTCAATATCGATTATTGCTTGATGACTCCAACAAAGAAGACGGGATCTACTTCCTATAAAATTCTCTAACACTGCTTGACATAATTTTGGAAACGGGCCTTTCCATTTCTTATAGAACACACTGACTCCAAAAAGTGAGCTCAACCAGGGGTATGGACTGTGTTTTCCCTCAAACTTGACTTCTCAAAGCCTTGCAAAACTCCTCTCATTACACAGAGGCCACAATCTGCAGGTTTAAAAGAAATGCTTTCATACCCATATTGTACTATTCTTTCTTTATATCTGACCACCTCTGCCTTTTTCATTCACTTCCATCACTGTTTTTCAATCCCAGGAACGATACTATCATAACCACCTAAGCACTTCTGATAAAACAGTTTTACCAGCTTTTATTTCATGATAAAGAAGACAATGTAGGAATAACAGAGTTGCCAGAGATAAAGGAAAAGTTTTCACGAATTAAAGTTTCTATCTATCTATCTATTATATTTACCAAGTTATGTAAATCAAATTCAGGTAGCCTCCCCAATAAACTTGCTCAACTTTTCATGGCTACCAACTCATCTAGATAAATCATCTCTCTAATTTCTTTTTTTTTTTTTTTGAGACGGAAGTCTCGCTCTTTCGCCCAGGCTGGACTGCAGTGGCACTATCTTGGCTCACTGCAAGCTCTGCCTCCTGGGTTCACGCCATTCTTCTGCCTCAGCCTCCCAAGCTGGGACTACAGGCACCTGCCACCGCGCCTGGCTAATTTTTTATATTTTTAGTAGAGACGGGGTTTCACCGTGTTAGCCAGGATGGTCTCGATCTCCTGACCTCGTGATTCGCCCGCCTTGGCCTCCCAAAGTGCTGGGATTACAGGCGTGAGCCACCGCACCCGGCCCATCTCTCTAATTTCTATTCCACTTCCCCATCTGTTGTGGGTAGGACCTGGCAAGCACCTTTCAAGGAATTATCCTTCTGAAGGTCAAGAGCAATAAAAGTCAGTCCTGCGGCATATCTGCCACCCAAATGTTCGCTTTGCTGAGAAACTTCAAGATTGAACAAATTCTCGTTTCTTGGAGAACACTTTTGATCTCTTTTATTCTTCAAGTTCTTTGTGACATATAATGTTTTGTATTTATCAGTCTTGTTTTTATTATTTATGCCTCCAACTACCTTTAGATATAATTCAGTGACAACTCACAAAAATGTCTCAACAAATATATGAAAACTTAATTCTCTGCTTTGTCTTCCAGTTTGTAGTGTTTCTTTAAATATGTATGTTGAAATATTAGTGTGTTAAAATTCTCATTCTTTTTTCTTTTAATAGCTGACCTCATCCCAGACCCCAGCTCTATCTCCCCTACACCACTCCACTCCGAAAAAAAAAAATAATCTTGGCATTAGACAGAGACTCAAATGCATGAAGTTTTGAGTCAGCCTAAGTGGCAAATTCCCTTCGTTGAACTTTGCAAGTGGGAGTGGCTCATTTACACCTGTGGTCTTTAGTGCCAGGCTCTGTCCACCTGAGTCCTATGGCATTCGCTTTTTAAAAAACATTATCCACGGTTCTGTGGAATTTTCTCATTTCATGGGCAATAGAAGTCTGACTCCTAATTTGTCATCTTACAAGAAAAACCCAGCTCTCAATTTCCTGGCTCCAGCAAAATCTGTGTTCTGTAGGAGATTTACTTTAGCTTGTGGTGATTCTCTAGAATTGGCTTATTAATCAAGGGTGCCTTGAGTTGGGGAAGAGAGCTGTGCTCACCCACATACTTTAGGACTCGCTGGGATGCCTGTTTACCAGTCCATCTGCAAAGAGCCCTTAATGACCTCGAAATTTCATCAGAACTACAAAAGTCACTTTCCCTGCTTGCATTCCTCAGTTCTGGCTCTGCCTCCTGGAGCTGAGCATGTGGCAGGGCTGCTCACAGCTGGGCAGATTCTTCCTGCAGCGTTAGCTTGCTCTGTGATGGGCCAGTGCAAATTGAATTAATAGCCTAGGAGTTTCCTCTGGCCTGCCACATCGGCAGATTCACACCTGGTTTCTCACTGCTTTCTTTCCAAATTCAGGCCAAGCCAAAAGCACACAAAAACAAGGGAGTAGGAGTTAGAATTTATCTGGCTAGTCTGTACCATGCAGAATATCTGTTCGAATTAAGCACCACCCTGAAATCCACACAGACCACTGACAACTACCAACAAGCTGCAAGCAACCAGAGAATTCTCAACACTCTCCTTCTTACTTCCCAAATAACTAGTTGAAAAGTAAAAACTTAATCAGATCATTAGAATAACAATAAGAGTCTACAAAGGACTCAGAAACTAACAAAGCTTTGTCACATATCCAGTAAGGCTGGTTGGGCCGATATTATTGTTGTTTAAAATGAGGAAATTCAGCTTTCAAAAGATTAAATGACTTGTTCTAGACTAAATATGGCAGGGCTGGGACCCCCAAACTCAATTTTTTGAATCTTAAATGATATCCAGTGCCTCTTCCATGTTTGGTAATATGGAAGCAAAACTAAAAAACCATGCAAAAAAAAAAAAAAACAAAAAAACACCCAACAACCAAAAAAAAAAAAAACCCAACTCAACACCAAAACAACAATAACAACCAAACAACAAAAGATACAAGTGGAAAAAAAAGAAATACATGTTTGTTTCATGAAACTAGTCTGTGTATGTAGATAGCCATACACAATTGTATTGTTTTTTATTTTTTTTTTATTTTTTTTTATTTTTTATTTTTTTAATTTATTTATTATTATTATACTTTAAGTTGTAGGGTACATGTGCATAACGTGCAGGTTTGTTACATATGTATACTTGTGCCATGTTGGTCTGCTGCACCCATCAACTCGTCATTTGCATCAGGTATAACTCCCAATGCAATCCCTCCCCCCTCCCCCCTCCCCATGATAGGCCCCGGTGTGTGATGTTCCCCTTCCCGAGTCCAAGTGATCTCATTGTTCAGTTCCCACCTATGAGTGAGAACATGCGGTGTTTGGTTTTCTGTTCTTGTGATAGTTTGCTAAGAATGATGGTTTCCAGCTGCATCCATGTCCCTACAAAGGATGCAAACTCATCCTTTTTTATGGCTGCATAGTATTCCATGGTGTATATGTGCCACATTTTCTTAATCCAATCTGTCACTGATGGACATTTGGGTTGATTCCAAGTCTTTGCTATTGTGAATAGTGCTGCAATAAACATACGTGTGCATGTGTCTTTATAGCAGCATAATTTATAATCCTTTGGGTATATCCCCAGTAATGGGATGGCTGGGTCATATGGTACATCTAGTTCTAGATCCTTGAGGAATCGCCATACTGTTTTCCATAATGGTTGAACTAGTTTACAATCCCACCAACAGTGTAAAAGTGTTCCTATTTCTCCACATCCTCTCCAGCACCTGTTGTTTCCTGACTTTTTAATGATCGCCATTCTAACTGGTGTGAGATGGTATCTCATTGTGGTTTTGATTTGCATTTCTCTGATGGCCAGTGATGATGAGCATTTTTTCATATGTCTGTTGGCTGTATGAATGTCTTCTTTTGAGAAATGTCTGTTCATATCCTTTGCCCACTTTTTGATGGGGTTGTTTGTTTTTTTCTTGTAAATTTGTTTGAGTTCTTTGTAGGTTCTGGATATTAGCCCTTTGTCAGATGAGTAGATTGCAAAAATTTTCTCCCATTCTGTAGGTTGCCTGTTCACTCTGATGGTAGTTTCTTTTGCTGTGCAGAAGCTCTTTAGTTTAATTAGATCCCATTTGTCAATTTTAGCTTTCGCTGCCATTGCTTTTGGTGTTTTAGACATGAAGTCTTTGCCCATGCCTATGTCCTGAATGGTACTACCTAGGTTTTCCTCTAGGATTTTTATGGTATTAGGTCTAACATTTAAGTCTCGAATCCATCTTGAATTAATTTTCGTATAAGGAGTAAGGAAAGGATCCAGTTTCAGCTTTCTACTTATGGCTAGCCAATTTTCCCAGCACCATTTCTTAAATAGGGAATCCTTTCCCCATTTCTTGTTTTTCTCAGGTTTGTCAAAGATCAGATGGCTATAGATGTGTGGTATTATTTCTGAGGACTCTGTTCTGTTCCATTGGTCTATATCTCTGTTTTGGTACCAGTACCATGCTGTTTTGGTGACTGTAGCCTTGTAGTATAGTTTGAAGTCAGGTAGCGTGATGCCTCCAGCTTTGTTCTTTTGACTTAGGATTGTCTTGGAGATGCGGGCTCTTTTTTGGTTCCATATGAACTTTAAAGCAGTTTTTTCCAATTCTGTGAAGAAACTCATTGGTAGCTTGATGGGGATGGCATTGAATCTATAAATTACCTTGGGCAGTATGGCCATTTTCACGATATTGATTCTTCCTATCCATGAGCATGGTATGTTCTTCCATTTGTTTGTGTCCTCTTTTATTTCACTGAGCAGTGGTTTGTAGTTCTCCTTGAAGAGGTCCTTTACATCCCTTGTAAGTTGGATTCCTAGGTATTTGATTCTCTTTGAAGCAATTGTGAATGGAAGTTCATTCATGATTTGGCTCTGTGTTTGTCTGTTATTGGTGTATAAGAATGCTTGTGATTTTTGCACATTAATTTTGTATCCTGAGACTTTGCTGAAGTTGCTTATCAGCTTAAGGAGATTTTGGGCTGAGACAATGGGGTTTTCTAAATATACAATCATGTCATCTGCAAACAGGGACAATTTGACTTCTTCTTTTCCTAACTGAATACCCCTGATTTCTTTCTCTTGCCTAATTGCCCTAGCCAGAACTTCCAACACTATGTTGAATAGGAGTGGTGAGAGAGGGCATCCCTGTCTTGTGCCAGTTTTCAAAGGGAATTTTTCCAGTTTTTGCCCATTCAGTATGATATTGGCTGTGGGTTTGTCATAAATAGCTCTTATGATTTTGAGGTACGTTCCATCAATACCGAATTTATTGAGCGTTTTTAGCATGAAGGGCTGTTGAATTTTGTCAAAAGCCTTTTCTGCATCTATTGAGATAATCATGTGGTTCTTGTCTTTGGTTCTGTTTATATGCTGGATTATGTTTATTGATTTGCGAATGTTGAACCAGCCTTGCATCCCAGGGATGAAGCCCACTTGATCATGGTGGATAAGCTTTTTGATGTGTTGTTGAAACCGGTTTGCCAGTATTTTATTGAGGATTTTTGCATCGATGTTCATCAGGGATATTGGTCTAAAATTCTCTTTTTTTGTTGTGTCTCTGCCAGGCTTTGGTATCAGGATGATGTTGGCCTCATAAAATGAGTTAGGGAGGATTCCCTCTTTTTCTATTGATTGGAATAGTTTCAGAAGGAATGGTACCAACTCCTCCTTATACCTCTGGTAGAATTCAGCTGTGAATCCATCTGGTCCTGGACTTTTTTTGGTTGGTAGGCTATTAATTATTGCCTCAATTTCAGAGCCTACTATTGGTCTATTCAGGGATTCAACTTCTTCCTGGTTTAGTCTTGGAAGAGTGTAAGTGTCCAGGAAATTATCCATTTCTTCTAGGTTTTCCAGTTTATTTGCGTAGAGGTGTTTATAGTATTCTCTGATGGTAGTTTGTATTTCTGTGGGGTCGGTGGTGATATCCCCTTTATCATTTTTAATTGCGTCGATTTGATTCTTCTCTCTTTTCTTCTTTATTAGTCTTGCTAGTGGTCTGTCAATTTTGTTGATCTTTTCAAAAAACCAACTCCTGGATTCATTGATTTTTTGGAGGGTTTTTTGTGTCTCTATCTCCTTCAGTTCTGCTCTGATCTTAGTTATTTCTTGCCTTCTGCTAGCTTTCGAATGTGTTTGCTCTTGCTTCTCTAGTTGTTTTAATTGCGATGTTAGAGTGTCAATTTTTGATCTTTCCTGCTTTCTCTTGTGGGCATTTAGTGCTATAAATTTCCCTCTACACACTGCTTTAAATGTGTCCCAGAGATTCTGGTATGTTGTATCTTTGTTCTCATTGGTTTCAAAGAACATCTTTATTTCTGCCTTCATTTCGTTATGTACCCAGTAGTCATTCAGGAGCAGGTTGTTCAGTTTCCATGTAGTGGAGCGGTTTTGATTGAGTTTCTTAGTCCTGAGTTCTAGTTTGATTGCACTGTGGTCTGAGAGACAGTTTGTTATAATTTCTGTTCTTGTACATTTGCTGAGGAGTGCTTTACTTCCAATTATATGGTCAATTTTGGAGTAAGTACGATGTGGTGCTGAGAAGAATGTATATTCTGTTGATTTGGGGTGGAGAGTTCTATAGATGTCTATTAGGTCTGCTTGCTGCAGAGATGAGTTCAATTCCTGGATATCCTTGTTAACTTTCTGTCTTGTTGATCTGTCTAATGTTGACAGTGGAGTGTTGAAGTCTCCCATTATTATTGTATGGGAGTCTAAGTCTCTTTGTAAGTCTCTAAGGACTTGCTTTATGAATCTGGGTGCTCCTGTATTGGGTGCATATATATTTAGGATAGTTAGCTCTTCCTGTTGAATTGATCCCTTTACCATTATGTAATGGCCTTCTTTGTCTCTTTTGATCTTTGATGGTTTAAAGTCTGTTTTATCAGAGACTAGGATTGCAACCCCTGCTTTTTTTTGTTCTCCATTTGCTTGGTAAATCTTCCTCCATCCCTTTATTTTCAGCCTATGTATGTCTCTGCGTGTGAGATGGGTCTCCTGAATACAGCAGACTGATGGGTCTTGACTCTTTATCCAGTTTGCCAGTCTGTGTCTTTTCATTGGAGCATTTAGTCCATTTACATTTAAGGTTAAGATTGTTATGTGTGAACTTGATCCTGCCATTATGATATTAACTGGTTATTTTGCTCGTTAGTTGATGCAGTTTCTTCCTAGCCTCGATGGTCTTTACATTTTGGCATGTTTTTGCAATGGCTGGTACCGGTTGTTCCTTTCCATGTTTAGTGCTTCCTTCAGGGTCTCTTGTAAGGCAGGCCTAGTGGTGACAAAATCTCTAAGCATTTGCTTATCTGTAAAGGATTTTATTTCTCCTTCACTTATGAAACTTAGTTTGGCTGGATATGAAATTCTGGGTTTAAAATTCTTTTCTTTAAGAATGTTGAATATTGGCCCCCACTCTCTTCTGGCTTGGAGAGTTTCTGCCGAGAGATCTGCTGTGAGTCTGATGGGCTTCCCTTTGTGGGTAACCCGACCTTTCTCTCTGGCTGCCCTTAAGATTTTTTCCTTCATTTCAACTTTGGTGAATCTGGCAATTATGTGTCTTGGAGTTGCTCTTCTCGAGGAGTATCTTTGTGGCGTTCTCTGTATTTCCTGGATTTGAATGTTGGCCTGCCCTACTAGGTTGGGGAAGTTCTCCTGGATGATATCCTGAAGAGTGTTTTCCAACTTGGTTCCATTTTCCCCCTCACTTTCAGGCACCCCAATCAGACGTAGATTTGGTCTTTTTACATAATCCCATACTTCTTGCAGGCTTTGTTCATTTCTTTTTCTTCTTTTTTCTTTTGGCTTCTCTTCTCGCTTCATTTCATTCATTTGATCCTCAATCGCTGATACTCTTTCTTCCAGTTGATCGAGTCGGTTACTGAAGCTTGTGCATTTGTCACGTATTTCTCGTGTCATGGTTTTCATCTCTTTCATTTCGTTTATGACCTTCTCTGCATTAATTACTCTAGCCGTCAATTCTTCCACTTTTTTTTCAAGATTTTTAGTTTCTATGCGCTGGGTACGTAATTCCTCCTTTAGCTCTGAGAAATTTGATGGACTGAAGCCTTCTTCTCTCATCTCCTCAAAGTCATTCTCCGTCCAGCTTTGATCCGTTGCTGGCGATGAGCTGCGCTCCTTTGCCGGGGGAGATGTGCTCTTATTTTTTGAATTTCCAGCCTTTCTGCCCTGCTTTTTCCCCATCTTTGTGGTTTTATCTGCCTCTGGTCTTTGATGATGGTGATGTACTGATGGGGTTTTGGTGTAGGTGTCCTTCCTGTTTGATAGTTTTCCTTCTAACAGTCAGGACCCTCAGCTGTAGGTCTGTTGGAGATTGCTTGAGGTCCACTCCAGACCCTGTTTGCCTGGGTATCAGCAGCAGAGGCTGCAGAAGATAGAATATTTCTGAACAGCGAGTGTACCTGTCTGATTCTTGCTTTGGAAGCTTCCTCTCAGGGGTGTACTCCACCCTGTGAGGTGTGGGGTGTCAGACTGCCCCTAGTGGGGGATGTCTCCCAGTTAGGCTACTCAGGGGTCAGGGACCCGCTTGAGCAGGCAGTCTGTCCCTTCTCAGATCTCAACCTCCGTGTTGGGAGATCCACTGCTCTCTTCAAAGCTGTCAGACAGAGTCCTTTGCGTCTGCAGAGCTTTCTGCTGCTTTTTTGTTGTTGTTGTTGTTGTTGTTGTGTAGCTGTGCCCTGTCCCCAGAGGTGGAGTCTACAGAGACAGGCAGGTTTCCTTGAGCTGCTGTGAGCTCCACCCAGTTCGAGCTTCCCAGCAGCTTTGTTTACCCACTTAAGCCTCAGCAATGGCGGGCGCCCCTCCCCCAGCCTCGCTGCTGCCTTGCCGGTAGATCACAGACTGCTGTGCTAGCAATGAGGGAGGCTCCGTGGGCGTGGGACCCTCCCGGCCAGGTGTGGGATATGATCTCCTGGTGTGCCTGTTTGCTTAAAGCGCAATATTGGGGTGGGAGTTACCCGATTTTCCAGGTGTTGTGTGTCTCAGTTCCCCTGGCTAGGAAAAGGGATTCCCTTCCCCCTTGCGCTTCCCAGGTGAGGCGATGCCTCGCCCTGCTTCAGCTCTCGCTGGTCGGGCTGCAGCAGCTGACCAGCGCCGATCGTCCGGCACTCCCCAGTGAGATGAACCCAGTACCTCAGTTGAAAATGCAGAAATCACCGGTCTTCTGTGTCGCTCGCGCTGGGAGTTGGAGACTGGAGCTGTTCCTATTCGGCCATCTTGCTCCGCCCCCACACAATTGTATTGTTTAGAGAAGTCTAAACAGTTTTCTGGGACTTAAGCACATGCTGTGTTATGCCGAAGTTCAGGATCCTTTTGATTTTTGTTTAAAATTTGAAAGTCGTTGGCAAACCCTTGAAAGTCTTTACTGAAATAGTTGACAAGTATTATTCCTAAAAATGAACAATGGCCCAGCAAGAATCCTGGTCGGTTTACATTTATTTTTGTTTTCTTGGAGAATTTGTGATATAAGGGATGGGTACTATATTGCGGGGGCAGACGGGTTACTGTGCAGTTTTGCATTCTCGAGTCTAACTTTGGACCCCTATTTTTCAGCTGATCTCTTCAGATGTAGGGGATATGTATGTAGCTCAACTTCCCCCAGGCTTTGCTGTTTTGGTGGCTCAAGGTGCTTCCCCACTGACGGGCCTATCAGCATGTGTGTTTTTAGTGGGAGAGAGGTTTAAATGTCAGTACAATTGTATAAGCAACCATAACTTGATGGATGAGTTTTTAACCTTAAAAGTGAAAATGAACCTTCTGACATATGGTTATCATTAGACCTCTGGGTGAATGAAAACTCTCCATCTTCCTGTTCACAAAGAAACAGAGCTTTGCCATGTTTGAAAAATAAGACCACCATAAATAAACATGGAGCAATGAAAGCCCAAAGCTTTCAAAGACACTTACCTTGGCACCTTCTTCCACTGGAGGACAAGGAAAACCCTTCTGGACATAGACATTTGAAGCTGCCTTCAGTGTTACTGCATGTGCCCAGGGCACAAATTTCTGGCTCTTCAACACACTCATCAATATCTAAAAGAATCACATGAGTCAAACAAAGTCAAAACACGATGGAGACATCATCAGGTACCAAATACACAATGTGGACATACAAAGGGCAGCCGAGTTTCCAAACTCTTACAATAATAAAGGTATTTTTCTGTACCACAATGCTGTGGACTGGACTTCTAGGTTGTCATGGCTTTAAAAAAATAGTTTTGACAGTTATTGGTATAAAAATGGAATGTGCAACTGCCTTTTAAGGGGTGCAGTGACAAACATCTCTTACCCAGACTGAGCTGCTTGGCTAACTAGAAAAGTCAGAGTAATTTCATAGTACCCTAGGCCAGGAAAGAAGCATGAAACTCTATAGAGTCACATTGCACCATTGTTCAGGAAGCAGAAATGCTGAAACTTTAAGCACATTGATAGTGAGTCACTCAATGTGAGATCTAGGCCTTTGAACCAAATTTACTCCCCTCCAATCATCCACAGAACTTTTCCCAATACTCCGTGTTCTAGCCCTAAAACTGAATTTTACAGGAACACTAAGACTCATGACAGTAAGTATAATCCTATGAAGTGGCTAACTAATGATATCATAGAAGATGAGGCTCCTAACTGATTTGTGGGTTAATCTTTCTAAAGACACAAAAATATCTTTCTTGTACAGGCTTTTTCTTTCATCATATAGATGAAATGGTACACTTAGAACTGTGGCCCGTTTTCTTTAATATATTACACATCTTAGTTCCTGTACAGGGGTAGTTAAGAGTAGCCAATATGAAGTTTGAATGGCTTGAATAACCATATGTCCTAGTTTGCCTGGGGAAGCCCCAGCTTATGCCGGTTGGCCTGACTTTATTGTTAATAGTGCCTTTTCTACTTTCAAAATTGGCTTGGTTTGGTCAATAAAACACATGATTACCTATAGAAAAATATGCCCACTCTATTCCAACAAACTCACTTATCTTTCCTTCTGACTTTCAGCAGGAATTTTTAGTGAACAAAGTGTTAAGTCTTAATTCTGAGCCATGCTACTTTTATAAGAATACTTCTTTTTTAAACAAAAGACAAAATATTCTTATATCCTGGGCCCTTTATTTTCACATTTGTGCAAAGGTTTCTACCCACACCAAAATGTACTTGCATTATACAACTTTATTCTCAAGAGACCCAACTAAGGAAAAGTTGAGAAATTAACTTTATTATCTTGACTTAATACTGCAAATACCACACAATAAATATTCTAGAAATGTGCAATGCCAAGTGATCCTCTTTCTGTGCAATGCAAAATCAGCTTCTCCATCATGCCAGGTTATTGGGTTGCATTTATACTTGTGTTATGTTCCCTGTGGTTTATTAATGAATCTGAGCTACTATTGCTGATTGAATTACTCCATTCCAACACTCCTTCCCCCCCATATCCAACCTTTTCTTAATAGAAAAGTTGACTTTTGTGAAAATGCTCAAATGTTTTGGGTTGTTTTTAATTATTATTACTATGACTATTTCTGTTATGGTAGAAATTAGCCTGTACATGCCAACTGATCAGGATAGGGCCAAATATTGTAGAAGGGACACATTCATTGATTGTGCAGTCATTTTTCTTTCTATATATATTCATTCTGTTCATTTTAGCGAACTGATGTATTGATAATAGAGTAAATAAAGCCAATTTTCAATAAAAGTAAAATAACATGCTTAAAAATTTGCATTAGACAATTTCAATAAGGTATTTCCATTTTAAATATCACCACTTGATTGTTATTTAAATTGGATATATAATTAAATTTCTAGTTGACGATATTAAAAGTAGAGAAAATTCTCATTGAGGATTAGATGCAGACCTGTTTAAAGTCAGGGGCATGAACTAGGTGACTTCTTGAAAATCCTTTCAACCCTACTTATTTATGAAATTGTAGTAATTAATGTCCTTCACTTAATCATATGACATATTCGTTGAGGTTAAAGGAAGGCCCTTGGGAGGCTGAGGAAGGAGGATCATTTGAGGCCAGGAGTTTGAGACCAGCCTGGCAACATAGGGAGGCTCCCATCTCTACAAATAATTAAAATATCAGCCAGGCATGGTGGCGCATGCCTGTAGCCCCGGCTACTCCAGAAGCTGAGACAGGACAATCACTTGAGCCCAGGAGTTCAAGTTTACAGTGAGCTATGCTCATGCCACTGTACTCCAACCTGGTGACAGATTAAGACCCTGTCTCCATTAAAAAAAAAAAAGAAAAGAAAAGGAATGTAATACTATAAAATTTACTGAGAATTTATTTCAAATAACACATTTCCACTGCTCTATAGGTAAAAACAAAAGAGACAAACGATATAACCACATTCATCCAAACTTGAGTGTGGTCATTTAAAGATTTTAACCGGAATCAGGAGCTATTTTTAGCTGCAAAGAATAGCCACTTAAAAAATGTAATTGAGAAATACTGGGAGGGGGATACAGCATTCCTACCAACCGTATGAAAGCACAGTGGAAAAGAGTCAGGATCATATGATCAGTCATAGGCACAGAGCAAAATAACTTCATTAGAGATCAGCATGAGAATTAGTGCTTCTTGTCTTGCCAGAAGGATGAGACCATGTCATACCCTACGCCCTTGGATTCGTTTCTGATAAAGTATTCCAAAATGAAGACGTCATCACAAAAACTCTCATTTTGGTAAGTCCAGTGGATACCCGACACTCCTCCTTTGCTAACATTGACAGCCTTCCTACCTTCACACTTGTCATCTTGAAGACTGTATCCAGGTGGGCAAATGCATCTGTAGGACCCATCCAAGTTTTGACAGGTACCTGGTGCGCATTTTCTGGGTTCTAGAAGACATTCATTGATATCTGCAAAGAAAAGGGAAAAATAAGGAAGAGGTTCCCACAGGCATAACTTCCAACAAACAATTAAAATTCAAAAAAAACTAGAATAAATCAAAGAAATACACAAAGCAAATTAAAGTTCATAAAATTCCACCATGGAGAAAAATAAGTGATAATAAAAATAAGCTTTATCAGCTTTCAAAAATGTATAGTATAACCACCATATTTTATTGTACCTACATCAGATTAAATAGTTCCAGAAAACTGTAGCATGTGAAAAGTCAGTGAGTATATAAAGATTTTAAGGATACTCAAAAGGTATGAGAGCTTACTACGAAAGTATTATAAAGAAAAAAATTTGAGAAGGGAAATCATAATTGCTTACAGAGCAATTTAACAATTTTGCTGTTTAACAGTTTAAGTATTCTCTGAGAATACAATAGCTTAATTTTTAAAATACGGGAAAAAGTGATTTTATATATATATACATATACATATACGTATATATATTTAAATAAAAACAAAGCCTTTATAGGGAGGATTAATATAATTCCACTCTGACTTTTCCTCCAGGTTTCCAGAAAGCAGCATTAGAATAGAGACTGCACGATTCCTTGAGTGGTCTCTGGAAGCATTCTTTCCAGGTCTTTCCAAGCCCTGTACTTACCCACACAGGTCCTCCCATCTGGAGCCACCTCATAGCCTTCATTGCACTGGCACTGGAAAGACCCCACTGTATTAATGCATTGGCCATTTCGGCAAAGGTTCCCGTTTCCACTTGCACATTCATCGACATCTGCAGAAGAACCCCCAACAATCCTTTAATATAGTCCAAAGATGTCATAATCCCAGCAATAATCAAAACTTTTGAAGGAAAAAATACTTTTTTCTGAATTTTAGTGGCCTTTGCTGGCTTAGCCAAACAAGAAATTCCAGTGAAGATCTAGTATGCAACAACAGAACTGGCTTTAAGCATCTATGCACATTTAACAATAAGATTACATTATTATATTAGAGACTGACAATTTATATTCAAATTTCCTATCAGTTTTTCCTTGATTTTCCTTTAGATTTTATTTTTAAATTTTCGATTTAAAATTTTTTTGATTTAAAAAATAAAATTCTAATACACAATTCAGCTGAGGACATTATTTTATATTCTTGCAATTAGAAATATTTAAATTAGCCTATAGCACAATAAAATTTAAAGAACTTGGCTTATTACTCTTGCCGAGTATGTTTTAGAAGGGAGAGTCTGTAGATTCAATGATTTATTTAAGAGAGGCTACGTGAAACATCTAGACCAGAAGGTTCATATTCCTGAATCATATAATTTCTGTACAAAGAATCACTTTTGTGTATTTAAAATTTTTTAAGCTTAATCTAATTCCATTTATTTTGAAATTTATTTTACAGCAAAATAGACATAAAAATTATAGCTGCTAATGAGCATTTTAATAAAAGTAATGGATATAGTTACAGTGGTTCCCCCTTATCTATGGTTTTGCTTTCTGGGGATTCAGTTATCGAAGGTCAGCTGCTATCCAAAAACAGGTGAGTATAGTACAATAAAATATTTTGAGAGAGAGAGAGAGAGAGAGAGAGAGAACGCACACAAGAAAGTACAGTCACATAACTTTTATCACATTATATTGTTATAATTGTTCTATTTTCTTATTAGTTATTGTGTTAATCTCTTACCATGCCTAATTTACAAATTAAACTTCAGTCTAGGTATGTATGTATAGGAAAACACATGGTATATAGAGGGTTCAGTACTATCTGTGGTTTCAGGCATCTGCTGGGGGTCTCAGAACGTATCCCTCACGGATAAGGGGAACTTCTGGAATATATTTGATGTGGAATTAGCACACCGTATTTGACAAGTCCCGTAAGCAACTGTTATGCATAAGATAGCATAGAATTTTAAAAGACAGCTGGAACACTAGAAATGATGCTAATTACAAAGAACACATATAAAACTGACTTCCTTTGCTGATGCACAATTTTGCACACGCACCTATACAGTCATTGTTGTGAGAAAGGATGAAACCATGATTGCAGCGGCAGTTGAAGGAACCGATTGTGTTCCGGCAAGTTCCATTCCCACAGGCATCTCTTTCACACTCATTTATGTCTAGTAGGAAGAAAGGCCATGAAGAAACATAAATATAAGTAGAAAAAGTGGTTACATGGTTACAGTGGCTAAACAGCATTCTAGCGTTCACCAAGCCTCATCCATAGGCTGAGAACTTCTTGATGTTGGTATCAGCTCCAGCAGCAGTCATCCCTACAAAAAACCAGGCAGCGGCAGAGCTCTAAACCTTGGGAATAAATTGTTTCCTTGGCTGGCCAGTGAAAGGAGGCAAGCTAAGGACATGAGACCTGAACAAGAATTATTTTATTCTATTTACTTCTAGAATTCTCCACCCTTGCCACTTTTCTCAAATATTTTCACTTGAAAATGGAAAAAACTCTGTGTGCATCTGGGTCTTGAGGTGTTGCCACCTTTGGCAAACTTCAACCTTCAAGATTCTCACTCCAACTTACCAAAAAGCAGTGACTCACCTGGCATTACCCCACAATCAGCAACAAAATAACTCAGCTTTCTAGCTCACCTGTCATTTCAGACAACTTTTCCTTCTTCCCTATACCCCTAAAAACATAGAACAACTTCCACCAATGATGACTTCTCTCACTCTTCTAAACCATCCCAAAGAGATGGCACTTAATTTGTTCTTTTCATACATGCTTGCATTCTTATTCGCCTTTTGATTGGTCTGTACTTTGATGATTTTGTAAAGCTACTTTGGCGTCTTATATGTCTTTGTATCTCATCACAACAGCTAGCATATTTCTTATAAAGAGTAGGTGCGCATTATATTAAGAAAGAAGAAAGAAAAAATTTAATGAAAGAAAGTTGTTACTGCTGGTTTGAAAGAATGAGGCACCATGAAGAGGGACAAGGATGAAAGGAGAGAGAGAGAGTGGAAGGTAACAATGGAGAATAGCAAAATGTAATGGTTAGAGGTAGGATTTCCTTTCTTTTCACATTTTGGACATGAAGATAAATTATCTGTGATTCCTGAATCAGGAAGCTATTGCTAACCCAAAGGGACTCTAATGTGTGTCTGTGGTTGAAGACTACACCCAGATGAGTCACTGCTAGCAATCAAGAATTTCTGCCTTGATTCATTTTTAGCCAAACTGGTGAAGTTCTTTGGTTGGGGAGGTTCTATGTTAGGGGGCTCCAGAAAATTCAGATGAGAGATGTAGAAAGTAAGTTGGGGAGGGTCATCATAGCTTTTGCACAGTTTAGCTGCCCAGTGATGAGCAGGGCTGTCAGTGCTCCTGTCATTACTCTGAAGAAGATACAACTTCATGAGAATGTTCCCAAATGAATGAACCCAGTCACAGCCAAAGTCAAGGGCTTAAACATTATGATATTAACTGTTCTTTCAGCTGTGAATCTGATTTATGTTCTTAATATCTCCAAAAGACTTAATGATACTGCTTTAAAGTAGAAAAAGAAAGGAAGGAAAAGGAGAAAATGATTGATCACACACTGAAGTTTATTCTACATCAGCATCCTGACACTAGATAAATCAGGGAAGAGATTTAAAATCCTGAGCTCTTTTTCCTCTAGAAAAACGATTAACTTTTCTTTGCCTTTGTAGGATTTATAAATTTGCCTTTGAGAATCTGGTACACACTACCAACCCTTCTCGAAAAAATGGTCATCTCACACTCAAAAGCTCAACTCAAAAGGAAATCCATATCAATACTACATATGAATAATAGTCTATTAACATTAATAAAAATTATTTTTTTGTATTAATATCTTTTTCAATTTACCCCTTAGTCAATTTTTTCTAAACTCACAGCCAAATGAATAACAAGGAAGAGGTTTATCATGTTCAGGTTGCCAAAGATTAAATAGGATATCACTGCTGCGTATCTGTCCATGTTTTTATTTTGTAGATAGCAAAAATACTACTAAAAGACTTAGCATTAAATTTTATCCATATTTAGATTCAAATGAAGTTTTCAATAGCATATGAAAAAAAAGAATAATAATTGCATACTTACCCAAGCACATGGTTTGGTCAGCATTTGTTTTAAAGCCAGTGTGGCAAAGGCAATAAAAGCTTCCAACTGTGTCAATGCACTGCCCATGACTGCATATATTAGGGATTTCCTGACATTCATTGCGATCTGTAAAGAAAAAGCATCTTAAGTGAGAACTTCGAAGACAAAATACAATTGAATAACTTACTTCTAGCTATTGTTCTCAGGAGTAATCCTAGCTCTAAACTAAGTTAGCGAAACAGATTATTTATTTTTGCATCAAACTGGATTAAAACTTACTCTCATTTACCAGGCATGGTCAGAGTATGTTAACAATACATGACACAATAAAAAAACAAGGGGAAGTAATCAAAAAATATTCTGAAAGATGAAAAGACTTAGAAGTAAAATGGGTGGACAAATTCAAGCTGGGAGGATCTTCTGTTTGATTATCAGCCTACGCAGCACCACAGACTGTGGAATTAATTGAAGTATTTTGTCTAGTTAAGATTTGGTGCCTCAAGTCATGGATAGTTCATGGCTTCCTTTGGAAATTTATATCAAAGTCAAATCCCATGCCTAAGATTAAGTTTTTCTTGATGGACAACCCACATGGCCCCTTGTTCAAGTTGCATCTCTTTGTCTTATTCCTGTAACTTTTTGTTTCATCTTCACCAAGTATTAATGTCTACATAGGGCTCCTTTTAGCATGTGACAATCTGAACACTGTCTCTTTCTTTTTACTCTCATCCATTCATTTAAAAGGAAGCCCTCTCATCTTGCTTCTGCCAGTCTTTAAGCTCTACATTATATTTACCATCAACTGAATCTTTGTTGCTTTCCTGAAATCTGATGATCTGAGGGGCAGAATTTAATGCGTGAATTCACATATGACATAATTACATGCCACCTTATGTCTCTAATGTTTTAAAGCTCTATGCTTAGAGTAAATGTACTTTGAAGAGCACTGTGCCATTCTGACTTTCCTACTGTCACAGAAGAAAGCACATGGAGTGCCATCTTTGCTGCAGATGCTGTAGGGCAGATGGCATTTCGCTCTTAGTTAAATAATCCAGACTTGCTGTTTGCCTGAAAGGTCTACTCAGAACACAGTCATCATGAATGGACACTTTTTTGCTGCACACAGCAACCCTGCTTGTGCCAGAATCATGGATATCTCCTCCATTTCGTGTGTCCGGGCTGCCATTTTATGACTATCTCCTATTTAGTAGATGAATCATCATACCATTTAGAAGTCTGAAGTGAAGTTGAGTATATCATTATGAGGGGAAATTGAAATAGAGCAGCTTAGGAACTACTACTGGCCTATGCAGAAATGCTATTTAACAAATTATGATTATTCCCATTTGAGAAAATGAATTTAAAGTGAGCCAACTGCTTCCCAGTATAGGCAGAGGAGACTGATTTCTGATCTTGAGGAAGGGTATGTCAGGTCTTACCATAGTTGGCCCAAAATTTTGGCACCTTCAGGTAGGACTGGACCTGGAAGTATGCAGGGGACAAAGTCCGTCTCATATCTGGTTTCCACAAGGAAATGGAGAGCCTTAAGGATCTTATTAGAAAGGGATCCCCAATTAGGAATTTCCTTTCATCCATTGCCCTATTTCATGATGGTTTAAATAAATGAAAAATGAAATATGGAGAGTACTTTGGAGTTCTACTGGTAAAACTAGAGCAGAAATCTAGGTTTCTACAAGCACCAGAATTTAACTCTTAGATGATCATATTTGAGGTTGGGATAGGAGTTCTGAACAGGCTACTGTGGAATGAAACCCAAACAGTCAATACAGAGAGAGAGGAAACCACAAGGAAGTAGCTGGGAAGAAACTGTTTCTTGTCTTCAGCTGGGCAAGACATTTCAAAAGGGGGTTGCATTTGCTCTAACTATCCAGCTTCTGCTGTCAGACTAGGATCCTGAACTCAGATATTTAATTGTTCTCTGAGCTCTCTCAGCAATAATGTGGGTGCTATGGTCAGGTGTGACTTGGGGTGTGAAATAATGTACTTATGAATTGAAACAAAGATCTCATGATGGAGAGAAAGATTTAGTTATTTTCATTTTAAACAGAGGCAAAAAGGAGTACTTTATAGCACGCCTGAAAAAAAATGCCAAGTATAGAATAGCATTTAAAGATATTTTAAAAGTAACACATAAATAAAGACATTTCTAGAATGAAGTCTTCAACCCAACTGGTTGAATGGCTGCAAAACTCAAGTTAATTCCCTTTCTTCTGAAGATTTCAATGAATAAAGGAAATCAAGCTTTTGGCTGCAAACGATTCTCACTCACAACACTTATGGCTGGGTGCATTTTAGGTATGTCAGTCTTCTACAGGAAAACAGTAAAGGGTTTAAGCCCCAGCAGGCTATGGCTGAATGTCTTATCTTGACCTATAAATAGCTCTGTCCCACTTCTTACCTGAGTGTGAAATGGTATGAAATGACTCATTCTATATTATCAGCAATTCTTTATTTTGACTGGAATTATTTCATCCAGTTCTAAAGAAATATAAATTACAAGCAAAATGCAGGGAAGTGGTATCAATGCCAAGTTTCGCTAGGGTATTGTGGTTCATATCAGAGAAGTCTCCACTTTTCCTGTCCTGTATTTTTAATACATGGATAGCAACAGCTCTGTTGACAAAATGCTAAATACTTACACATGTTCCTTTAAACTCAACAAAACAAGTCTTGATTCTCAGTGTGACTTTTTGTTTGGCAATTACACCCTCTTCCCACCAAGGTTTCATAAAACAATGCAAAATACCCTAAAGAGAACAGCGCACTTCCTACCACTTAATCGCTGGTAGGCAAGGAAATCGAAGGAAAATCTGACCATGTCTACCTGTGTTGTTTCATTCACGAATGCACAAAATATCCAGGAAACCCCCTGTGAAATGAACCATGAGCAAAATAACACATTCTTCCTGACTAATATACAATGATTTGCTTTGCTAAATATACAGTGATTTTTGCTAAATATACAATGATTCAGAATTACTTAAAAATTTACTAGAAAATCATTCTGAGGTATTACTTTGCTTCTGAGCTGAAACACCAGTCTTTTACATTTTTATACCACTGGCTACAAGATACCATCAGATACTGAATAACTTCACCATGCACTGAAATTGATAACATGCGCATGCTGCCTATTTCTATCACATCCTTGACAAAAGTGAACATCAAAAAATCTAACCTCTAGGGGACATGGTAATAAACAGCTAATAAAGGCTGTTGATGTTTGCTGCCTTCAGTGAGTGACCTGTAAGATGACTGGGAAGAAAAGCGATGGTTTTGTTTGTTCTGTTTACGCAGATTAATCTGACCCAGCTTAGAAGAGCTTCACTGTCTAGATTTGGGCTATGTAGCCAAGATGGTGAAAACCTCACCTTTCTGAGAGGGGTTCTGTGGAAGGAAAAAAATCATTTGGTCCTAAATGTTGCTTAGGGGAGTGTGTGTATGCATAACTGTGTGTGTGCGTGTAATGTGTGGGGGTGAGTGTTTGCAGGCAGGGCAGCAGATAGGCAAATATGAAATCTATGTATGCAAAAGATTTCCCTCTTGTTTTGAAAATATCTCATCCAGAAAGAGGATTAAAAAGCTAAGTGTTTAGACATTTTGACAATACCCTTTTTTCCAATTTAGTTATTAGAGTTCATCAATCTAAATCTTAACTCATATATTCTTCAGCTTAACTATCTGAAAATAAATCCAGATATCTGAAGCTTCATGAAGACAAACTCTCGGGTAGGCATGTCCAGCCTGTGGGGCACTACATACCATTGCACTGTCCTGTGGAGGTGAAGCGGTAGCCGGGCTTACAGTCACAGCGGTAGCTGCCTGCAGTGTTGATGCATTCGGCGTTGCGCTGGCACACTGGGCCGTTCTGACACTCGTCAATATCTACGAGCAGAAGACAACTGAATTTGAAGGAGAACAGAATCTGGTGTCCAGTCAACAAAGCCTCTCATATGAAAACAAATTTATATTTTATTTTGATCTGTTCCATTGAAAAGACAACACAGATGTGTACAGCAGCTTTATTTATTGCCAGAAGTTGGAAGCAACCAAGATGTCCTTCAATAGGTGAATGAATAAATAAACTGGGGTACATTCAGACAACGGAATGTTATTTAGCACTAAAAAGAAATGAGCTATCAAGCCATGAAAAGACATGGAAGAAAATTAAATATGGCCGGGTGCGGTGGCTCACACCTGTAATCCCAGCACTTTGGGGGGCTAAGGCGGGTGGATCAAACTGAGGTCAGCAGTTTGAGACCAGGCTGACCACCACGGTGAAAACCCGTCTCTACTAAAAATACAAAATTAGCTGCGCATGGTGGTGCGTGCCTGTAATCCCAGCTACTTAGAAAGCTGAGGCAGGAGAACCGCTTGAGGCTGGGAGGTGGAGGTTGCAGTGAGCCAAGATCATGCCATTGCACTCCAGCCTGGGCAATAAGAGCAAAACTCCGTGTCAAAAAAAAAAAGAAAAGAAAAGAAAATTAAATGTATATTACTAAGTGAATCAGAAGCCAATGTGGAAAGGTGACACAATGTATGATTCCAACCACACAACATTCTGGAAAAGGCAAAACTCTGGAGACAGTAAAAAAAATCAGTGGTTGCCAGGGGTTAGGAGAGACCAGGGGATACATAGGCAAAGCACAGATAATTTTTAGGGCAGTGAAATTATTCTAAAAATAGCTATGAAATACTAGATACATGTCATTATAAATTTTTCCAAACTCATAAAATGTACAACACCAAGAGCGAACTCAAATGTAAATCATCACAGGGGACTCTGGGCGATAATGATGTCATTGGAGATTCAATTGTAACAAATGCACCACTCTGATGGGGGATGCTGATGATAGGGAAGGCTGTGTATGTGTAGGGGTAAGGAATATATGATAAATCTTTGTGCCTTCTTCTCAATATTGCTGTGGACCTAAAACTGCCCTAGAAAATAAAGTCTATTAAAAAAAAAAAGAGAGAGAGAAAGGAAGACTGAAAGCCCGTTATCCAAACTTTCCCACTTCAGTAATATTTATAAATGCAAGAGCTTGATTTATGACCACATATGGACTCTAATGATGTTCATGTCTAAAAAAAGTCATGAAACTTGGCTGCTAGGGCCAGTACTTGACATGGGTATAGATTAATATCCTAGGAAGCCTTGTATTTACTCAAAGATCTGGACTTTATGATTCAATAAGGTTGCTATTGTCTGAAAGGCTGCAAGAGCAGAATGTCTCAAATCTTAAAGACTACATGAATCACTTAGGATCTTGCTAAAAGGCAGATGCTGACTTGGCATGTCTGGGGAACGGCCTGAGAGTCTGAATTTCTAATAAGTTCCCAGCTGATGCAGGTGCTCCTGGTCTGTGGAGAGTGCTTTGAGGTGCAGGGCTGTAGAGACACCTGCTCAAATTACTGCCACAAGGCAGTCAAATCAAGAAAACCTAACATGGGAATCACCATAAAACTATTGAAAACAAACCAACTCTCATTAAAACAGAAAAGATTTTGGATAATGGATATTGTGTGTTCCAGGGCTTTGACTTTGCTTAGGAGGTTGTCTACTTAAAAAACAAAACAAAACAAAACAAAAAACAGATACCTAATATAGTTCAAATTCATGGCATCACAAAAGTTACTACATGTCCATGGTGTATCATGGGGCAAAATACGTTTCCCTCTTCCCTGCTCCAGTGGAACAATCTAATTCAGACTAAGTCCAGTAGAGGGGATGGACTGTAACAGGTGAGGGTTGGCCCTTAGTACCAGTTCTGGGCTTTTACACAGAAGTTGGCTCGGCCAAAGAAGTTCCTACAAGGGGGTGGCAGATATATCAGCCGATGCCTCTTGGGTGTGGTTCTGTGGTGGAAAACCCTCAGGACTGTCAGTTAGTCAGCGGGGGTTCCTGTCTAAGGCGGGTGGATTGTGCCTCTCTGGGCAACAGACTAGGAGTAGGACTGTGCCTGCCTTGGGTTACAAGGGACCCAGCACCGCCTCACTCACCAAGTCTGCCCTGCTCTGAATTCAGGATGTATAGAAACACAGGGGGCAGACTGTGCCATTGGAGAAACTGAGTAGTGTCACAGACAAGCACTTCTATGATGTGGCATCTGACAATGTGGCTACTTGGTGAGAGCAGAGGTATGGAAGCTCCCTAAATCACCTCTGCAATCCATTCTAATTTCAGCGTTGCCGAGGCATGTATGCACTCAACCTCATTTTCATATTCTAAGAGCTAAGAGTATGCTGGGAAGCAGCTGATCCTGGATTAAACATTCACCCTGAAGACGGATATTCTGTGAAACGGCAATCAGAAGTTGGAGTACTTAGTTATCTCAATATCCACAGAATGCTACCCTGACAGCAAAATGCCTTGCATTGGTACAGCTGCATGTGTTTAATCTCATGCATCTAGCAAGGTCTAAGTTACCTTGGTGGTCATGGGTGGTCTTGTCTATGGGTTCTGGCCAAGGGCTGCCGCCTCAGCAAGTGTAAGTGGTTAAAAGGTACCTGGGTACAGTAATCATCAAAGCGAACTCTGAGGGGAAGGGTGGGGAGGAAAATGCCACAGGCAGGTGGCAGGCATGCTGAGCATGCTTGAGACGGGGAAAAGTGCGGCTGTGAGGGAGACGGCCAACTCTAGCACTGTAAGATCATCTGCCGTGGGTTCCCTCTCCCACATCCATGCTTCCTCTCCAGGTACCTGATCCTTGATGGCTTCCCAGAGACCAGGGACTCAGGCCAAGGTCTGAATTGGCTATCTTCTTAGGAAGGCTCGGAATGGCTATCACCCCATTCCCACTAATTCACACAGCAGGCAGAGTAAGGGACATGTGCCCACTTGGCCACAGTAACTGAAAGCCTGGTGAGAGGAACTTAACAAGTATGTGGTTAGGACTATAACTTTACTTGTGGTATATAAGTTGTCTTCAGTTTAGACAAAAAAGTTTTTTTTTAACATTACAATGTTGACATATGTGCTATAATATGTGCTCTGAGGGGTAATAACCCTTTCTAACATGAATAAAAACTCTGCTAGAGGCCCGAAGTGTAAGTATTAAATAGAAAATTATTCCAACTATCCTGGGCACATGGTATATTTAATAACCAGTAATGTCCCTTTTACTAAAATGTAACAGAACTATCTTTCCCAGATGTAGGGAAAAATATGAAGTGCTATAAGGAATGCTCCGAATCACAGTACATATACATGGCAACAGGAGGTAATTTGAAAATGAAAAAAGTACATGTGCATGCCAACATTCTTCATATAAAATCAAATTTGCTGTTCTTGCCATTTGGAATCCTCTCATGCATTCAGAATATTTGCATTAACCTTGTTTTCACTTGGGAGTAGCAACGTCTGTCTGGAAGAGAAGTGATTTTGAGAGTCAACTAGGATGACTGTCCACCCATTGATTTTCAAGCAATGTGAAACAAAAGCAATCTAGGTGACACACCCAGGAACTCAAAGCTTTTTCATATCAGCTGGGAAGTCTAATATTAATACACTGTGTGTTGGGGGAAGGGGGCTGGGAATGCGCCTCCTGGTTTTTCCACTGAAGTTAGTGAATTTTTTTTTTTTTCGCATGAAATTTCATGTTGTTCCACACCATGCCCTTGACTATTTCTAGAGCTTAATGCATTTCTGAAATTTCAATGTTGTGAAATTCGCCAGTGTGTATCATTAAGTACCTTATCAGTTAGCTCTTTTCTGGATATGATAAAGTCACGATGCCACTTACCTTCACAAACCAACAACTTGTCATTATAGAAGAATCCCACTGGACATTCACATCGGAAGCTGCCAACCATGTTGATGCACACCCCATTTTCACAGACCCCTGGGATCTCCCGGCACTCATCAATATCTAGAGACAGAGTAGTCATTCGTGAGTGACAGGACAGCACATGATCCCTGTGCAGGGTAAGACAAGATGCAAAGTTCTCGTGTGTGTGTGTGTGTGTGTGTGTGTGTGTGTGTGCATGTGTTGGGGTGATGGTGATAGCAATAGGGGACATTAATGAACAGCAAATTGAGGTAACTAAACCACTTTCCAGACATATGAGTCTAACTGGATTTAAAATATATCTTTTGGGTTTTGCTTCAGAATGTCAGTTTTGTACAGGTAGAGGGCATCCTTGTATCCTCTGGGCACTGTGGATACACCAGATGAGTAAAATAGAAGGGATGGTCAAGGGTAAACAGTCTCCACACAAGTGTGTCTGTATTTAGGGAAAAGGGAGAGGTTGGTAAAGAACCGCAGAGGAGCACATGGTCATATGGAACTCTGATCTTTCAAATTCCAGTTTAACTCCCCCTTCCTATTTCATGTGGCTTTAGAAAGGAGGTAAGTCAGGTGTGGGGATGTCAGCTAGGCCAGGGCTGACAATGCAGACGAGGTCAGCACTGAGGAAGAACTGTCGCAGTAGACTGTGTGCCTCCTCAGGCTGGGAGTTGGGCTTGCTTTTCCATCACTGTGTTACGGTTCCTTAGCACTCTACATGACAGGTAGTAAGTGCTCAATTCAAATTTGTTCAATTAAGAGCAAGTGTCTGGCAGTGTGTTGGTGAGCACTAAAACAAGACCAAGAGTGAGAACATGACCAGGACCCAGGCTGCTAAGGCAGGGCTGGCCAGCTATGGAGAGAGACTTTGGGCACCTCACCAGCCTGGCCACGTCCCCAGCCTGGAGTGGTCCCATCTCTGTCTTATCCACTCTGAACTCCTGACCACTGAAGTGCCCTCTAGGATAAGAGTAGTAATAGTAATAATAATGGTAATAGTATTAATAGTAACAGCATCTCATTTGCTGCATGCTTGGTACATTTCTCAAACATTCAACCTGTATTTATTGGCTGAATTATCACAGCTACCCTATGAGATGGTCTCGGTACTATGACTATTCTAACTAAGAGATGATGCCAGTGAGGCCAAGCCAGAGTATATAACTTGCCCAAGACCAAGCAGCGAATGAGAGGCAGAGTCAGGATTTGACACTGGGACTCAGTTAACAGGCCACCCCGCCTCCCTTTTCATATAAGAAGATCGTATTAGGGTGATTTCCTACAACACCCTAATACAATCTTCACAGAACTGTCATCAACACTTTTGTTATCCTGGAGGGCCCTTCCACCAGCCCCTTGGCTGGGTTTGATGAAACACCTCAGCTGGGAGGTATGCAAAGCCTTGGTCTACAATCCAAAGTCTTCCAATTCACTAGTTTCTATGACTGTTGTTGAGATACTTTGTTTACTTATTATAGTCAGGAGCCTTTGCAAGGTACATGCTTTGCTAGCATACTTTGTGAGAAGATGATCATGGACTGAAGTGGAGCCTACAAGAGCTGCTGCAATTTTAGAAGAACCACACTCTATAACCCATCTGTTTTAAAGGAGAAATTTAATGTCATAGATTTATTTTAGACCCTTTTTAAAAAAAGGGCTTGATTCTGTGTGAAGGCAGAATTGACCTATTTAATGAAAAGAAACAGCTTAGAATCTCAAAGGGTTCATTGCTATTTTGAATACAGGCAATTATGTCTTTAGATCTTTCACACCTTTGTCATTCATGTCATGAAAAAGCCATGTAAAGTTACATCACAACTGTGTATCATAAGTAAACAAAAACCAAATTCAGATGCCATTCATTCAGTGTGGGTTAGAACATGAAACATCATATTCACATTCATTTGTTTTAAATATAAGTGACATATTATTATCAAGTTTAACAATAACTGGCTGAGTCTAATTTCCAGCCATTGTTAGGTGTAAAATAGCAAAAGGATATACTAAAAATTATATTTTCTTTTCCTGTCAGGATTTTATTTGAACTTCAACTTAGAGAAGTTTATATTTTAAGACAAGATTAATAAACATGCTATAGTTTTAACCCTATATGAATGGACTCCACATGCCAACAATCATAAGATCTTCCAAAAGGAGAGTATAAAGCTTAAATAAAACAAAGCTTTTTAGTCATCTAAATATTTTGTCATGGTGGAATTTGGTAACAATAAGCATATAGCTAAATATCAGATGTCCAGTTTTCAAGAGCTAGAAGCAAACTAAACCACCAGTCAGGACTGTGTTCTGGTCCCCACTGTTATTAATTAGCTGGGTGGCCTTGGGTGAGTCCCTTTCCCTCTTTGGGCCTCTGTCTCCTCAAATATGAAGCAAGGCTTTTGGACTAGATGAAGTTTGAAGCCTTTCCAGCTCTCCTAGTGGACAACGCTAATGTTGTTTCTAGTCTTTGCTTACTGCCAACCTTGGAGGGCAGCCTTGCTGGGGTACACGCCTGGTCGGTCCGTGGAGAACCATTACCATTACAGACCACTTATCTTGTGATCACAGATTCTAGGGAGATTAAAAGATCTGTTTTGGGAAGGGGAAAAACAAAGCAGCTGGGGCCAGGTGTTCCATGCCAATGTCATTTAGCAGTTTTTCTTTCCAAACCATGAAGTTTCTTTGGACGTGGACGAGACTGTGGAGCCATATGGATTTGGCACTAAGGGAGCCAGGCTGATTGCTGGACCAGACTCTTGTTTTCTTAAACAAGGTCACTGGAAAGGCTGATGTGGACTTTAGTTTACTTATTATGAATAAGGTGGAATAAAGCAAGTGGTGATGTTTGCTACTAGACACAACTGTGCAGACTTAAGAGGGCATCTAAGGATGCATATAAATCACACCAGGGAAAAACTCAGAGAATGCAATAGCTTTCCATCTACTTTTATGTTATTTGGTTTTAAACCACAAGGGCATTGCCTGCACTGGCTGACTGCTGTGCAATACTTCTGAATCTTGCACAAGCATCTCTACCAATGTTGCGTTCTCTGCTTCATTTACCAGGTAGGGCCTCAGGCTGAAAAGATTTTTATTTCACATCCGAAATTCTCAAAGCAGATGACCTGAGGAGATTCCATGTAAGATAAAATTGATCCACAAGAGGACTTTATGTAAATAATCTACATGTAAGGATTGGTGTGAAAAGTCACTTAACCTGGTCTTAGTCAGAAGGAAGGATTGGGAATTACAGTCAAATCAAATGTCAACTGGCCCTACTCCCAGAATCTCTCCCCTTGCTGATGCCTAAGGTTGGTTTAACTATGCTTGATTGTCATTTTGGGAAAAGTTTTCCAATCCCCTTAATCATGAACAACAAATGCTGTTGCCAGTTAGGTGGAGCTGCACAGGGTGTTTGCACAGTTTGTTTCAAACTAAGAATCAGTGTTTCAATAAAGTGAAAGGCATTGTTTAACCTTTTTTTTTTCTTCTAAGAAAACAATGGGAACTGAGAAAATAATGGTGTACTCCTCTTGCTAACACAAAGGCAAAAAACAGAAAGTCCTGACAATGCCGTCATGACTCACCAACAGGTAAACCGGTGTAAATGTCGATGACAAAGCCTGGCCTTTGACTTCCACAGAGTGTAGCAAACTCATCTGCAATGAAGGTGGGATGGGAGGACAGGCGTCAGCAAAGAGCAATAATTAGACTGAAAAAAATTACTTTGTAAGCATTCTTGAAAGGTATTTGTTTGTAGTTTGAAGAATTTAAAATAAAAAGTAAACCTGAAAATTCCTACAGATATAATCTTGCCTGTAAGATAAATATGGAAGAAAAAAATGATCTCATGTTGATGTGATAATGAAGGAGAAGTAGAGACCCCCAGATCACATGCCACTCATTCACATGAGTTTGCCTGTAGGAGTCTGGATTTTGATATGGGTGTTGCTCAGCTCTGAACTCAGGGACTGGTAAGAGTGCCTCTCTCTACTCTGCATTAAGAGATCTAGGGTTTGAGGAACACATACAAAAGCCATTTTCTCAGTAGATTACAGGAGACCATAGCAAATCTAGCCACGTTCTTGACATCACATCGATTAATGACTAATTTGGGTCAATCAACCAACCTTTACCATTTTTTTTTCAGTTTTTGGAGCTGGATTTCATTTGGTACAGCTCTGTCATATTCCCTCCCTCTCCCTCTCTCCTTTTCTGTCTTTCTCTCACTTGAATTAGTCAAATTTTACAGATAATAAAGGATGAACTAAATTCTATTGGCAGTCCCTTCTAACTATGAGATTTTGTAATTCCAGATCATGACTGTAACTGATAAGGTATGGTATCAATATAAGCTTCAGATGACCACTGCCTTATTGGTCACACTCAGTGAAAATTAGTATAAGATTTCTGGAAGTATTTTAATCAAAATATAGCATGTTATTCTCCTTGTGTTTTGTTTCCTTAATCTATGAGTGTTCACTTCCAACACTGTAATGCCAGCTGACATTGGTCATCCAAAGAAATTACAGGGACTCTTAAAATATGTGCAGATTTCACAGTTAACGAAAAGCCATGACCAGATTTGGTGAATATCCAATATCAAGAAGAAATCTTGCATTTTACACAAGAGTACGTAGATATTAAAAACTCAGGCAACCATTTCTAAAAGTAAATGTTAGTCTATATTAAGGGTTTCCAAAGTGGTCTCCAGAGGAATATGCAATAATCCATTAGGATAAAAAAGAAAATACTAGGACTTCTATCTTTGGAAAAATCTAATCTTTAAAAAAATTAATTTTGTGCACACTTTATATTAGAACAGCTCAGAAAAATAATAAATGTATTTTTCAATATAATTGAAAACAAATACATATACACATACATAGACCTATACACGTAGACTTTTACATATAAATGCACACCAGGTGTGTATACGCTCCAGATTTTTTACCAACAGGTAAGTATCATCTAAAGTTGTAAAGACCATTGCTCAAGATCAAGGGTCAGCAAACTTTTTAATAAAAGGACACAGAGTAAAATATCTTAGGCTTTGCAGGCTGTACAGTCAGTCAAAACTATTTAATGCTGCCATGAAAGCAGCAGTAGACAATACAGAAATAAATTAGTGTGCTCTAATACAGTTTTATTTATGGGCAACAAAACCTGAAGTTCATGTAACTTTCATATTATGAAATACTCTTCTCCTGTTTTTTTCCCAACCATTTAAAGTGTAGACATCCTTCTTAGCTTGCAGGCCATTCAAAAGTAGATGCTGGGATGGATTTGGTCCATTGGGTGTATTTTGCCAAGCCCTGGTCTAGAAACATTTTGCAGGGTAGAGGTAAATCAGAATTCTAAGTGGTGGTTATTATATTATTTCTGGAGTAAACAATGGATGGAATAATACATTTTACTAAAAAAGAATTTTCTGCTGCATACAAGGTCAGGTAGTGCCAAACAACAGATTTAATATTTTATATATCACTGTGGAAAATGGGGTAGGATTCCCTTTACAGAATACCCTAATCAATTCCTGGCATGATAATTTCAATTCACCCAAATTATAATCTTGGCAAATGATGTCATCATCATATACATAATGCATAGTGTATACCATATGATATAAGAACAGTATACTAATGTCTTCATTTCCTCAAAGGATGCAATTTAGCCCCCGTCCCTTTTTTGAAGACAAATAACATTATTTAGTTTCTTTCTCTCTTTTTTTTTTTTTTTTTTTTGAGATGGAGTCTCGCTCTGTCGCCCAGGCTGGAGTGCAGTGGCCGGATCTCAGCTCACTGCAAGCTCCGCCTCCCGGGTTTACGCCATTCTCCTGCCTCAGCCTCCCGAGTAGCTGGGACTACAGGCGCCCGCCACCTCGCCCGGCTAGTTTTTTGTATTTTTTTTAGTAGAGACGGGGTTTCACCATGTTAGCCAGGATGGTCTCGATCTCCTGACCTTGTGATCCACCCGTCTCGGCCTCCCAAAGTGCTGGGATTACAGGCTTGAGCCACCGCGCCCGGCCTAGTTTCTTTCTCTATGAGAATATAAGAAGAAATTTATCTTGGATCTCAATATCAAGAAAAGTTGCACTTTCCTTTCATTTTGAGTTTTCTTTATGGTCATTGAGAATTTTGTACTTGATCACGTCTCCCTTTTCATAGGACCTGCTAGAAAGTTTGGGGCTAAAGTTATTGCTTATTTCAGGGCAAGTGTGTAGGAATTCCCGGCTTGGATTTTGTGTGTTAGTCCTGCTCCTGGCTCTACCTTTCTTACTCTTGTTTGTCATTTGCCTTATGTTTATTTCTTGTTTAACATTTACATTTTTGTAGGCTGCCTTTAATCATTTTTGGAATGAGTTTAGCTTTAAACAAGTAGAAAGACAAGGAATTATGTTTCCTTTATTGTCACATTGATTTGTCTAATGTTTCCAGTCTTTTAGTTACATGAAGAATTCAGTAACAATGAGAACATTGTTTATAGTTTATATTTTTGTGATATGCTGAGTTTACAAGTCTGGTTATGTGTTAGGGTATACATTAGAAAACATATTCTGTGACTCAATGTTCGGCTGGAATGACCAGCATCAATTGCGAATTTAAATCATGAGCCAGTTTTTTCCCCCTGTAAAGATAAACAATGCATGCTTTGCTTCCTTCACTAAGACTGATTTCCCCAACAATTCATGGGTAACTTTTCAACCTATATTTTTGATAATGGAGAAACTAAAACTCACCTGTACTTGGGATGGGACACTGTTCACAGGGCTTATTCCAGGCCCGGCCAATGTTGTAGGAACAGCAGCACATCTTCTTGGTCATGTTGAATAACAGTTCTCCATCACAGGTCTGGTTGTCAGCATAGTAGTTTCTGTAGCACAAACTTCTTCTCATATCTAGAAGGGAGGTTAAAAAAAAAAGGATTGGAGGGTTGGTGATGCCATGTGGGAAATCACAACAAATTTCTAAGTGGATACTCAACAAGCAAGTTTCATCTGAGTTGTATTGTAGCTTGACTTTGATAAGGGCACAAAAAACTTACTCTTACACAACGTTCTAGCTACCTACGCTGCTACAAGAAAAAGAATTTCAGAAGTATATTCCCTGATATTTCATGCCACAGAACTAAGTCATTATGTAGCTGTAGCATTAATAAACTTCAAATGACTCTCTGCCCAGTCTCCTAGTAACAATTCTCTACTGCCATTTGGCAGTAAGTTTCTCATTTTCGACTCATGATGTTTTAATACTGTAGGTCAGTGCTGTAAATATAATTGTACAAAGATACACCCAAAAGTCAAACAAAAGAAGTACTATTAACTGTTGTTTGGGATTTTCCAACATTACATTTTAGAGAAAACTCCCAACCACCCACCCGTGGTGGTGAAAAAATGCCAAGTTATGATTTACAGGGGAAGAGGCTCCTAACAAGACAGTGAAGGGATGCCAGCACTCAGTCTGATGAGTAACACCTCCCTAAGGTGATGAACTTGTGAGCTCTCTTCCTCTTTGTCGATGAGAACTAAACATGCATTACTGAGAAAAGCCTGGACTTACCCATGCAATTATTTCCCCCATTCACTTGCATGTAGTCTGGAGGACAGATACAGGTGTAGTTGCCAACGGTGTTGTAACATGTCCCTGGACCACAGATTCCAGGAGTCTCACATTCATTCACATCTATAATTCAAAGAGAAAGTGGTATGTGAATATGAAAACTTTACATTTTGGAATGGCTTGATACTTAATGTCAATATGAATGTTGACAATAAAGGAGAAAATCTATAGGGTATTTTCAAATAAGATAACAAAAATAGGTATTTCATTCATCCATGTCCTCTCTCTGTGCAAATGTGTGCCTTTTGAGGAAAGAAGGTTTTAGAAAAGGAGACTCCGTCTCAAAAAAAAAAAAAGGAACTCTTGGCTGGACATGGTGGCTCACGCCTGTAATCCCAGCATTTCGGGAGGCCAAGGTAGGTGGATCACTTGAGGTCAGGAGTTCCAGACCAGCCTGGCCAACATGGTGAAACCCCATCTCTACTAAAAATACAAAAATTAGCCAGGCGTGGTGGTGCACACCTGTAGTCCCAGCTACTCTACTCGGGAGGCTGAGGCAGGAGAACTGCTTGAACCCTAGATACAGAGGTTGCAGTGAGCCAAGATCATGCCATTGCACTCCAGCCTGGGCAACAGAGCAAGACTCTGTCTCAAAACGAACAACAACAAAACAAAACAAAAACAAAAAAGAAAAGGAACTCTTGCCTTCTGACATGAGACATATCAAATATTATAATGAATCTCCTAATAAGTGAACCTATAACATCCTCAAAGGTAAGCAGATAGAAATATAGAGAAATTAAAATATCAAATATCCCTTAGGAAGACAAGCACACTTCTTACGTTCACAAAATCTATGATAGGGTATATAGTACCCCGAAGTCATTAACAGCTGGCTTCATGAATCTGCATTGGTAAGGCAGCATGGAGCATATTTCACATCCTCTCCCCACTTCCAAATGAAGGAGTTGATTCTAATCTTTGTTAACTCCATGGGTCTTAGAGCTGTCCCATATACCCTATGACGTTCAACTAATACTCAGTGAGGTTGCCATTTGTCTGGGTGACCTAGTAAGACATTTAAAGAGCCAGGGGAATATTTCTTATGCAGAGCACAAGGAGGTCTTTTTCCTAAACAGTTGTGTGATTCCTCCATGTAGATGAAAACCATGGCTCATGGCCGAAGTGCTCTGAAACCTAGAAGTGGATAATATTCTCCACCTTTCCAGTAACAAAGAATGAACAAGGGCCACCACTCACAGCATAAAGCCAAAGGGCCGCCTTCTAGGAGAAGTTTATTTGAATACATGAGCACCAATGACAAGTGGTGAAGGATTAAAAGAAGAGGGCCCAGAACTCCCCCAAATAGAGAAGTAGCACTGAAATGGGACCTGTGCCACTCTCGTAAAAAATGGCTTTTCTGAAGAGCACGGAAAACTCTTTTGTAAGCATACATGAGACTATGGTCCAGCAGAATAAGATACTGTTTTTCTCAGGAAAAGAGGGAGATTTAGGACTTACCAGAAATGACATCATCTGAGTAACATGAGTCCAAATTGCCACATGTGTGACATATTTACCTGGCTATGCTCGTGTTTAGACCACTGTGTTACACTGCTAAATTCTGTTTTCCTGGTAACCATATTCTGGTTTTGCAGGTCAGTTCTCAATATCTGCAAGACCTTATCATCCTACAAGGACCATTTACCATCACACACTCGTGTATCTTCATTCAGGTAGTAGCCGGTTGGACAGCGGCACTGGAAACTCCCAAAGGTGTTGATACATTTTCCTCCTTGGCACAGCCCTGGTAGCTCCTGGCACTCATCAATATCTATCAAAATCAGAACAAAGGCATTCCTTTAGCATTGTAAATAAGCCCAAGGAAATTCAAGTTGTGTGCACTTTAAGACAAAGGAAACACAATTACCTTCCAATATAACGGTGATAGGATTTGGTCGGAAACCTTCCCCTCCAGGACAAAGAATTTTGTACTCGGCTATTGAAACAAAAATTCAAATTGAGTTGTTTTGAATCTAAAGTTTTTAGAAATGGTATCCTCAAGAGGAATACTGACATATCCCACTGAAAATGTTCATTTTCAGGAATCTTTAGTTGTTACTCTGCATGTCTGAAGTAAGGTAACACCTTTGTGTACACTTCCCATTTTCCAGTGGTTTTTATTATGTGTCCCCAAGGCAAGGCCACTGCCCTCAGTCCTTGATCTCTAACCACTCCCTGGTCTTACATGCGTGTGGACCATTTATCCCGTACCTTCATTCATCCCTTGTTTCTTTTTACAGATTTTCTTTCCCTTTTTATTTTCTGAAAAACTTCATCTTCATTTTTATGTTCTGTTCAGCCTTACTTTCTGGGAATTACAGCTTCCCTTAATAACCTTAATTGGCTTGTTTCCAAAACCCTTTCCAAATAGAGCCTTAGGAAAAGCTGTTCTCTGTTGATTCCCATCCCAATTCTCTCCTTAATGACTAGAGACCTTTCTTGTGCCTCCGTTTCTATGGGTAGCAATATTGATTCTCCTGGTTTCCAAAAACAACTTTCTACAGTGTCCTTGGGTTTCCCCCATTCATTCTCTCATCCAAGTATTTTTACCCAGAACCATTTATTTCAGTGCCGTGCACCAGCACGGTGATATGTACAGGCCATGTGAATAAGAATGTCTGTAACCTGCTGCATCATCCCAGTGAGGACCTAAGATCAGTTCTTTCATAATGTCATGGTCGGTCCCGATCTGCTAATCCCTGTCCTGGCTTCCTGAAATTATACGTACATACGCCTATATGTATATATTCCAGTTCTAACTCTGGTCCAGATCTGGTGTGGCATGGATATCTATTGTTTTGCTACTCATTATTAATCTACAAAGCTGACTCCCCCAATTAAGTATTTTAGTTTGCCCCCTTCGACACCAATGAAATGAACAGTTCTCCTCTTCTACTTGTTCTCCTCTTTCTGCAATCATTCACACTTTTTGAGTTTCTTCCTTCATGTCACAATCTTCTTGAAGGCTCAATGAAGAAATGCACAAAGCCCCACCCTCTCCCAAGCAGAACTGACCTCTGTTTCTGAAGAGAAGAGAGAAGGAGAAGGAGGAGCCAGCTGAGCACTCACCCCTGTGCTGGGTGCTCTGCATGAGTGATTTCATTTAATCCTATGAGGTATTTTATGAATGCTAAGGAACTTGCCCGAGGTTACACGGGTGACAAGTAGTGGAGTCCTAATTCACACCAGGTGTGCTCTTTGTACCAACACAGCACTGTGTCTCCTCTTTCTTCTCTTTCTGAGGCCTATTTTGAATTATAGCGCTTATGTTTAGGTCATAATTTGCCGACTGTGCTGTATTCTCCTGAAGGGCAGAATCCAGTCTAATTCATCTTTGCACATCCAGAGTACACACTCTAGGTACTCAACAAATATTTTTAGAAGAACTGAATACATGACCCTTCAGCAAAAAAAGAATCCATACCTATCCCAATATATGCTATAAGCAGTAGCCACTGACTTTTGCCAAAGAAGCTACATCTAATTCTGAATCATAATACAGGACCCACTTGGAAAAATGAAAACCCTTTTATATTTTTAGGAGACATAGTTTGTATGTCCTTACAGTCACATGCTAAAGCTTTCCTTCAAGCCACACCATAAGAAAGGAATAATTTTCCATTTTGTAGTTGCTTCTAACTGCTTCTCTTCAAACCCAGGGACACTGAGTCTGGCCTAGAGCTTTCAAAACTAGTCAACAGATGAGAGGAGGAGAGTTAATCAATGTGTCCCTGGAAGGTAAGCAACATGGTGTAAGTAACCAAATCTGGAAAATCTTTAAAGTAATGCTATCTGCTTTTCACTTACACAGAAGTGAGATGTTACCTGCCCTACCTGATCTTTTGGTGGGAGCCAACCAGGAATATTTTCTGACTCTCTAACTGGGAACAAGGTCCCCTCTACAGGGCTGAGAGGACTTATCTTTCTTCTCTGATCTAAGAGTAGAAAAGGTTTACCTTCTGATCTAGAAAGGAGAACTGGCTGGGGTTGAAATAATAATAAATAGGAGGCCGTCCACTTACATGTGTTCACAGCAGGGCACATCTCACAAGGAGTACCCCAGGCTTTCCCCAGAGAACAGCAGCAGGAAGCTTTGGAAACACCAACTCCAATTTCATTGCTGCAGGCTGTATCTCCATTGTCTCCTCGAGGTCGAATATCCAAATAGCAATTTCCAGAGCGGGTGTCTATTTACCGTACACAAACACAAAAGCATCAGGCAGAATCTTTCTACTGGGGTTGAAAATTCAAACCCATTTCAGGAACTGTCCAAACACCATAATTTACTTTTACTGAGAAATTAAAAAGTGCCCATGAACATTATACACTACCGAGAATCTTCCCTATGGAAAAGATATCTGAACACAAAGCAGAGATAGGAAACGTTTACATTTCTGTATCATTCATTTTGCAAACTTTGAGAATGGAATGTTTGGTGCTGTTTTCAAAATAATACACAGTATGCTTGCTTCTCTGAAAAGTTTTTAAGGTCTTACCAACACAGCCAACTCGAGTTGGGTTCAGTTCGAAATCAGGTGGGCAGTCACAGGTATAGCTGCCTGGAGTGTTGACACAGTTTCCACTGATGCACGTGGTTGGATCCAGGCATTCATTAACATCTAAAACCGAACAGCGAGCAGTGGAGTTAGCACCTGAGCCAGTGTAGGCAGATATCGCCATAAAAGAACAGGGCCCAATCTACAGCTCCAAACAAGAATTTTAAAGCTACTAGTTATAACTGCATCTAGAAATGCAGTCTTCCACTTCAGAAATAGAACCCCTCAGGAAGGAAATACGGTATAGTCTTTGGTTGTCCTCCCCCGGAACACATTTACCATTCAAATTTGTCATCAGGATAAAATATAACTTTGGAACTAGGAAAAATATTCCAGTCAAGGTAACTGAAGGCAAAACACTGCTGTGATCTGGGTCGAACAAAAATTCAGACGCCGTTTTTAAGAAAATATATTGAGTATATGTGGCTTGTTATTTCATCAAATTAGAGCAAGATGTCCCAGGAACCCCTCAGAAGGGCAACTCTCGCTGCTTCCCCTGACACACACGTGAGGCTTAGCGTGTTCCCTGAGGTCGGCAAGGAGTCTCTCTCCCATCATCCACGCTGAGTTGAGTATTTCCCTTTCAGTTTCTATTCCAAAAATATGTACAGAATTCAAGATATTTAGGACATGGGTTTTGGCAAATTCCACTCTGTACGATTCCTTTTGTCTGTTTTGAACACTCGTGAAATACTCAAGAATAGACGAACGGCTTCTGTAAGGAGGGACTGGAGAAGAAGGACGACACCTTCACCTTGGTCCTCCCCTTGGATCTGGCAACCCTCCTGTGGGTTGTGCTGCAGAAGATTTTTTTGTTCAAATTGCATGTGAATTTGGATGGACAGGGCCAGAGTAACATAAATGAGATTAGACAGAACGATGTTGATAGTGATCTGGGGCACACAGGAGAGGGGACAGGCCACGGAGAGGGGACTTCCTGAGGCATGCAAGAGACCCAGCCTGGTCTCATCATAGTTTTAAGGAAAACCAAGGGAAGAATGTGTGGCTGGAAAGGAATACTCCATCCAGAGCATTTGCAGGGTGGTGGTGGTGGTCATGATCTGGAGAGCCCCTGAGTCATGGTTTGTTTAGGTGGTTGAAAAGACCAGATTTTTTCCTGAAATTTGAACTCATACAGAACATAAGTTGTTTCTTCAGTATCCTCGAACAGAGGGGTGAATCAGGAAGGGGAAATGCAAATGGCTTTCAAATTCTTAATGCCAAAGAGAATCGAGTGGCAGTCAGCTGGTGCCTCCAGTTTTTCAAAGCTTTTTATAATGTTCCCTGAGAGTCCCTGGCTCAACAAGAAAATGATGTATACACTAGAGATAGGTGGCTGAGCTCTGTGTACCAGGTACTCTGGTAAGCACGCGCAGGGCAGGGGTAGGAAGGAGTGGGGTGGGTACTGCAACGACAAAGTACAACGAGAAAACCCATGATCCTAGGGCATGGCCTCCAAAAGGAAACTCTCCGACAATGTACCCAAGTAGAAAAGGAAATGGCTGGGAAGCTACACAGCTGGAGCACCCCTAGAACATTCCTTTGTAGCCACAAACTCAATTTCAAGGCTACAAACTCTGCTCCTTCAATTGTCTTCGACTCTTCCCTCCGGATCCTCACCTCCAATCAGTTCCAGTTCCACCTCCAATCACCTCTCAATCAGGTGTGAGAAAATATATCTGTGATTCTTACTACTTCCCCCTAGATTTTCTTGTCCTCTGTGATGGCCCTTGTGTAGCCCCAGGGAGGCTCCACTAGCTGGGTCCCCCGGGACACCAGGGAGCCGATTTTGATGCGAGCAGAGGTCTTACCTGTGCAGTTCCCGCCGCTTCTGTCCAGTTCGTAGCCTATCTCACACTCACAGCGGAACAGGCCTGGGAGGTTGTGGCAAGTTCCAAAGACACAGATGTTTGGAAGGGAGCACTCATCAATATCTTGGGGGAGGGAGAAAAAAAGCAAAGCAGTTAATTTATATTTTTCTAAAAACACCTGCCAAATATCATTAGGCAACTAATGTAAATATTAAGAAAATGCAGACTACCTAACACAAATCTGGGCACTTCTCCTATAGACTTTTAGATGATTTGTCATACACAGGGAAGTCTCGTAGGTGAGAGGTTACTTTTCCTCAGTCCCTATTACATGCCAAGCAGCAGGCTGAGTATTTTACAGATACGTATCTCATTTGTAGTTTTCCCCGTAGGTCCACATCAGTTCTGTAAAGTAAGAGCCAAGCAAGCCACCTTACACTAGATTTGCGTGTGTTTTTTTTTAATCTATCTATCTAGTCACTGTTTTTGTTATGAATTAAAATTTCACAAGCCACAATGTCTTTTGGGGAACTGTCACAATTAGTTGCATAATCTCCAGTGTCCCTAGTCCTATGGCTTGTGTTTGCCTTTGTTGATGAAGATTGAAAAACCGCGCACGCTTCTTCCAGGCCTCTGTCTCTGCCTCCTGTTAACATTCTTCGTGTGCAGTTGACACATAGTCACATTTTCAGGCTTGAGACTAGCTTTAAATAGCCATGACCACTCCGCCAGCCATGATTTATATTAAGAACAAACAAACAAACAAAACCTTCCCTTATAGCAATAAGAGAAGCACAACTTTCACTGTGACTATTCATGTTACCAGAGGTGGCACAGTACCTGTTTTCCTTGGATCTTTGGAGTAACAAAAGTAAACAAGGCATTAGGCACATGATCAAGAGCATAATCTGGTTTCTTGACTCCAAGGAGTTTTATATCAAACTCTGCATATTTAATATAAACTGTATAAAGAACACCCAATGGTTCCATAACAAAGAAAAGTATTTACATAAAAATACGTGAGGGAATGAGTATGCACGTCATAGCTAATGACTGATTTTGAGTTCACGGCTTGTTAACAAGGAACAACTATTAACTAATACATTCATCAGGTCTTGTTTAAACTCCTACTGACAATCGTTATCATTTGTTTATTTCTACTGAAATCTTCTTCTCAATGAAGGAGAATGTGCTTCAATTTGACAAATGTGGGTAAACGGAAGAATCTTGTGTTTCCTAATGGGATCCAGCCTTAGCTAACAGGTTCCCAGGACTCTTCCTGTCTGACTAACACTTATCAGAATGACAGAGCCTAAAGCTGAGAGATACCAGGCCATATGGCAGTATCCCAAGCGTCCCCTATTGAACAGATTTGCAAACCTGTCCCATGTTCATATATGTTAGATATTTAGAGCAAATGTGAGACATACCATTCTATGTATGGACAAGACTATTTGCTCTGCTTTTATTTCTAGAAACCAAATTCAGTGGAGATTAAAACCTGTGTTTCCATATTTAGTGATAATCCCATAAACAGGACATTATCAGGGAACTTGCACTTTGAGCTCTTTTCCCCCTCAGTAGGGATAAATGGGTTGTGTCCCCCTCAGTAGGGATAAATGGGTTGCATCTCCCTCGGTAGGGATAAATGGGTTGCATCTCCCTCGGTAGGGATAAATGGGTTGCACTGAGTTAACCACACCTGGTTACCCTCACTGACCAATGGGTATACCCTTGCAGACCATACGGCCAAGGCTGGATGTACAGCTTGTGGCCAGTCAGCTGAGGTTTTCTATGCACCAAGAGAAATGGTCAGCTGGAAACCTAACCCCTCTACAAACTGAACTGACCAGCTTAGACATGAAGCTAAAACACACCTCAGTTAAAAAAAAAAAAAAAAAGCATCAGGAATGTTTAAATAACCTAATCTCATCAAGCCCGACAAGGCTCCCAGTGGCTTCCCCATCAGTTACCTTCACAGGCTTTCCCGTCAGCACTGGGCACGAAGCCCATGTCGCATTCACAGCGGTATCCTCCTGGGGCATTGAGGCACTGGCCGTTGCCACAGAGATTCAGATTCTCAGAGCACTCATCAAGGTCTACAGCCGGAAAGAAACACACGTTACTCTTCCTCGGTTAGGGGCTTTCGAATTCCTCAGGTCTAACAACTTTCCAGTGTGGCAATGTTTTGGCATAACTTCAATGTGACACATTTAAAGTCATTTATTTTTCTCTTTGGAAGGCTAATCTTGAATATGCAATTTACATGGGGCTGATTCAGAATCCTGAATAATGATTTACCCTGAATGAGGTAAAATGAATAAGCCGAAGGAATCATGCAAACCAAGGCCTGTTCAAGAAGGGTCATCCGCATGGAGGGCACACCCATGACGGGAAATGACACATCATGTTTGTGTCTATTTCTCAAGTTTCAGGCTTAGCTTAGATGGGCACCAAAAGTGCAAAAGAATGGCAACCATAGGGGAGAAGAAAAATTTCATCTGCTTAATCTCTACCTAGTTTTCTTGATAATCACAGGCATTTAAATATCAAACACATAAACCACACATGTCTAATACATGGAATTTGAATAGGTTCTCAAAATGATGGGAGGTTTTTGATGACAAAACATCAATAAGTTAGGCAAAAATGATTTCCTCTGAGATAAAACTTTCAGTGAATTAAAAAAAAAAAATTCCAGGTAAATCACTTAATGGGCCTTAGCCTCTATTGTGCTTACATGACTTTTTATGAACAAAGTGCTCAGGATAAATTAATGCTTTAAATTATAGGAACAGCTACACGACCTAATGGCCAATGGATCTTACTATTTTATTTAACTCCAGAGCTCTGATATAAAAAGTGCTATCTGTAAATACATGTTAAGTATACGTGTAATTTATGTAATGACAAGTCTAATCATGTATGTTTAAATGCGTATAGCAGTTTATGTTAATTCTATGACTATTAATTAGAGCCAAAAAGAAAATTTCATTCATATATTATTGCAAAACCAGAAGTGAATGAATTCCATAGCAGGTTTGAAATTTTTACTTATACCAATATGGAATGTTGATGATGATGATGATGATGATGGCCTGTTGGAGAAAAATATATACTGTTCTTCTAATCTAGAACATCTAATCCCTTCTCCTTATATAGCTTCCTTCCTTCCTTTCTGTGTTGTTACAGAAAGGAAGTCGTTGATGAGAAATAGGCAAAAAACATAAAGGCCAGGCATATAAAAAGAAGTATGATTTGTTTAAATTAAGGACATCATTATATACAGCTATATAATGATATATATGCCAATTGTAAATATTATAAGGCCTAGCTGACTTGAGGTGGAGAATGCTATGACTTTTTTGGTATCATGTTGTGTTAGAGCACAGATCACTGTAAATGATGTGATAATGGCACCTAAACATCTATCTATCTATCTATCTATCCATCTATCTATCTATCTATCTATCTATCCATCCATCCATCCATCTATGTATCTATCGAGAAGCTTTTGAGGTCTCCCTAATTGACTTGGTTCCAATTTTTTTTTTTTTTTCCCACAGAGCTCTAGTGTCAAATGATGAATCTTTTCTATTAAGTGGCCTAGTCTTCAAAAAAGAATTGCTAGCCTGTGAAATGTGGAATGCCTTGTTTCTCTGACTAGTGTCGACACATTTGTTTCTAGCGTGAACACACCTGTACAAGTGAAGCCATCGCCTGTGTATCCTTCCTTGCACAGACAGCGGTAAGATCCCATGGTATTCTTGCAGTCTGCATGCTGGCTGCACATATGGGTTCCATTGGAACATTCGTCCAGATCTTATGGAAAAAGGTTATATCGTTATTAACAGAAAGTGTGGCATTTAAAACCAATGATACACAAATTAAAATAACTTTACAGAATTAATATTTTCATAGGTGTAATCTATGCAGTCCTTGATAAGCAATCTCTGTTACTTTCCTACTCACCAGTGCACTTAATGCCATCTCCAATCCACCCAGGACTGCAGCTACATTTGAAGCTTCCTGCTGTGTTGGTACACACAGCATGTCTGCCACAGTTGTGTGCTCCAATTTCACATTCATTGATGTCTGGAAAAATGAGCAGCGATTTAGAAAAAGGCTCAGCACAAATGTCTTTTGGTTTTTAAAATAAGTAATATTCAAAAGTTGGCTTGCCTTCAAACTTCCCATGATATAGTATAGATTGGTTTTGCATCCATATATAAACTCTACATATATTAAACAGCTTTAAATTTCAAATTATAAAGATATAACAATATGATTGTACTAGCTACTATTAACTCTAATTATTTTCCATATTTTAATGTGAGTTTCCAGTCACTGCAAAGTGACCTTTTACAGCTGAAGACCATAAAAAATGAGTTGCTTAATTTTCTATGGTTTTAATACTCCTTGTCATATATTTTCTATTGCTAATATTTTTAGTAAGTGAACTATGGAGTAATGATGCACATTATTTTCATATCTTGTATAGACAAAAAATACAAACCTGTTGCCATGTTAGAAAATTTTTGCATTATATTCTATATATAAAATATATTTTATTCTTAAATTTAAAAGTTATTTAATTATGCTTTATTTCTATAAAAGCTTTACTTTAGGTATTGCTAATTTAAGCATTTGCAGGAAATGTTCCTTAAGGCAGTATATAAGCCATCTTTTCCCTAGCTTTAGAGTCCTAGCACATCGGAGAGCCTAGTTTCTTGTATATTTCATGTAAAACTCAAGTTAATCCAATGGGGATTTTGTCAGAATATAAGGAGTACCAGATTAGGGTCACATTACTAAAAGACTCCAAATTTTCCAAAATGCTCTATTCTCCAAAATTTCATTGTCAACTTTAGCCAAGATAAGACTCTCTAATATAAATATGTTACAGAAAAGAATATAAAGTATTAAGTGAAAATTTCCTGAGATGAGCCTATTCTATAAAGGGTTACCCTCATAATCAACTTTGTCATTAACTAAGAACAAAAACTCATAAATATGGTACTCTATATGGAAATCAATATCTAACACCAATCTTAGGTCAAGAAGAACAACTTTGCCATACAAAACACTGCAAGAATTTCCAGTGAACACTTGAATAGTGGCGTGAAAAAGAAACTGGGTAAGTAATTCATGTTTGCCGTTTTGTTTACTTATGAAGCCCAATTAAACGATTTGAAAGTGTTTGCAAACATGCCCCCTCCCCTCCCTTCCCCTCCCCTCCTCTCCCCTCCCCTCTCCTTTCCTTTCATTTCCTTTTATGGAGTTTTGCTCTTGTCGCCCAGGCTGCAGTGCAATAGTATGATCTTGGTTCACTGCAACCTCCAGCTCTTGGATTTAAGCAATTCTCCTGGCTCAGCCTCCCTAGTAGCTGGAATTACAGGTGCCTGCCACCACGCCGGCTATTTTTTTTATTTTTTTATTTTTAGTAGAGATGGGTTTTCACCATGTTGGTCAGGCTGGTCTTGAACTCCTAACCTCAGGTGATCCGCCCACCTTGGCCTCCCAAAGTGCAGGGATTACAAGTGTGAGCCATTGCGCCTGGCAGAGCTTATTTCTTTAGTCATATCAGGATTTTATTCTAAGCCTTGCTTTATGGAGTTCCCAAAATATTGGTGAATATTAAGTGACTTATAGAAATACTCACTAATATCTTCTACTAAGCATAATTTTCAGAGATGACCACAACCTATTAATCTAGTAATTCTGTAATCTTTTTCTTTCCAATTTTCTAATGACCAAAGGTACTCTTATTTTATGAGTATTATCATTTTCATATGGCTTTTTACCTTCCATGTTTAATCTTGCAATTAAGAAAATGATCATTTCTTTTTAAAGGACAGTCTCTTTTAAAAATCATCAATAATATGCTAACAGAAATTTATAATTTAAGAAAGTGTTTTCAGTTTTATGGCAATGTTTTCAAGGTGAAAAGAAACTATATTTACAAGAGGCTGTGTATCATGGGCTTTCGGGTAATAGGAGAGAGTAACTCAGAGGCCAATATTCAATTCTCCATTTTGTGAATATTTGTATAAGTTATTATCTCAATGCTTTACATTCCCAGTATGTAACAATTGGAGAGACTTCAAGCGGTCATAAAGTATAAAAGCATCTCCAAATAAAAGGTTTTTGCATGTGGGTGTGTGTGCATGTATGCACCAACCATTATTCATTAATTGTTTCTATGGCAGACTTGGACTGTAATTCATCATAAAAGCAAACAGAAGGGGAAAGTGAGCCATAAGGAAAACAAGCAAACAAAAATGCTGTATTGAAACACTCTTCAATAATGTGAAGGAAACACAGTATATGTTTGCCAAAAATCTCTCTTTCTGTAAAAATGTTCTCTTTCCTGCACAAGTTCACTGCAAACAGAAAATTCCTTTTTAAGATTAAGAATAGCATAAGCCAAGAAAAGCAAAGAAATTCAAATTTAAAGGTGACACCACAACCTTCTCAACCTCACCAAACCTTTGTCACAAAGACTCAAAGGTCCTCTTGCATGGCTGTCTTGAAGGGTAAGGGTGCGGTGTGAGCAGATCCTGCTCACAGGCTCTGCGTATGTCCCATGCAAGTCTGATATCCAAGTACGGGCTTGTGCTCGGGGCTGCTGTGGCCTCCTCTTACAGTCACACAGGGAGAGGCTGTATCACCCACACAAACACCTGCCTTCCCCGCCATCTGGGCATCCGTCTCCTGGATTCTAACCTGGCAGAGCTGTGCACTGCAGAAACTCCTTGATTAGGCATTGGGGAAGAGGGCGTTACCATGAATGGAGAGGCCAAACGTGAAGGCTACTTGGATTTCTTAATTTGGATCCAAATTTGAGCCAACACTATTAACTGAACACCCATGGAATTTTCAAAGGCTGACAACCAGCGAAGGAAAATTAGCAGTGATAAGAAACTGGAAGGAAATGAACACAAATTCTCACTGACTGTTGGTGGCTGAAATATATGATTCTCTCCTATGGACCAAGACCCACCAGAGACATTTCTTTTGTGAAAGGAACCAGCTAGTTTCCAATAGAGAATTACCCAGAAATCCTGCTATTTTAACTGAAAACAAGTCTGATTTAATTCCACTTAATGGTATGCTTGCTTTATTCATGAACTAAGTAAGCACATGATGGGAGGCAGGGTCTTAAAATTAGCCTGTGAAAGCCAGGACCACCCATCAAAGATGACACCTAGCAGGGCCTTAATTATGTAGAACAGGCAGCAGACGCCTTACATTGGGTCACAGAAAAATTGTAATCCAGCCCACTTAAGCCAAGGATAGAAAAGCTGTGTTCTACGTTTCAAGCAAATGTGTTCTCTCTCCATTAAATGGAACTTTCCCCCTTGGCAATACCCACGGTCTGAACAAAGCTTAAGGAGTAAAAAGAAACCCTTAGCATCTGTGTGGGCTGGGAATGTAAGTCAGTGGGTGGATTCTGAACATTGCTAAAGTGATTGGGGGAAAAAACATGTTTATTTGTTAAAATGGAAACACTCAGTAATGACAGGGAGCCGAAATATTCAGACAAAACTGTAATGGAGCCCAGAAACAAAACTGCCTTATGAAATAGCATACATATTTTCATAATTCTTTTCATTAAACAATAATCTAAACAAATACATAGATAAATAAGTAGACATATTCCTTTTGTCTGCTTGTTTATCCAATTAGGCAAGACACATATCTCTACTTACATTAGTTGCCTGGAACATTATAAACAAAGCCATCACCAAGGTAACCTGATGGTGTTCTAAGTTGTGAATGACACGAATTTTAAACTAAAAGCAGCTAAAAGAGCCTTAGTGACATGGGATTCAAAAAACATTTTGCTCCAGATTTTTAAAAACATGTTTTCAAGTATACCAAACTTACTGTTTGGTTAAGCCATTTCCAATCAAATGTGATGTCCTTCCACAGGTCAGGGCTGTTACTCACCCAAGGAGAACATCTGAGTAACTGCAGAGCACCCTGGTGATTTGTTCAAGAGCATGAATGAGATTTACTAAGAACACAATTCAGGGTACTACTTTCCTTCAGATGAGACTATCACATGTCACGTTACTCTGGTATCAAAGAGGCATACAACTCAAGTCTTCCCACGTGCTAGCTGGATTTTATCAAACTGGCAAATCATTTTAGTCTGTAATTTTTAAAACTGGAGGAAGAGCTCAAGTGTTTCTTTGACTTCAAATCTATGTTCATGTGCTTGACTCAAAGGCTGCTGTTCTTTTTTTTTTTTTTTTTTTTGAGACGGAGTCTCGCTCTGTCGCCCAGGCTGGAGTGCAGTGGCCGGATCTCAGCTCACTGCAAGCTCCGCCTCCCAGGTTCACGCCATTCTCCTACCTCAGCCTCCCGAGTAGCTGGGACTACAGGCGCCTGCCACCTCGCCTGGCTAGTTTTTTGTATGTTTTAGTAGAGACGGGGTTTCACCGTGTTAGCCAGGATGGTCTCAATCTCCTGACCTCGTGATCCGCCCGTCTCGGCCTCCCAAAGTGCTGGGATTACAGGCTTGAGCCACCGCGCCTGGCCAGGCTGCTGTTCTTAATGTAAAGCTGGTGTCACTTCATGCGACTGTAGTGCACAGCTCTGTCATCATGGTCTTAGTATCTGTGCAAATTCAACTACGAAACACAAGCCTCTCTATATAAAGAGGAAGATTTTCCTTCTTTAAACTGATTTCAAGCATGAATCGGTAAACAGTAGCATAAAATTTTTGCTAGACTGTTACATTCTCAAATGAAACAAAATAATGGACAATAGATAAAGACTAGAAGCAATGGCTTTCATTAAAATGGCCTCTAGACACTGTGTCTACGTTTCATTTAATTTGACAATGGCTTTTATTTATTGACCAGCACTGCGCCAACAGCATTGTATACGTTATATCTAATGTACCTAAAACTACATTAAATAACATGAAAATTTAAGCTTTCTTCAGGGTAAAGCCTAAAATAATCAGCCACTACACATGACCCAGTTAGTTAGAATTTGGAGCACTGAATTCTAGAGACCTCTTTCTTACAGGGAATGAAGGCTGTTCCATGAGATTAACTTCTCCTTTCTTTTTTATTTTATTTTATTTTATTATTTATTTATTTTTATTATTACACTTTAAGTTCTAGGGTACATGTGCACAATGTGCAGGTTTGTTACATATGTATACATGTGCCATGTTGGCGTGCTACCATTTGACCCAGCCATCCCATTACTGGGTATATACCCAAAGGATTATAAATCATGCTGCTATAAAGACACATGCACACATATGTTTATTGAAGCACTATTCACAACAGCAAAGACTTGGAACCAACCCAAATGTCCATCAGTGACAGACTGGATTAAGAAAATGTGGCACACATACAACTTCTCCTTTCTTAAGCATCACTGCCTCTGGGTCGAATTTCAATGTGCTCAGCTTAGCCAAACAATGGTATTATCCTCTTATTAGTTAAAACATAATACAGAACTATCTTACGTTTCTTTTCACTACTGCCAGACCATCATCCCTGACCAAGTCCTATATTTATAATGGAAGCTAAAAATAAAGCTTGAACCATAGACACACAAAGCTAAGCACCATTTGTACCGAGAAGCCACATGGGGAGTTGAGAGTTTAAACACTGTGCCATTTATCAGAATGGACCCCTAGCCAGGCTTCATGTAAGGAGTAGCATAGTGAAAATGAAAACATTCCAGCTTCATGCTTCTTCTCATAATTTGGCTAGCATCTGTTATTTCTGAACCAACAATAATATTATTGCCCTTATCCTACATATCAATAAATGTGAAATAGCATTATTGGCCAGTTTGAAACAATAATAAATATATTTTGGTGTTTTCTTGAAATATGTTGACATAATTAAGAGGAGGAGCTGCACATTTGCCACACGGCCAATCTGCAAATATTTTAATGTTTGTTTTAAGTCATAAGAGCTTGCCAAACTGGTTTTTGGAATTAAAGACTGTTATTTACAAAGAAATTATTCAGTTACCTAATTCAAGCTCACCATGGTTTCCACTATGTTTTAAATTATGTTATATGCCATAATCTGTTAAATTAATATAAGTAACTAGAGTAAAACTTTATCATATCATTCCATGGACTTAATGTCATTGCCTCATATTTGAAAATACCAACTAAACACTTATAAACTGAACACAATGTCATTACCACAGAGTAACTTCTTCCATTTGGCATTTAATAGGATAGTCTCCTACAAATATTGTGAAAACATTTTCTCATGTGCTATTGGTAATAGACAAACAACACTGCAAATGGTTCCATTATCACTTCGTAAGATTTGCTAAGCCCCACGAACGAAGATTCACTGGGACTAACACAACTTAATACATCAAAAGTGCTCCTAGTGAGAATTGATGAAATATATGAATTGTAGGATGTGTTCCTTTAAAGAGCAATTCCAGTTATAAACCGTAATGTAAATGAAGTGTTGGCAAAGGAGGTTATTGGAAAAGGCTTGCTTCGGTAAAGGACCATGAATATTTGGTAATTAGCATGTTCGGTAATTTGATACGAAAATGTGATTTTTAACTTCATAAAAAATGTGTTATTTACAGTGTTAATTTATTCAATACACCTTTCTTCCCCCAACAGGTCAAGAAAAAACCTTCAACTTGGATCCAATATAAATGATGACAAGTGTCAAAGAAGTGGTAGCTAAATTAATGAAAAATGTTATGCAAAATGCTTTTTAATGTAGTTAAAATGTATGAGTTTTAAAACATGTATCAATCTATAATTACGACACCAATCTCTTAACTACTTAATATTTTATTGTTCTACTTGAACAAACACACCTGTACAGCCAGTTTTTCCTTTTTTGCCAGAATAGCCCATATCACAGTGGCAGATAAATGAGCCTTTCGTGTTTTCACAGGTTCCACTTAGGCAGATATTTGGATTCAGGTCACACTCATTGACATCTGTAAAACATAGATATTATTAATACACGTAGCTATTTGATATCATTGCGTACTTTCCCCCCGAGATAAAATAACTATGACAAATAAATTAGAAAAGGTAAAATGCTCTCACTCAGAAAAACACTGTTAAATTTTAGAGGCCAATTTACATTTGCGCTTCATTCTTTACATTGTAAGCTCATCATTCACACTGGCTTTCATCTGGCCCATAAGCAGCCGGCCAGGTAATCAAACAAACGGATGGACTCTGTGCTGAGTTTAGAGCTCGTTTATGTGACAGTCTAGAAAACTTTTTAGAACAGCATACTTTGTTGCAGGATGAAAAGTTTAATTCAGTCTGCATGATGCTAATAATTTAGTTTTCATATTTCGAAAGAAAGGATAGATGAACTGGTTGCCTTAGTGTAAGCAGTTACGGATTTCACTTCTTTTCCAAATTAAAAATTATTTATTTTTTATGATATTCATTTTAATTTCTAGGACTTCCAAAATTTTCAGCAAAGGCTTTCAGAAGATAAATGTGATAAAAATTTAAATATAATCAATACTAGAGTCTTGCTTCTGGCCAAGATAGAATAACAGGGATTAAAATTGCATTCTCAAATGAAACAACCAAAAAGTGGACGACAGATACTTTTAAAAATGGTTTTCTAGACATTGGACATTAGGCCACAAAGGACAGTGATCCCTGAGAGAAAGAAAACAAACGAGGTGAATTCTACAATTGCCCCAGATTACTGAAGAGGGGAGTTTTAACTCCATGGCATAAGGCGGGGGTACCAGATGGAACCAGGCAGTGTCCCTGAGTTGAGGAGATGAATCTGGGTATCTGGAAGGCTGAGGTAGTTAGGGTTCATAGGGCAGAGTAAAGGACAGGAGAGAGAGCTACACAGAAGAAAGCAATGCCAGAGACCTGCCAAGAGTCTTCCTCAAGCATTCAGATGAGTAGTGACCAGCACATTCATGTAAAGAAACAAATTACTCAAGGCTGGGGAAAGCACTCCCCAAGAAAATGAGAGGGAAGAATCCTCAAAGTTCACAGGGGCTCTGGAATTGTGCCTGTTCCCACTAGTCAGACTGGAAAACCTCATAATTCACAGGGAATCGGGTAGAATATCCAGAAGGGTCTTACTTCACTAACAGAGCAAAATTACCCCCTAGACTAACATAGCTTAAAAGCTTAAAAGCAAGACTTTGAAAGGGATCTATGTGTTTCCAAGTAATTTATACCTCAGAACCAAGTTCAAAAATATTTCTAGGAATACAAAAATATCTAGCACTCAGCAAGACAAAATTTACAATATCTGGCATCCAATCAAAAATTACCAGTCACTCAAGGAAGCAGGAAAATATAACCTAAAATAAGGAAGAAATTCAATTTATTCAAATGACCCAGAACTAATGCAGATGATAGAATTAGGAGACAAATACACTAAAAGTTATTATAACTGCATTCTGTGTGTTCAAACAGCTAAAGGAATTATTGAACTTATTATGCAGAGACCCAGAAGATATGAAAAAATACCCAAGTCGAACTTTTAGAGGTGAAAACTACAACATCTGAGATGAAAAATACACTGTACGTGAGGAAAGTCAGATTAGATATCATAGAAAAAAAGTTTATCAAATTTGAAGGCAGAACAATAGAAACTACACAAAACAAATAGATGAGTTCTAAAGTTTACTGCATTCTTGTCAGAGGTCAATTTTGTTTGCCTTTAGTCAAGCATTTAAAAAGCCTACACTCTAGTCACAACAGAATGAGGGTTAAGTGGACAAAAGTAACCGATAGGCATAAAAAAAATGTCCATCTGGAGCTGACGAATGGTCAGTCAGTCCACATAACATAGCTGACAAGAGTACCATTTAATAGTCACAAGAAAGCTCTCTTTGGAATGCTGGTTAAAATATGAGTATTGTGCCCCTAAATAGCCTTACTTTTCCTATGGAATCTTTCTATCAATGACCCAAACTAACTTTATGTAATTTAACAGTGCTTACAACTAACAAGACAACATGAAACATTCTGTTTTTTTTGCTTACCGACACAAGTCTTCATGTCTTCAGATGCCATGAATCCATCATAACACAAGCACCTGTACTCTCCAGGGATATTTGTGCACTGACCACCATCACAGATATTGGGATTATCTTCACACTCATCGATGTCTGCAAAGAATGAAACCAACAACCACAGGTTGTTGATATTGGTTCCATTATTCATGGAGAAAACATTAACTGACCCAAGCCAAATAAACTTAGCCTACTAGCAAATCCAAATGAAGCTTTGCATAAATTAGTCCATTGGGCTATCCTTGGTAAAAAAAGGAAAAAATAATTTTCAATATTTATAATATACTGTTCAAGGGCAAAGTCCACACCTGCTTAAAAGGCTTTTATTTAAAATCTTTATCTCATTTAATTTACCATTCAAAAATCATTATAAATCTTATTTTCCTTATTGTCAAATTATAAATGCCTGAAGTCTATCAAGTGTTTTAGCAATATTTTAAGGTAAGAAACACTTGAAATAACCATACCTACTTAGATGCTCTTAGTAATAATATTTACTTTCAACAATTTTTTTTTTTTTTTGAGATGGAGTCTCACTCTGTTACCAGGCTGGAGTGTAATGGCGTGATCTTGGCTCACTGCAACCTCCGCCTCCCGGGTTCAAGTGATTCTCCTGCCTCAGCCTCCCGAGTGGCTGGGATTACAGGCATGTGCCACCACATCCAACTAGTTTTGCATTTTCAGTAGAAATGGGGTTTCACCATGTTGGTCAGGCTGGTCTTGAACTCCCAACCTCAGGTGATCTGCCTGCCTCAGCCTCCCAAAGTACTGGGATTACAGATGTGAGCCACCGTGCCTGGCCTTATTTTCAACAACTTTTATAGCCAAATTTATATCTAGATTTTTAAGGGACATTTTTCTAGGTCAGTAAAATAATTTTGGCTCCTAAATCCAAATTCTCTTCTTAAGCCAAGCCAAAATCAAAGCCTATGTTATTACCCACTTTGTTTCTCACCTCTACCTGGCTCATAGCTCTCGCAGCCAGGGTGATACAAAAGGAAGTGTAAATTAGACCACTGGTTCTCAAACTTTAGCATGCATCCAAATCATTTGGAGAGCTTGCGAAACACAAATTACTGAGATCTACCCCAGTAGTTTGTGATACAGTAGATCTGGAATGGGGCCTGAGATTTTACATTTTTTAACAAGTTCTCAGGTGATGCTGTTGCTGATGGTTCAAGGAATAAACCTGGAGTTGCACTGAATTAGGCCAAAACATCAAAAGTCTGGTCAATGAAGGAAAATGTATTTTATATTCCACTTATTATGTGCCAGGTACTATGGTAAGCTCTGTAAATACTATTTTATGCAGGCAATTTGAACTCCGTTTTATAGATGAGGATTCTAATACTAGGTATCTTGATCAAGGATACAGTTAAAATATATGACAAACAAGGGTTTGAACTCAAGCCTGCTTGACTCCAAAGCCTGGGCCCTAAACTACTTTACTTAGGAACCTACTGACAGATTCAACTTGAGGCTAGAACCTACTCACCGGTGCATGATCTCTGGTCAGGCATTAGTGCAAATCCCGGCTGACAGCTACATTCATAGCTGCCTTCAGAGTTTGTGCAGAAGGTTTCACAACCACCATTCATTATGCTGCATTCATCAATGTCTAAGAGAAAGGAAAATAAAATCACCTTCTGGTATGGTTTGGATGTCTGTCCCCTCCAATACTCACGTTGAAATGTAATTGCCATTGTAACACTATTGAAGAGGCAGGACCTTTAAAAGAGGCAATCATCCTATGAGGGCTCTACCCTCATGGTGGGATCAGTGCTGTAATAAAAGAGCAAGTTCAGCCCCCTCTTACTCTCTTTCACCCTCATGCTCTCTGCCATGGGATAATGTAGGAAGAAGGACCATGCAGAATCCTGGCATCTTGATATTGGATTTCCCACCCTCCAGAACTGTGAACTAATAATTTCTGTTCATTATAAATTACCCAGTTTCAGGTATTCTGTTCTAGTATCACAAAAATGGGTTAACACACCTCCCTCTGTGTTTATGGGCATGGCACATTTTTAAAGTTTCCAGGCATAGGTCAAAAAAAGGGGGAAAAGCACTTTTTAAGGCAATTGGCAGTCACTGTTTGATTCCTTCAACAAACATTAATGACATACCTACTATGTGCTAGAGATGAGAATCTAATAATGAATGGGACAGACACAATCCATGCCTTAGAGATGAGAATCTAATAATGAATGGGACAGACACAATCCATGCCTTCAAAATGATTACACTGCGGCCAGGAGACAGATGAACAATTAATTGCACCATGCATGATGTGCCATTTGCAATGCAGGAGAAGTATTGGGTGCTAGGAGAACACATCTCAGTTATGATAATAGGCACGTGGATGAAATTCTCTTAGTCACAGATTCACTTATAAACTTGAAATTCAGTTTGATTGGCTGAGGTTCCAATCTTTTTCAATAACCTGAGTTGAAGTTCTGAGTTGTCCTGGGCCATGTTTCAGAAAAATTTGGGCTGATTTATGGTTTTGGGTGGAAACCATGTGAGACTTGGCAGTTCCACATGGTGTACACCCCAAACCAGGCAAAAACTGGCAGTTTCTACAAAGTTTCACTTTGACTCGGGGCACAATAAAGCCACAGGACTGTCTGTGCCACTCTTCACAGCACGACTAAACCTACAGAGGGCTGACCACAAAGCAAAATTCTTGTCCCACAAAAACCCATCTTTAAGGAGTGCCAGGCATAGCCTCAACTGCAGTGTAAGATATGAACATTCCATGGTCTTCTTTCCAATAGCTATTTTTTGAAATCTTTTAGCCGATCTAAACCGCCTAAGGGCAGAGATTTCACCTCAGCTTTTTTGTCTTTTCCACAGCACTCACCGTGTTTAGTTTATTTCAGGTGGTCAGTTACCATTTGTTAATGTGCATTGGTATGCGTGTGCGTAGACAAAGCACATGCTACCACTGTTCCCCATCCAAACGGCATGGGTCAAATTATGCTTATTAGAGCTAAAACATCCTATGTCCTTCATTTAACTGACTCTTTAAACAGACAATGGAGATGAGATCCAAAGATCGTGAGCCACTATAAAAAGAATATTGCAGGGAAACAAGAAAGATAAGTAAAAGTAGTGATGAAAACAAAACTCAGAGTACACTGAGTGTTTTAGGAAGAGATGAAATAAAATAAAATAAAATAAAATATAGAACTTACCAACACAAAATAGCCTATCGGGAGTTGAATGGTAGCCAGGGTTGCAGGTACACTGATACTTCCCTATGAGGTTCACGCAGCGGCCATTGGGGCACAGGTGCGCACTCAGCTCACACTCATTGATGTCTGTTGGGAAAATAAGAAGAACAAACACCCAAACATAAGCTTCCGACTCCGGCAGCGATGTCGTTCAAACAACTGACCTCAAGTCAATGGTGTGAAAGTCTCCCTCCTTACCGATACACGCAGAGATGTTGGGGGACAGCTGATGGCCAGGCGGGCATTCACAGCGGTAACTTCCCTCTGTGTTATGGCAAACACCACCTCGGCACAGGAGAGGATCTCTCTGACACTCATCGATATCTGCGAAATGGAAATGACCACGTGAAAGGTGGAGGCCTCATCTCCTCTACCAGACCAGAGCACCCTCTCCCCCGCCCGTTGCTGGGTGTCCATCTTGACCTCCTTGTCTCAAGGTGGGACAACTCTCTGGTGCTATTCATGCACCAGAGCTTCCTGCAGGATCAGACTAAAGCCAAAATGCAGCCAAACTCTTGGTTTATTTTCTCCTCCTGCACTACCCTGCTTTCCTCACTTCCTGACAAGCACCTTCTGAGAGAACTTGCTCACAGAAAGAAATAACACGTTTGCAAGAATCTCCATTTCAAACTTTGTTTCTAGGAAACCAGACCTAAAGCAACGAGCTTATCAATTGCCTATTCTAGAAGTGTTGGACAGACATCCTGTAAAGGGACCTCTACTACAGCTTCTGTTTCAATTGTCCTCTCTTCCCCCTGGGTATCCATTCTAGGTGTTAAACTCACTTCTCAAGGAGCCACAACTGGTCTCCACCATCATCCACAAACCCACAGCATGAATTCCCTCATTCTTTCTACCTCAGTCTCCCTCTGTTGCAGACTGATTCCTAACTCACTGGTATGGAGCCCAGTGCACTGGGGCAGCAGGAAGAACCTGGGACATAGGCTATGAGTCATCAAAGCTTCACGGAATCCTTCTCTTTCTGTGTTGATCAAATGATTCCAAACTTACCCATGCAGTTCTTCATCATCATGAATCCACTTTCATAGCCTTCGTCACACTTGCATTCGAAGTCCCCAGGGGTGTTCACACACTGGCCTCTGCCACAGAGGTCAGGAGATATGCGGCATTCGTCAATGTCTGCACGAAAACAGCAAGTGGCAGCAAATGAGTCCCAGGACAGCCTTACTTCTTGCGGCAATATGTTAAAGATAAAGAGTTTTAAAGGACGTCCCCCCTCCTGGCCCTTGAGGCTCATTCACTGACCTGTGCAGTTCCTTTCTTCCGAATCCAGAGCAAAGCCGCTGTCACACCTGCACTTAAAGCTGCCGATGGTGTTTCTGCACTTGCCGTGGGTGCAGAGGCTGGGAATCATCTTGCACTCATTGATATCTTCAAGAATAAGAACATGTGGGGCAAAATAAGTTGATGAGCAACCAGTCAGGAGGTCTCAGTGCCCACCATTTTAAATCCTGAAGGTTGGAAGTTCTTAATTTAAGGTCTTGGCAATACACATTTCAAAGAATGTGTGATGATCCATGAGATATATGACTTTGTAAACATTTCTAGCCTTTTAAATTTCTACATTTTATAAAGCATTGTTAAAGCAGCAAAGAATGTGTCTATTCAGACTTCTAGGGCCCAGCACACTGCCTGATACATAGTGAATATTTAACCACTACTTGCTGAATGAATAGATAATATGTTCTAAACCACTAGTATCTATATTTAAAGCACATAGAACATTATTAGAATATATTATCCTACAGCTATCAATTGACTGTGTAGCAGAATGACATATTCACTTAATACTGTTTGGTGCTTTTTTGGATATGCCAAAAAAAAAATTTCAAAGATATAATTTATAATTTAAATTATTTGCCAATAATTTGTACAATTCAGAAATATTTTCTCAATGTTATCTTAAGTCTTCTTTCTTTCTTTCTTTTCTCTCTCTCTCTCTTTCTCTCTCTCTCTCTTTCTTTTTTTCAGACAGGATCTGCTCTGTCATCCAGGCTGGAGTGCAGTGGTATACTTGGTTCACTGCAACCACTACCTCCTGGATTCAAGCAATTCTTGTGCCTCAGCCACCTCAGTAGCAGGGATTACAGGTGTGCACCACCATGCCTAGCTTTTTTTTTTTTTTTTTTTTTTTTAGACATGGGGTTTCACCGTATTGCCCAGGCTGGTCTTGAACTCCTGGACTCAAGTAATCTGCCCACCTTGGCCTCCCAAAGTGCTGGGATTATAGGCATGAACCACCGTGTCCAGCTCAAGATCTCATTAATATAATTTAAAGAGTTTCTTGTAGACTAGAAGACTCTGCATACATGTAACATGTGACCTGAGTTTCCTACTACAGGGTCCTTTTTCCAAAACAAGACCAAACACTTAAGAAATACGCAAGTTCATTTCTACATGTGAGACAGAACTGGGAGATTAAATCTCCAGAACACCAAGTCCTTCTTCAGCAATGAATTACCACAGCCTTTGGAAGCAAATTAAAAGTTCCTTTGAATTTACATAACTGACATTTAAGAGGGCCATGTAGAAACTACCTCTCCATACAGAACAATTTTAACCCCCAGGACTTCCTGGACCAAACAGTTAAAAAAAAAGTTCATACTTTTCTAAACAAAAATAATTACATAATTCAGAAAGCAAAAAGTGCATGCTGGGATGATCACGTAGAGTGCTGAGATCATGAAAATGCATCCTGTTGGTCTAAAAAGGAAGGCAATTGGCCATGGAAAACATAACACTGTACCTTTGAAGAAAGGCTTTCCATTTGTAATTTCTTTTGTGGCAAATCCGGGTCCTCTGGGACACAGCTCCTCGTACTCAGGAGTATTTCTCATGGGACACTCCTCGCATTCCTCAGTACCCCAGGCTGCCCCAACGGAGCAGCAGCAGGCATCCATGCGGTGGCGGCCAGCAATAGGCAGGGTGCACTCCTCGTCCTCATACCTCAGGAAGCAGGTTTCCAGGCGGATATCTGTCAGAGGGAACCAAGGGAGGTTAAACAGAGCTACACGGCTTCCACTGCCCCAAACTGCCAACACTCTTATTAGGCAAAGTACTGCATACGTAATAATTTGCTGTACACTTATTGACTGGAATTAATTTTATTCCTCAAAAAAAAAAAAAAAAAAAACCCAGGCTCTGGGGTAGGTATCCTCACCTAATAAAGACTCTCTTTGTCAGCCCATGTTTGTACTTCCTATTTCTGAAAAGTTCCCTTTCTATATAAGGAATGGTATTCTGAGAGATCCCATGATGCTCTTTCAGGAGATGTTTTCTCCTGTACAGAAATTCCTATCACCGATGCATGCACGCCATCTTGGCATGTCCTCCACAGCTAAAGACCAGCTGTACTCTTTATTGTTGGAGAATGTTTGCCCTAGTGCAATCACCTTTTCCTCAGACCCACTTCATTTTTGGAAAGGTGGAATGGTGAACTCTGCAAAGAGGACTGTCTTACTTGAGACTGAAGAGAAAAATGCAAAGAAAAGCCATTCACTTCTCTTCTCAAATATTTCTTTCTTGTCTTACTTGAGACTGAAGAGAAAAATGCAAAGAAAAGCCATTCACTTTTCTTCTCAAATATTTCCTTCACCTCAACACGTGCTTATGGGTACATTCTTCAAGATACATGTGGGATACCTCTAGCCCCAAACCCAAATTCATGGGTTATGAAGAAGAATAGAAAGCCTAGCCAAGCAGAGGTCAGAAGAGCTGGATTTCGGTCCTGTTCTGTAACCCAGTGGATTGTCCTCAATAAATTATCCTAAACCTGAATTTCCACATCTGTTATAGGATGTTGCACTCATCTCTCTTAAGGTTCTGTGAAGCCCAAATGAGATTATACATCTGAAAGCAATGAAGTGTAACTGAAACGTGAGATGTATCCTCCTTCTCTTTCTCCTTCACGATGGGGCCATTAACAATTTACCTAACTCCCTGGGTTTCCTCTAATGTTAAAAAGTTTTTGAAGTCTTCTGGACAGCTTTATATTCAGGCTGCCCATATTAAGATAAATTATTTTAAAATGAACCCAAAATTAAACACTGAAGCATCTTTCAAATGAAGAACCTAGAAGAAGATTCTCATTAAATACCGATTCCTCCTAAACAAAGAAACTAAGACTCAGAATAGCATTAACTGACATCCTTAATTACAAAAATACTTTTGGCTTTGAATTCCCGCTTCCATTCCATATTATTTTTTATACTATAAACTATAAAGTTCAATATTTAAAGGTTTGTTCATTCTAACTGGTAAGTGATCAAAATCCTTCACTGCATACCACTTTTTAAACTACCTACAGTAGTCTTCACTGAGCATGCACTTCAGAGTAATGTGGTTTCAGATGTGAAATACAGGTAAGCATCATTTCCAGAGTCATGGACTCAGAGACCAGTGATCCAAGGGATATACTCTAGGCAGAGGCAGAAGCCATAGTAGTAACACCAGAATAAGTCTGCCAGACCTTAGATGCATGACTGTGGGATCTCAAACTTGCTGCTATCACGAGCCCATAGGGGCTTAGGACTTAGAGTTCGAAGGATTAAGGATTCTTAGGGTTGGGGTGAGACAATTTGGCTTGAGGAACTCACTTGGGCTCTAACAGTTGGCATAGAGTATCCCACTATGACTAGCAGTGATACCTGCCCTGGGCTTTCTCAGGTTCATTTTTCAGGGGAGTGGCATCTTCACTCCTGATATCCACAGGTGTTTCTGCAAGGACCTGTCCTTTTGGCCAATGTCAGGATATGCTTAGAAGACATGGGCTACAGTTTCCAAATACGTGCAAATATTGTTCTTTTCTCTACCACTCAGCTTGTATTTGATAGTTCATGGCATATGGGGCCGATTTAAGAGTTCTGGAAAAGTAACTGTGATGCTAGTGATTTAAGGAATAGCTGCATATCAACAAAAACTACAGTTGCTCCTTACTATTTGAAAGACTGTCAACGGAGCGGCCATGGATCCTAGCGGACATGCTGAATTTTGGAGTGTGTGTCTGTACCTGAAGCTAAGTGCTCAGCTATATCTTGTTAACTGCATTTTTAATAATCTTTAGTACATTATTATTAGAAAAATAATGAGCTCAGTATTTACCAAGACAGATCCTTCCTGTGGCATCCAAAGTCATTCCACTGGGGCACTGACACTTGAATGACCCCCTAGTGTTAACACACAGGCCATTTTTGCACACTCCTGGGAACACTTCACATTCATCTATATCTAAAAAGAAAAAAAAAGCATAAAGTTAATAGATCTTTATAATATCATTCTACCTTATTCTACTCATGGAGTCATAATTATTCCCCATTTTGAACCTAGTAAGTTGATAAAACTAGTTTGCCTACAAATAGTTCGTGTAGAATTTCTAGGGTCTCTGAATAGCAACCAGAATGAGCCCACCTATTACTAAAGATGTAAGAGTTTCCCCACTGGTTTCAGGGAGTAACTTTTGAGTTGCAGAGACAGGCAGCTGGTGTGAGTTCTTGGAGATAGCTCTGGTAGCTGTGGACATTTCAGGTAAGGTTCCCGGCAATATAATTTGCTTTATGAGACCAGATGTCCGGAAATGAGTAGAGAAGCAAAAACCTGATTTTTCAAACTAGCAAAGAAGAAACAGCTTGAAGGTCAGCATAGAAAAATATCCCACCAAGGAATATGTGGGCCAATGAAGGGTGTCTTTTAAGAAGTGCTGATAAATCACCAGACAATGTACAATCAATTCTAACTCAGCCATGGTCTCAGGCTGTTCTGTCCATGCTTTGGTCTCAGCTTGGGCTGAGGAGAATGAAAAGATACTCATGTTCATTCATTCATTATTCATCCAATCTCTCTCAAATGTATCAGTCCTTCCCAGCTCGCTTAATGGAGAGCAATATGTTCTCTGTACTTAATTTGGAAAAGTATTCACCACCAAGTTAATCAAAAGAAAGGCACTTACTTGTCAATGCCAAAAAAAAAAAAAAAAAAAAAAAAAAGGTGGGGGGAACATTAGCTAAGAAACTCATATACACTGTGTCTCTATTTAGAAGAAATAACTTTCCACACCAGGACTGTTGAAAAAGTATTCTGAATCTTTCCTTGTAAGAGAGATCAATGGGGAGAGGGTGGAATCTACCTTTTTGGGTTTTTTGTTTTGTTTTGGCCACTTGTACAACAAAATATGCTGCTGAGGTCAGATAAGTTATTAACAGCGGGTCTGGACCAGAGAAAGGCCAAAGGATTCAGTCATCATTTGGAAAGCAAGACCTTGGGTGGGGGTTGTAGTGTGCCTCTTTGTTTTAACAGGGAAAAAACTTCATTTCATCCCACATATGGGACTAATTGCTGTTTTTAAAATTTTTCAGCTGCTGTGTCATGTCAGGTTGTGTTAGTCACCATGACCTATGTCTATCTGAAACTCCACGAGAAAGAATCACAGCAAACTGAAGAAACTCCGTGCAGACTTTCAACAAAGAGAAAACAGAATGTGTCCTTCTAAATCATCCATGACTGTGAAACAAACAAACAAAAAATGCCAGGACAAACCAAAGAAACACACATTTTACAGACTCATCAGAAACTTCCTGTTTTTCTCTTCCTGACAGCATTGTGAAAGTGCAGTCTCTCTACACTGTGATCAACCTAGAACATTTTAAGCTACCCACCCTGTCCTTCGGACACAGCGGTCTGACACTAGCAATAGTATATATACACTTGTGAAATTAACAGCTGTTCCATTTTGTAGTTCTCATTTTTTTTCTTTCTCTGCTGCATATTTCTCCCTGTTAAGTTACATGACAGCTTTATCCAGTCCAAGTTAATACAAACATTCATTATGCACACAAAAATGTATGGTTTATAAGTAATCAGAAATACCTTCACACTGTGTTCCTTTAATTCTTGAGTACCCTTTACCACATATGGGATCTGTAATAAAAAGCGAAAAACAAAACAGAAAATTAATTTGAGATAACAATATCCAGACTTTGCAGTTCTGACATAGTATAAGAAACATGAAAGATGACCTGGAACATGAAGTAGATTGTGTTGCTATAAGTATGAGATAACAAAATGTTTCTGAGATTGCATAGGTGAGGAAGAACAACAATGAAATGTCTCCTCAAATAAAGCTCAATTCCACTAAGATATTCTAAAAGACACAGAAGTACCCTATAGATCATGTTAAAGTGATAGCTAAGAGGGAAACTGAAGGTAGATTTCTCTCTTGCTGTTCACCTGAAAATAGGAATCACACTACAGAATTACTTTAACATGAATATGGAAAACTCGGTCTATAATTTGGAGATCTCATGCCCTCCAGCATTCACATAAATTTATACATTTATATATCTAAACAGTAAATCAGCAAAACCATGAGCAAGGTTCTCAAACCTCAAATTCCCAACAGATTTAAACGTTCACCAGAAATCCTCCTGAAGTTTAGTCATGAATACTGGTTTCTTTACATCAATTAGCTTTTTGAAAGAGAATCTGTACCTATAAAAAGCTCAGAACCCCTAACCACAAGGTTCCAAAGAGAGCCGGTAGGCACTGGTGCTCCAGGGAAGCAACACTAACTAACCACATTACAATGTGGAGATAGAAAATAATAAATTAACAAAATCACATAAAAATTGACACTTCTTATTTCCCATCCAGCAATATGGTTGGGGTCATCAGGATTAAATCTTTCAAAATTCTCATGTGAGCCTAAACGAAGTACTAGGCTTCCCCTTTTTAGGCAAAGACCAGTGGAGTGGTGTAGGAACCACAGCATGGGTTTCTCTTACCAACTTGGCATAGGGTGCACGGGCTTCCCCACGCAGCACCGAGGGAGGAGCAGCACTGGGACTTTAAGGTGGCTCCATTGATGTTGATCTCACACCGCCCATCGATGACAGTCTGCCAGCAAGTTCCCTTGATGGTTTCTGCAGATGAGGGAATAATATTTAATGAATCGATATAAAAATTCAAACATACACCTTGGAATCATAGGAAAAAATAGCATTTGAAACAAAGAATAATGAAGTTTTTAATGTTGTTCATCCATACTTAAACTCTTTTGCAGGAAAAGCTGATATTGAGTATAACAACATTGATAAACATAGAAAAATCATTCTCAGAAAGATAAATACCTATGCAGATGGTTTTTGTTGGATCCAAAGTACTTTCAGAAGAACATTCACAAATAAAAGAGCCTGGGCTGTTCTTGCAGACTCCATTAATGCAAGGACTTGATTCGCATTCATCAATGTCTGAAACAAAAACAGGTCTACATTACTGCTAAAATTTAGTCTTGGGCCTAAAAGAGTACTTCAACTTTGGCCTCAATTGCTACTACATATCCTTCATCCCACATAGTAAAGCTGGCCTAATAGTTTTTCCTACACTAGATGGAATGCCAAAATAACTCTATAGTATAGACTAGTACATCTCTATAGTATAGAATATGGGACTAGGCTGAACCTTTCTTTTTATTCAGAATATCTGCAGTAAATGTGTACGTGATTCTGAATTAACAGCTCAAACAGCAGACACATAACACTTTCTTTATCTAATAAATGATGGCAATTAAAATGCCAATTGCAAGTAAATACCATAAGTGGCTTACAAAGTACATACTAGTGCCATTTAGAACCACAGTATTTCAACTAAATTGGCATAACTGTCTAAAATACAGGAGACTCTAATTTAGTCTTACGGTTTTCTGATGGCATTCCAAAAGATAGCAAAGTGCACCGTTGTAAGAACAAAGATCTGGTTTACCTTCACATGTTTTTAGGTCAGGTTTGTAGATAAATCCTTTGGGGCAGGTACAGACAAAACTTCCAGGAGTATTTCTACATTGTCCATTGTCACAAAGGAGACTGTTCAGTACACATTCGTTAATATCTGGAAAGTCAATGAAAATGAACACTTCAAAGGGTCCAGACTTTGCCTGTACCTTCTTTGCTCTTTTACATTAGATCTTTAAAGTAATAATGATATGATCGATTCAAGTAAAAAGGCAAAATTCTTGTATCATTAGCTTTTACCTAAACGATCTCATTTTAGGAAAACAGAGGCTTGACCTGGTTTTATTTTATTTTATTTTATGTTTTGAGACAGAGTCTCGCTCTGTCACCCAGGCTGGAGTGCACCGGCGCGATCTCGGTTCACTGCAAGCTCCACCTCCTGGGTTCACACCATTCTCCTGCCTCAGCCTCCTGAGTAGCTGGGACTACAGGCGCCCGCCACCAGGCCCAGCTAATTTTTTTGTATTTTTAGTAGAGATGAGGTTTCACCGTGTTCGCCAGGATGGTCTCCATCTCCTGAGCTCGTGATCCGCCTGCCTTGGCCTCCCAAAGTGCTGGGATTATAGGCATGGGCCACCGCGCCCGGCTGACCTGGTTTTAAACTAAATATCTAAACTGAGTATCTACAAAGCCTAAAGTCATTACACTATTTAATTCACTTATTTCTTTAGCAGGAAGAAAATATGGATTTGTTGGAAATCATTATCTTTATATAGTTACATTATATAATTAAATTTATATAATTTAATTCATTTTGTCAAATTAAAAGGATTAACCTTATTGATTTAAAGAACTAAATAAATACTTAAAAAGTATGGTCCATCTTTGACATGTGTTAGTTCCAGAATAGGTGTTTCTTCCTTATAGTAATTCAAACTGTCTCCAGGTACGATTATAAAGTAATCTGTAGCATTTATGATTGTCATGAAGAATTTAGATTCATGATTCAGGGAGCTCAGGAAAACTGCTTGCTTTCAGCTGAATAATATGCCTGTCTGAAGCAAAACCCAACTTTAAGGGTTTAACTTAACAGAGAGTGGGTATTCCTGAAAATAAGCTGTGTTTTCTCTGATTAAGTCTAATAAATGGTTGGGAGAAGAGCTGCTTCTCTCTCAGTAAAAATAAGGTTGACTTTGTAGTCACGTGAGAATGGTTCAGAATCTCTGTATCTCATATCTAAGGAGCTTCTCTTTGAAGGAGTGAAATCTGATACATCTTTATTTTAAGGAGCAAATCATTTCAAGGAATGAATCTGATACATCATTATTCATAAATTGTCAAGATTCAGTCATGTAAATTTTTGTTACTAAAAACATGCATATGCTGTGCTGACATTCCAAGTATAAAGTGTCCTTCTGCCTAGTCCTCTAAGCTACTCAAAGGCAGTTTTCTCCCAGCAATGAAAGAAGGAATGCATTATGCAGGAAATGTTTCAGAAAACAGGTAAAACTTCTTACCAACACAGTTCTTCCCGGTCGAATCCACTTCATATCCTGAATTGCATATACATTTATAGGTCCCACGAAGGTTTTCACAGATTCCATTTGGGCAAATATCAGGATCTAGTGCACATTCATTTATATCTGCACCACAGACAAGTTCAAAATCAATTAACATTGTAAAATAAACATTGAATGAATTGTTAAAAATATAACACTACAATACATGTAATGACCTTAGGACCTACTGGAGGAAAAAAATCGATTTCACTGGAAAGAGAACACTGGATCTCTTTTTCTCACTGTAAGATATTCTGAGTCAAATCTTTCTCTCACAAGTTCCTGAGAGGAACTTGGCATCTCAGCTGGAACTACAAGATAACCAATCCCTGATCAAGCCGAAGGAGACCTCCTGGACTTCTCCGAGTCCAAGCACCAAGATGGAAAAATGGATCAACAGCAGGTCCCAAGTCCCTACAACTGGTCTCCCACCACCAGCCCTTCTTTCTTCCATCTACCCTCTACACTGCAACCATTCTTACCATCCTAAAAACAAGCTGATTATATCATTCTCATGGTTCAAACTTTCATAGGTTCAACAATATCCTCAAGATTAAACTAAAATACAAATTTTTTGTTTACTTATCCCAAACTTCACACTTTTCTGTGAACATATAATGCCCTCTTCGCTCTGTGTCAGGAACGCCTGCAGCAGGCCTATTTACAGGTCAAAAGCCAGCTCCAACACCACATGCTCTGAAAAAGCCTCTGCCGCTCTGCCCACCTGAGGTGGGGCCCTCCCTCTTCTGCACCCTCACAACTGAGGAGTCAAGGCAGGTGCAGAATGACAATCAGTGAATGGATAGTCCCAAATCCTGGTGCCTGACTCTTCTATAAATTAGGGTTGACTTTTTTTTCTTCCAAGTCCCTATCACAACTTACTTATTTCCCATTAACTCCTTATTCATTATAAGTTTCCTTACCTCTCGTCTTTCCTCCTCTGAATATCCCCTCCACATTTTCATTCTGATGAAGCATGATGAAACTAATCATGCTGACTGAACTGACAATCAATTCAGCCAGTCCACATTCTTTCAGATCTCCCTGAATCAAACTGCGTAGCTTTATATTAATAAAATAATCCCTTCCTCTTTTTTGTCACCTATTTTCATACTTGTTCCAATTCTCCCTTTTAACTTTAATTCCTTGCATGGCACCGATATTTCTCTAGCTAAATATTTCATTCTCTTCCAACTCAGTTAACTGCTGTCACTGCTCCCTATTGCCGTCTTATAATACTGAGCACTTAACAGTTAAGAATCCTTCAGAATGCAGATGGAGAATGGTTCCACCAGCCCATCATCCTGAGTTGTACTTGACAGTGGAAGATCCACAGGAGAGTCAGGCTGCCCCTTCTCAAGCATGAGCAACAAAAGTCATTATATGTCATCTGCGAGCACCCATCAACCACAATGGGAGAGCACCTGATCCCTTCAGTGGCCAAGCCCCACAGCCACACCCAGAAATCCTAGAGCCCACAGTGCCCTGGCTGCTCTGCCACTGAAGGCTTCTGAGCATCCCAGATACATGGCACAGCGATGGCCAGAGAGGGAGTCAGGTCAGACCCGTGTAAAGGGATCAATGCAAAACCCACAGGAAAGCCTGATGCTGCCTCTGCACATATTGAAGGTAGTAAATTTTGAAAGGAATCCTTACCACTGCCTGCTGACGTCATCCCCGGCCCGCTGCTGCAGAGCGCCTGATATTCCGCTGCAATAAATTAACAGATAGTAAATGATTCCCTTGTTTGCAGAATAGGTCGATCCTGCCCTTGGTTTTGCACACACCATTTCCTCCAAAGTGAGTAGAACCAAAATTAAGTGGTAACGGAAAAGGAGGTATCTCCCCAGGGAGTCACCTTTACACCAGGCTCCCATTTTAAAGGCTACGCATCATCGAGGAAAACAACTTTTAAGGATACAGGCAAGTTACAGCAATTCCTTGTGCAAAGCCCTTTCGGAAAAGGTGTTTTTCCTATAACTTGATTTTGTTCACCAGGGAACACTTTACACTTACGGTGAAATGTGCCTGTTAAAATGTGGTTTCTTAACTGTTAATAAAACTTTCTCCCACCATCTTGGGGATAATTTTGTTTCTCACTGCTAGCTGTTTTTTCAGTACAATTGGTTCTTAACATTCCCTCATTTCTCTCTGCAAATTCTCTAGCCTCCTCTCACAAGTGCAACAACAGAATACCTACTCTTGCATTTAAGTGTATTTTTAAAGTTAATATTTATCAGGATACTGGATTCATTCTCTATGATATATCCATAGAGAAAGTATTGTTTAATGTTAAAACTGTGAGATTTTAATTGAAGAAACTGAAGTACACAGAATATGTCCCCAAATCTGAGATAGAATCAAAATTCTACTTCTTAAAATTACTACTATGTTTTACATACAATTCCAACAATACTTAACGTAAGAGTGAATGATGAAAATGTAGAACTAACTGGAATCACACTATCCAAGGAAAGGAAACTAGTGTCCCCTTAGTTGCCAATGGTTTCTGGCGCAAACAGTCTCATGGTCAAATGTAAATCATCTGTGCTTAAGTGGAAGGAGAACAGGATATCAGGGCCGGGGCTTATTGTAGAGGCTGACTGCACCTCACTGCTGAAGCAAATAGTTCCTATCTTCTGCATGCCAGAGAATTGCATCCTGATGACAGTGGACGTAAATGAGTTATACGACCAAAAATGATCATGTCTTCTAACAAATGTGAATTTGAGAAAGCAGAGAGGATTTAATTTTCAAATCGTCTTAGAAGGGGCCAAAAAACCAACAGATGGGAAGGTGTGTTTGAAAGTCAGGTCTGGGAACAAAAAGAAATCCATCCTTTTTATTCTGTTATATCAGCAAAAAACTAAAATATGTATGAAATACTGTAATACAACAAGAAAACCAAAATCATGCCAGTTTCCTAAAAAGGACTTTTAGAGATAATGACAATTTTGCTGAAGTTTGGCCTAAATGGAAGCAAATTATTGTCACCATTGTTTTCCATTTAGGCAGGATCCGGTTCTAGACCATTTTTTGTAGTGAGTTCAAATAAGCATGGGTTTTAATACCAATGACAATGCTAATTGCTGGCAGTTTTGGAAGCAGCCTTTTTCCTCTGTTAGTTTCTTCTCCCATAAATGTGGAACGATAATTCCCATTTCACCTGGTGGCTGCACAGAATTAACATTACATGTTTAATGATTTAACATGTACTGTGCACAGCTCAGGCCCTGAATAAAAAATAAGTAAATAAAAGTATTATAAACCCATATTAAGGGATAGGTATTGATGAGCTAACTCAGCGTAGTGCCATGGAGACAGTGGCATGAGGGATCCACGAGAAAATTCCCCAGAATTACCCTCCTGTGGGTTTAACTGACCAATCACACTCCCATGGGTTTAACTGATCCATTTCTGTGAAACGTCATTGTCAGAAGGCTGAGGACACAAGAGGGCTTGCTGAACAATGTGAATGAGCTCCAGCAACCAGTGAGAAACAGCTTCATATGCAACTTGCCTGACTTGCAGACCACAAAGATGAACTTCGGATTTTGTATATTTGGAGTCTCTCCCTCAACTGACAGAAGACATTCCTTTTGAGTATTTTCAGTACTTTAAACAGCCTACCCCCCATTCTTGAAATGAGGGATTTTCCTACATTGGGATGGTTCATGACCAAAGAGGAGGAGAAACCAAATGCATGAAACTACTTCCACGTGTGGACCTTTTCTGGGTAAATTCATTCAAATATAAGACAGAAGTTAGTGGAACCGGGCCTTACATTTAACTCTCGTTAAGCTTTACTCTTGCTATGGTTTGAATGCGTCCTCCAAAGGTCATGTGCTGGAAACTTAATCCCCAATGCAATAGGAATACTGCGAGGTGAGGCCTAATAAGAAGTGATTAGATCATGAGGACTCTACCCTCATGAATGGATTAATGTCATTATCATGGGAGTGAGTGAGTTATCATGAGAGTGACGTTGTTATAAAAGCACATTCAGTCCTCTCTAGCTTTCTCTCACTCCTCCATGCTCTGTTGCCCTTCCACTTTCAGCTGTGAAGTGACTTGGCAAGAAGGCCCCCGACAGATGCTGGCGCCTTGACATTGGACTTCCCAGGCTCCAGAACTGTGAGAAATTAATGCATTTTCTTTATACATTATTCAATTTGTGGTACTGTGTTACTGCAACAAAAACTGGACTAAGACAACTGCTTAAAGAAATCTGGTCTTTTGGTCACCTTTTTATAAACCCACATAATTTCCCTATGGATCTTAAGAATTCTTTGGAAGTGCACTTGGTCCAGAGGAAAATGTAAAGGCAAATAACTATATGCACCAAGGCTCCTGGATTCTAAGTCTTGGCTCTTCCAATCATTCAACATGTGAACAAGTCACCTGTACTATTGTGTGCCAGCTTTCATGATACTTGTCTGCATTGCAAATTCAAAGTAGGTAAGAAAAGTATTTTCAAAAGTTAAAGTAACATGCAAAAGGATGATATTAATAATAGACAACTATAAAGTTAAAGGAAAGTGTCTTTGATAGAATTATATTTGTATATAATAAAATTATTATAAACACATTGAACTGATTGGTGATCATACATAAAACAATTTCTATATTATTCACTGGGTGAAGTCATTAGCCAGAACAAAGTTTGCTTTCTTTAAACTGGCATCCCTCATTTCTTTTTTCTTTCTTTATTGAGACAGAGTCTCGCTCTGTCGCCCAGGCTGGAGAACAGTGGTGCTATCTCAGCTCACTGAAACCTCCACCTCCTGGATTCAAGTGATTCTCCTGCCTCAGCCTGAGTATCTGGGATTATAGGCACGCACCACCATACGTGGCTTTTTGTTTGTTTGTTTGTTTGTATTTTTAGTGGAGATGAGATTTCACCATGTCAGCCAGGCTGGTCTTGAACTCCTGACCTCAAGTGATCCACCTGCTTTGGTCTCCCAAAGTGCTGGGATTACAGGTGTGAGGCACCACTCCTGGCCCCCCATTTCTTTTAAAGGCTTCCATTTAACTTTCTCTAACTTTTCATCATATATTTTAATTTCTAACTGTTACTTTCAAATACTATTATTTTTAAAATAATAAATCTTTTAAAATTACGATTTACTCTTTAATTTGTTTCCTTTAGGGCAGAAATAAACTGACTAAATCCTATATGTAAAACCAACCAATCAGAGCTACATATTGTCAATATTAGGTCTAACTTTATTTCAGGACATTAGAGGTCCACTGCCAAGTGACCTTAAAATTGCGTTTAAATACTGGTGGGACATTGTTTTAATTTCAGTAAAGTATTCTTGTTTTATAAATAGAAATAATTTACAACTGGACAGGACCTTTTGGATTATCTAAGGCAACTCATTTTGTAGATGAGATGTCTAAGGATAGCTTTTCTGCATTATTCTATTTTATAATTATGTTTATTAATATAAGCCACCTCAAATCCTTTCGAAAAGTAGGTGAGGAAAATTCGGAAATAAGCAAAATACACAAATAACTAAATCACCTAATTAAGTAATTTGGCTGCCTGTTGATGGAGGAACAGAATTCTGACTCGCTATCCAGTTCTCTTTTAATTAGACCATGTCACTTCCACTGGAGAAAAATACTTTTCTTCTCTCAGGTTAAATCAAATCATTAAAGAAAACCACACCGGGCCGGGCACGGTGGCTCATGCCTGTAATCCCAGCACTTTGGGAGGCCAAGGCGGGTGGATCATGAGGTCAGGAGTTCAAGACCAGCCGGGCCAATATGGTGAAACCTCGTCTCTACTAAAAATACAAAAATTAGCCGAGCGTGGTGGCGCACACCTGTAATCCCAGCTACTCAGGAAGTTGAGGCAGAAGAATCGCTTGAACCCGGGAGGCGGAGGTGGCAGTGAGCTGAGATCATGCCACTGCACTCCAGCCTGGGCAACAGAGCAAGATTCCATCTCAAACAAAAAAAAAAAAGAAAGGACGAAAAAGAAAACCATACCAAAATCAATACGTGGGATGTAAACAAAATTTACAAATGGTCTTTTGGAAAGCTATTGGAAATAGCCAAGTAATATGACAGTTATTTACCTTTATGCTGTGTAAAAGTCTGCTTTTATAATAGTTTCTGCAAAATGCAAACATCATGAAACAACTTTAGAAAACAAGGCAAGGTGCATGTATTGCAAAGAGCTTGAGTATTATTGAGGTAGGGGAGTTTATACGGGAGGCACAAATGCAATACCTATTCCAAATGATTATGAGGCTTAGATAACTACCTGTGACTAGACACTGGCTAGCCTTTGCCAAGACCCCAAGAAGGCACGTGGCATACCCGGAGAGCAAAATGTCATCTTTCCCTGTGAATTCCACAAATGCAAAGACCTCAATGGTGGCAGAAGGCTGGCAGTACGAGGGCATCCCCATGATACCACATACCTGAATTCTGTGCAGGACACGGCTGGCAAGGTTCCCCAAATGCATACTCAGTGCTGGCACAACAGCATTCAGATTTCGTGACAGCACCAAACAAAGGTTTGATACACTGGCCTCTCTTGTATCCACCATAGCATGTACTCCGCATGTGCGTGTCTAAACAGGAAGAAGCATCTGTCATCACACTGTCACTTCAAACAGAGCAGAACCCCCCAAGTCAAAGTTGAAGAGGGCTTTGTTTATCCATCATCCCTGGTGTAACTCACAGGGAATGCCTCTGATATGAGGGCTCCATTTGAAGAAAAAATAAACAAAAATAGAAAAACACAACACATTCAGCTTCTAAGCATTGGAAACCAATGGCCAGATTGTTTCAGTTTTCTAGGGACTATCATGGTTTACCAAAATGTGAGGCACTTTAATGCTGGAATTATATCTCATTTATTTTGTCTTTCTCAGGCCTGTGCAGAGCAGGAACTTAATAAACGTTGAATTAATAATGGATGAATGTTGAATCTCACATCCTGCTAAATAAGACCTTTATTAGAAATGTGGCCTATCCCAAAATAAACATGCAATTACTGAATGTCTGAATTAGGTATACTTTCCAAAAAGGAGAAAGTTTAATCTGTAAAAGGTTTGTTATATAAACCTGTAGATGTTGGTCAACTAAGCTGTGTTATCTTTACCACCAGGAAGCGTGTTTCCAGCTATGCCCAATCCTTTTCCAATTCAAATGGCTTACTGAGTACCTTTCTTAAAAATAATCTGGATAAAACTGGTATCAATTTTTCAACAAGTCTCATACTTTTTAGAAAGTCTCATAAAACTATTATCATACAGGTTTCTGGATGATCCATATTCTCCTTTGCATTCTATACTGCCCATGGACATCAATTCTCTATTAAAATGTTCATCATGAGATAACAGCATATGCACATCAATTTCAATGACCAATATCAACAAAGGAGGGCTGGAGAAAACTGAAGACAGCTATGGGATTAGGGAAGAACAGGGGGAAGGATAGGTGGGTATTCTCTTGCTTTTCACTTAGCTCATCTTTCTAATCCTCGAATTAATGTTCAATTTACACAAGAAGAGAACTGACCCTGTTGACCTGTTGCTCTGCAAATATTCTTTATATCTTATCTGCTACAGTAGAGAGCGTTTGTTACTAGTGGGCTTTATTGAGTGACAGAGGTTGAATCTCTCTCCTAAGTCTAGCCATGATGTTTTCTTACCAACACACACACGTCCATCCAGACCCACAGCCAGTCCAGGGAAGCATTCACATCTGTAGGAGCCGTCAGTGTTGACGCAACGCCCATTCATGCAGATCCCAGGGGTTTCACACTCGTTAATGTCTGTGGCAGAGAAAGGCACTTATTAAAAATGAAGTGACGTTTATCTAAAATTATAACATATTGACAATTATGTTTTAACACTTGAAAATGGGGAAGATAGGAAATAACATGCAGCATCTGCAACAAAAGCTCAAATGGCATTCTCATTTTCCTCTGAAAGAACAGTAACAAAATCAAGAGAAATCAACTGTTGGAACGTATTTTCCATAAAAAGCAACTTTAATATATTCTCCCAAGAGATTTTTGTATCCAAAATAATCACAAAGGCAAAAACAGAATCGGAGGAAGGAGAACAATGGCTGCTAGAAGACAAAGGGTTTTGTGTAATGCATAATCAGGGTAGCTCTTCCAGGGCTCTCAGAAATCTAGGGTAATAATAAACTACAGGAGGACTTTCCTTTTGGTATTCATCACAAAGACTGGCATCCCTTCTAGTATCACCCATGTCTTAGCTCTCTGGGACAATTCGCCTAAAATTAAAGGATAAACAACTAAAACCTTGATGGAACACCAAAGAAAAAGAACAGAAAATAAATATAGATTACTTCGATGACTATTCTGGGCCAGTAACAGCACTGTATGTAATTGGAACCCAGCAAAGAAAAATCTTTCTTAAACTTTACAAATACTTTATGGTATTTTATGTGTATACTTAAGGAGGTCTGGTAAAATACTTTATTGGACACATATTAATAATAGCAGAGGGTTTTTTTCCCTTTAATATGGGGAAGTACAAAAGGCACCAAAATTGTGGTTTGGAAAACATACAACACTTAGAAGCAAATGATTTTAGGTCAGGCATGGTGGCTCACACCTGTAATTCCAGCACTTTGGGAGGCCGAGGTTGGGAGATCACTTGAGGCCAGGAGTTCAAGATCAGCCTGGCCAACATGGTGAAACTCCATCTCTATTAAAAATACAAAAATGAGCTGGGCATGATGGCATGCGCCTGTAATCCCAGCTACTTGGGAGGCTGAGGTGCAAGAATTGCTTGAACCCAGGAGGCAGAGGTTGCAGTGAGCTGAGATCACGCCACTGCACTCCATCCAGCCTGGGAGACAGAGTGAGACTGTGTCTTAGAAAAAAAAAAAAAAGAAAAAGATAAAAAGCAAATGATTTTATAACAACTCCTTTTACAATATACAACTAGTGTATGTGACTATTAACTTTCTCCTGACCTTAAAAAGGCAAATTGAGAGTAAAACACCTTCATGTTTTACTTAGCTTGTGTTGTTTGGCACAAAATATATTCGGGTGGTCCAAGGTTCTGTGTACAGATTATATTTGAAACAGCAGTTATATTTAAATACAGGAACTCAAATTGGTTAGTTATTCTGGTCACCTTTTTGTTCAAACTGTGACACACAATAAAACGTGGAGACTACAACCTGAAAGGTAACACAAAGAGCTTTTAATAAGAATGGAGATGTAAAGTAGATCCAAAGGAAGGTAACTTTGGTCAAATTTAGTGGCCTCAACTTTCAGAGAGTGAACAGAGAAGCCATGTTGTTGATCAGATGAGTTAACTGCGGAGATTGAATTAGCATTGTTGATTCAGCTTTGAACAGTCACACCTTTGTGGGCTCAGGACTAAGTGCTCAGGGCTAAGAGAAAATCTTATCCCATGGCATAAAGAGAAAGATTAGAAAAAGGAAGAAATTCAGTGCACATGGGATTAATTTCTGTCTTTTTTCATCCTTCAGTCTTATTACAGTGTGTGTACCCTATGCTCTATAAGCTAGAAAAAAGAAGACATTGATAATAATACAGAGCTATGGAGCTCTCTCTCTCTCTCAGATCCTTAAGCCAGAATGCTAAAGTCAGAACAAACCATCCATATCATCAGTACTTTCAAATTAATAGAACAATCAATTTATTGATAGGATACTATTTCACTGGTTGCCAATGGTGGCCAAACCTGGTTTAATCTGTGAGGTCACAGCATTATCTGTTGGCCATACTTAATGCAGAGATACTGTGGCCTGGGTCAGCAGGAGCCTAGAGACACTAAAAGTGAATCTTAGTGTGCTCTGTGTATCAACAAGAAGATTATGTATTCTCCTAGGTCTGCTCACAAAGGGGCTTTCATATTTCTTTCTATTATTTTTTTTTGGAAGCCCAATTCCAAATATTCCAGCAATCATTCTCTTCCCTTTTCTTTTTTACTTGTACAGTGCTAAATTTGCACAATTTGACACTTTGTTTTATGCTATTTTACACTGTAGAATATTTCTATGTGTTAATCCTGTCTTCTCATATAAGTTCCTCCCACCACAGGGCTCAAAAGTACAGAAACCACCTTCCTACTTCAAATTTGAAACACCCAACTGTTTTCTCTTGCTGGGAAGACAGATTTGCACAATATTAAGAGCCACTGATGTGAAGGTCATAGAGAATGTAGGTAAACAACCAAGGGCTCGAAGTTCTTTTCAGCCTGGAGAAAATGCACATCTTGCCAAGGACTTAATACAAGGCTTTCTTCCATAACACGTTTACCAAAGCTGTCCACTAGGGGCACACAGAGAAGAGGCATCATAGGACTTTAGACCTTGAATAGCTTGACCCTCTACACTTTTGCATCTGAAACTATGCCCAGAAGCTCTAAGTGCAGCATTTTAGCAGATTTTCTGGACCTGTTTTGAGTATGAGGTTCTTTAAGAAGTCTGGTTCCAACTCAGATCCTGGACCAAGTGCAATAATCACTGATCCCTGCATAAGACAGGAGACATTAAGCACAAATTTGTCTCCAGCAACTTTTCTTAGGACCCCAATTCTCAACAGCAAAAATAAAAATCCTCATTTTTGCTTCAATACCTGGAGCAATGAGATTATTTCAAAATGGTTTACCAAACTAAAAAATGGTTGTTGGTTGTTTATTTATTCTGCTTAATCCTGTTTCCCTTCTTGCTTACCTAACTTGATAACGCCTAAATAAATTATCCTTAAAAAAAATTCTGTGTCTTAAGATGCCTGGAGGAAATTATGAGGAAGAGATCATTGCAAATAACATTCTACACCTATTCTGTCCAGGTAAAGATGTAAGAGGTGGCAAATAACAGCCATCAAGAAGCCTAACCACCATTATTCCCTAACTGGAAAGAAGTAGTAGAACTCAGCTTCTTTAGAACAATGCCCACATCTGTTGGAAGACCAATAGGCAGTTTGGATTATTTATTTGCTACATAGCTTTTGACTCCTTTGAGAATACCGTTTCTGAAATAACAACAATCTTAAGGGCATAAACTGTAGCTCTTTGGATGGCTGGATTTAAGAAGGAGTTTCAGTCAGGTTTTCCAAACCAAAATTCAAGGTACTGTAAGTGGGGAGAATCAGTAAAGAAAGGCAGTACCTCTAAACAACATAAAGAGGAGAAAAGGCAGGTGAAGAACATGATCTAAGGTTTCACAGCACAAACCTTTGCAATAACGCCCATCTGATGCCAGCTGGAATCCAGGTTTGCAAATACATTTAAAACTGCCATCTTCATTGATACACATTCCATTAAGGCACATGTTCCTTATGCTGCATTCATCCATATCTGAAAAATACGAAACGTACAGTTTCTTACGACCAGAAGAGTAAGCTTACGAAGGAAACCAATCTGGATGAAAATAATTCTGTTTCTTCATATTTCTTTCTTTTTGTTATTACAGTCTAAGGCTAATTTTCATCCAAATAATATCACCTAAGGAAGGAGAAGATGGGACATAAGAAATACATATCTCAGGTTCTTGAGTTTTGGCAGGTGCATGTAAACTTTAGGGCTAGATTTATAGGTATATCTATTTATAAAATATATAAAATTTGACTCCATAGAAGTTATCAGGGTCCTTTTTAGGAATAATAGTTTACAAACTGAAAAATGTGCTAATAGCCTAGTGGGTATATTTATTTCACAGAATCATATTACTTCTAATGCTCTGAAAATGAAAATAAGTCAAAACTAAGATCAGAGGAATCTGAAATGTATTTAGGCTACATCCTAATTCTTTTAAAGATGAAAACCAGAAGATAACTTGCAGTTTGAAGCAATTTTAAATAGAGGCAGGTAAAAAGTGGACTTTTAAAATACATGGCTCAACTATGGATTATAGATGTGCCAGTGAACCTTTAAGACACCTTAAACATTGGGGATCGTTCTTTAAATTCATCAGTATGTTATTTTATTTAATATTAAAGCTGTCTTGGGAGGCACTTGCTCTTTTAGACACAGTGTTTTCACTTATAGGCTTTAGAAAGACCAAAGTAATTTATTATATATACATATTTTAGATACATATAATATATATATTTTAGACATATATAATGTATATTTATTTTAGATGTATATTTATATCTTAGATATGTATTATTTCTATTTAAATATGTATTTTATGAATATTATCTATATATTACATATTTAGAAAAACATATATACATAATATATATAATTACATATATAGAAAACATATATAATATGTATTTTACATTATATATATTTTAGATATATATTTCACATACTGATTAGTAGCATTTTATTACTAGGCAGACACTTTAAGCAAAAAGATTATAAATGGCTAGATAATACATGGACTTAGGTATGTCCTATTTTTTAAAAATGTATAAATTCTGATTGTATAAAATTAGGAAGCATGACATTGTGCCACAAAAGTTTCATCATCACCAGGGATCTTTAAAGGGCAAGCTCTCCTAGCAAATTAAAATGTTATTTGATTCACATAAATGTAAATTAAGAAATGAATATTGTGGAAAATCAGGCTTCCCTCCCAGATAAAATAAATAAAACATATCTGATACTTTGACATTTCACTCATTATTTGGTCTTGTTAAAGACCTCTGATACTGAAATTGCAATGGAAGGGGAGGACTAACATTAGTATACTATTATTACCTTCACAGTTCTTCCCATCTCGTGTAACGTGAAAGCCTGCATTACACACGCAATGAAAACTGCCATCTGTGTTGATGCAGCGTCCGTTATTGCAGATCCGGCCATTCTGTAAACACTCATCAATGTCTACAACCAAAGTTTAAAAAGAAGAAATAGCTTTATTTAGGGGAGTCAAAATTATTTTATTTCCCCCTCCCTCCATTTGCAAACTCATGATCTTAGCTTTTGGTTTTAATTACTTAATAATATTCTCCAACATAAACTGGTTATCAAATAATGTGATATTTAGGGTTATCAGAGTTGAAAAGACATGATAAAAAACCTGTATAATTGCATTAGAGCTAACTCTAATTTCTAGTAAGACTCCTTAAATCTGAAGTCTGTAAACAAAATAGATTCTTCTTCACCATTTTCCAAGCACATTTATTGAACCAGTATAAATCATTATTTATACTGAAATTTGGCTGGCATCTTTAAATACATAATTTTAAAAGACATATTTTATAGCTATCTCAGAACAATACAAAAAAACGCTACTTTTTAAAATAATCACCTTAATTCTGCCTGAAAACCATCAATCATATCTCTAAAACGTTCATCTTCTTTATGGTAATTCTGGTTTACGTGCAGGGTTATTGCTGATAGATTCTTAGTCTTTTAAAAAACAACTTTACGAGTATTCTATCTACCAAATAAAATATTGATTCTGTGAGGGTAGTTTTCCTTTTTTCCTACTGTGGTTAGTATTGTGCCAAAGTACACAATAAAGCTTGATACGGAAGTGTTAAAATAACAATAACTCAAACAACCTGTATCTGATTTCTCACTTAAAGATGAATAATCAACCCAAAGTGGATAGCATGGTACCCTGGATTATCTGTTTCTCTCAGTTTCTAGAAGCTACAAACCTGGATAAACATCAAAGGGGATGAACACAAACCTCTTTGTCTACACAGGCACAAAATCACTTCCAGGGCTTATTCCCAGAAGATAGGGACTGGGAAACTATGTGGAGTTGGGTGGGAACATTCCTATCTGTGCAGAGTTGAGGCCACATTTGTCTGAGTATAAGCGCCCTAAATATCCCCTGCACAATGAGCACGTGTGTTTATGGCACCTCAGTTACGCTGACTGTCTACCCTGCGTCTGCATGATGTCTTGTGGTTGGCCCTCAGATGCACTTTCTTTCTGGGCAGATCCTGCAGTGGTTTCCACACAAGTCATTGGACGAGCTGAGGCAGTCTGGGCTTTTCTTCTGTCTGATCTTTGTGCCAACAACCTACGATCTTTTTCTCTCTCATTTATTTCTTAATCCTTGCTAAAAATCAGACTTGCTCCACACTCCAAAAAAATGGTAAAAACCACATATTCTTGAGCAGACTTTTTTTTTTTTTTTTAAGGATCCTATAATTTTTTGAGGCCCAAGTTGAAAATAAACAGGATAAAGAGTTCACCTTTTTCTCTCCTCATCGATTTCAGAATGCCACGGGGTTCCCCATTGCCTTATAAGACAAATTTAAAGCTGGCCATTCAAAGTTCTCCTCTACTGTGTCTCTGCCCGTCCTTCTGTCCCCTTCTATTCGGCCCCTCACATACTTCCCAGCTATGTGCACAGCCTTTTGGACCATTCTGTGGCAACTTTCATCCACAAAATCATGTGAACACATTCTCAACTTCTTATTTTCAGGATAACCTTAGCGCTAGCTCTTAAAGAAGTCAGTGCTTGAAGTATTCAGGTCATCTTCAGTCTCCAATACTAAGTCTCAGATTGATAACAACCACATACATGCGTTTATACTGGCTGGCCCTTGCCCCAGCTGAGTGCTCTCAATAACCACTTCTCTTGGCTTATTTAACAGTGCAGTCTCTGGACATTGATTTCACTTTATTTTCTATTATTGCAAAATGCTTAATACGCTATTTGTACATGTTAATTATTTTAAACAATAGTCATAATATTAAGAAGGTTCTCAATTCAGTTAAGTGTTCAACCTATCCATATTTATAATTAATTAATAGAAATGTTAGCAAGTTCAAAGGCCTTGTTCCAGTTTTTCTGCTTAAAATGGTCATTTATATGTAGTGCACTAAAATACACTGATGGCAAGAAATCTCTACGTGAGAACCAAATTCAAAAATTTTGAAACCAGTTCACTGATAAAAATTAAAACTTCTATAGGTCTTCAACTCATGAAGAGCTTTTGCTAAAAGAGGCAAATAAAATTAACTCTTGTCAATGGCTACCAATTTTCTAAAGTGATATAAACCTCACTATCTTTTATTTAACTTCTAAAAAACTTTTAAGTTCAGGGACACATGTGCAGGTTTGTTAAATAGGTAAACTTCTTTCACGGGGGTTTGTTGTACAGATTATTTCATTACCCAGGTATTAAGCCTACTACCTATTGGTTATTTTCCCTGATCCTCTCCCTCCTCCAACCCTCCACCCTCCAATAGGTTCCAGTGTGTGCTGGTGCCTTCTGGGTGTCCATGTGTCATCGTTTAGCTCCTACTTAAAAGTGAGAACATGTGGTATTTAGTTTTCTGTTCCTATGTTAGTTTACTAAGTATAATGACCTCCAGCTTCGTCCATGTCCCTGCAAAGGACATGATCTCATTCTTTTTTATGGCTGCATAATATTCCATGGTGTAAATGTACCACATTTTCTTTATCCAGTCTATCACTGATGGCCCCTTTTATTTAACTTTAATAGAGTATTTGCCTATTTTTTTCTGTCTTTACTGATTAATGATACAGTTCATTTTGTGCTCAATTTAGAGATAGAGATGGAGATAGATGTTTGGGCTCCCTGACAGGGATCGTTATTTATTTGTTTTAGAAACTTAGTACATTAAAGTCATTTAATAAAAGGCATATTGGATGGCTTAATAAATTAGTTAATAAACCTGATGGGAAACTTTTTATGAGGGACATTTATAGCAGTGCTTCTCAAACTTCAATGTACATACAGATCGCTGGGGGATCTTGTTAAAATACAAAGTCTGCAACAGTATGTCTGTGGTGGAACCTGAGATCCTGCCTTTCCAAGCAGCTCTAGGTGATGCTGCTGCTGAGCACACTAAAAAGCAGCAAGGGCTTAGAGCGACATCCTTAGCTTTTAGAACTTTCCATGAAGAAATTAATCGCCCATAATTTCAACTGAAATTTTCCTCAGTTGATGCGTCACAAAGGACAATCCCACTCTCTACTTCTCACATGAAAACTTAAGAGGCAATAATAGTGACGAGACATCAGTACTGAAAATAAGACTTTTCCTGCAGGCATGGATGCATCTTATAAAATAACTTCAACGCTTGCCAGATTTTATGACACTGTCTTTCAGAATGACAATAGGTGGAACTAAGTTCAAAAAAGCCATGGAACTCTATTAGTCTCTTCCGGCATGGGTTATTTAAACTCCATGGAACTCGTCTGAAGTCAACCCCCAGTTAGCATATATGTCCCACATTCCACGCCAGGACCATACCTCGGCATTCTGTCCGTGTGAGTGTGCTCTGATATCCAGCTCGGCACTGACAAGTGTACGAACCCTGGTTGTTGATACACTCACCACCAGCACAGGGGTTTTTCTCACATTCATCAACATCTGCAAAGCACAATGTATTTTAGTGCAAAATTAGATAGCAATACCTCATAATTCTAAGATGTTCTTGGTTCCTTTTACACATATAAAACATTTTCCTTTTGAGAAATAAATAACATAATAAAAGGATCTTTTTTCTTTCCACTACAATATGTCATTAGCCATTCAAAGACTGGTTGAGCAGTTAAAGTGTATTATTTTCATGTGTCATTTTGCGGAGAAAAATTCCAAACAAGTAGCAACTCAACAATCTGATCTAATAAACATTTTCTCTTCCTTAAGTCTGATCGAAGAGAATCAAACAGACTAACATTTCAGAAGTGGCTTGTGGATAGGATTCCAAGTATCTCTTGAAGCTCTATTTTTTCTAATGAAAAGAAGGTCTAACCATATCCAAGCATTCCCTGCTGAGTTCCACTAAAATGTCAGAACAAAACATGAAGCAACTGTTGTTTAAAGGGCAGTTCTCAATCACCATAGAGTCGACCCCATCCCCAGATGTGTTCAATACACAAGCTCACACTAGTTTTACAGTCACTTAGAATTATCAGTACATTTAGAGATAAACTGGTTTATATGACCCTACTTGCAAACAGGAGGAAGCTAAAATTTAGTGAAGATAACCCAGTTGTCCACATGCTTCTTAGTGGCAGATACAGATCTGACCTCACATTCCCCAACCCTGAGTTAAATGTTTCCACTTCTACTCAGATCTGGATGACCTCTAGAAGGGGTGTTCACATCACCAGGAAATTAAATAGTTCGGGAAAGTAAGAACTCATCATTTCTGACCAATCATAAATTTACAATTATAAAATTAGAATTCATAACAGAACTAAGAGGTGAGTTTATTTTAAAAACAAGTTGATAGGAACTGAGTATTCTTATCCAATCCAACAAATTGATTACTCTTGTATTACATTTTCTCCCTTCACCAGCTTAAATGCCTCATCAGCAATTTAAAATTTCTTTCTTCCATTTAAAGTAATTAGTCTAAGAGAGTTGGTAAGCTACACATTTAGACTAGTATAATGTGCAAAATTCCATAATTTGGGGATATTTTTAATGTTTTCTTTTAATGGTTAGGCTTTTGGTAGGTTGTCTTAAATTGGAGTTACCAGAAACGAATTGAGTATCTTTTACAATGAAAGTTAAAAGTAACTTTAATAGGCAGAATAATGACCTCCCAAATATGCTCATGCCCTAATTCCCAGAACCTATGGATATGTTATATAGCTAGCAAAGGGGAATTAAAGTTGTAGATAGAATTAAGGTTGGTAATCAGTGATCTTGAGATGGAGAGGGTCTCCTGGATTATACAGGTGGCCAAATGCAGTCACAAATATCCTTAAATGTGGAAGAGGGAATTGCAAGAGAGAGTCAGAGAGAGAGAGAGAGAGATTTGAAGATGCAACGCTGCTGGCTTTGAAGATGGAGGACGGGGCCATGAGTTAAGGACACAGGCAGCTGGTAGTAGCTGCAAACGGCAAGGAGATGGATTCCTCCCAAGAGCCTCCAAAAGGCACACAGCCCTCCAAACACCTGGATGTTAGCCCAGTGAGACTTGTGTTGGGCTACTAACCTACAGAGCTGAAAGATAATATAAACTTGTATTGTATTAAGCCACCAAGTTTGTGGTAATTTGTTATAGCAGCAATCGAAAACCAGTAGAGTCAAGGAACAGAATTGCAACAGACCCGTGGTGCCAACCTAGGATGGATCACGTACCAATACACTCCCCACGGAGGTCCAGCTGGAACCCTTTGTTGCACTCACACCGGTAACTCCCAGGAGTTGGAATGCAGCGTCCATTTTGACAGAGATAGCGGACCAACTGGCAGTAATCAGTGACGTTGACTGGCAGCACCCCTAGAAGAACATTAAGCCCCAATAAAATTATTTTAACTATGGTACCTTTCATCAGTACTTAATCTGACAATAATGAACAAGATGTTGAATCAGAAAGGAAAGAGGACACTCTTTGGGCAAAGGTCGTCTAGTGACAACAGAACATATTTCCACCCTGCCAACAGAGATCACATTGCACTACGTGTGCATAGCGGAGCTAGCAACCCAGCTGCAGGCTGCTTTTCCCTGCCCTCTTCACCACCTCACTCTCAAACCTCTAGTTTGCAGAAATAACAAAGGCATAGAGAGATTGGTATTGAACTACTTATGAAACTGCCTTGCAAGCTCTATAACCTAAAGTATAATTTTATATCCTCTCTATTAACCCTTTCCGTGAATCAGATTTAACTATCGCCCATAACTCTCCCATAGTTGCCTGAAAACATCCATAACAAAAGGACATTAATCTCTGGAGAATAGGAAGCCTCCCGTTTTTCTCTATGCAATAGGAAAATTGAGATATATAGATGATATAGATACAGATAACATATGTAAACCAAAAATTAATATAACAATTTATAAACTTATTTAATGACTAAAGCAGCATAAATAAACAATAAAAAATGTTAACTTGAACAATGCAAGAAAAATAACTAGATGATTTTTGAATTCTTACGTGGTGGTTCCCGAGATGGATATGGATATTCCACTGGTGGTCGAGGGACCGGAATTTGAGGTCCAGGAGGAAAGCCAGGAGGAACAGGGAGAACTGGAGGAATGGGGCCAAGGGGTGGGGGAGGATATTCTGGTCTCCCAGGAATTACCATAGGAACAGAGCACAGCTTGTTGAAATCCTCTAGAAAAACACAACAAAACAAAACACAACAGCTGAGCTGTAGCTTATGATCATAGGCCCACAGAAGTCATCCTTATTTTTTTAAAGATTTTTTGAATAAAATTGATCCTCAAAACTCACAGGTCAATTGGAGAAAAGAAAAAGGAGCAACTGACTGGATTTCCATTTTTAATACCTGCAGCAGCAACCACTCTGGAACAATATTTCAAAACCAAAGCCCTATTCCTCCCAAAACCTCGGAGTCTTTATTTGTATCAACATTCACCTCGTGGAAAACATAAAGTATTACTTTCTCCATCCAGTCCCACCTGTGGATCCCACAGGGCTCCACAGAATACATTAAAAAGTTTGGATTTTATTTTATGCACAGTGTAAAACCACTGGATATCTTCAACAGGGGCGGGACATGATCAGATGACCATTTTCGGAAGATCATGCTTACAATTACAACATATGAAGAACATTACTGTGGGGAGGCAAGGCTGTCACAGAAGACCAAGGGGGAGATGATGATGTCTGGATGGGGGAGGCAGTGATTGAATCAGACAGAAGTGGACCAATCTGAAGCACATTTTAGAGATAAATGTATAGTGCTCAGTGAAGTAATAAGTGTCAGAGCTCATGAGACAAGAAGTCAAGAATGACTCCTAGTTTTCTGGTTGAGCAATTGGGTGAATGTTGGCGCCCTTCCCTGGATGGGAAAAACCATGGTGGTAGCAGGTTTGGTGGGTAGAAGCCAAGTTCCATTTTGAACGTATGAGTTTTGAGATATCAGACATCCAAGTGGAGCTATCACTTCGCAGTTGTAAAAGACAGTGTGAAGCTTAGAGGAATCAAGGCTAGATGTGAGTTTCAGAGTCATCAGTACAGACAGGTGATATTCAAAGCCATGGGGATGGATGAGCTCATGTAAGGGTGGTGTGGAAGGGGAAGAGAAGGGAGTACAAGGACAGAACCCTGAAGAATACTGATTCATAAAAGAAAGCATTATCAATGGAGAAGTGGTCCGTAAGGGGAGGAGAAATACCAAGGGGTGGTGGGTCTGGTATTAATGCTGCATAGTGACCGTCTGAATGAGGACATCCTGACTTCATCATCTGCTTTCCTATGATTCTGCATTTTCAGGATGATTACTATTTTTCACAGCATCAGGTCTTTATCAAATAAACCATCTTTAGGTTTTGACACATTTGTTCTGGGCTTCCAAAAGGCTGTTTTTAAGCAGTATCCAGGTTTCCAAGGCTGTATTTATTTTATTCATTTTCATGTTGCCTACAAATAGCCATGTTTTATCACAGTTGCCTTCTGTAAGTAGCCTATGTGACTTTTACATTTCATTTCTTTCCTCTCTTGCTAGGATGTTGGTAATTTTATTTTCCCAGTTGCGATTTTCTCATGGATACCTTCTATGCTAGTTTTAGCCATTAATAGAAATTAGACTAATATTTTTCTTTTCCTTACAGACTACAATTTAACTTATTTTCAGATAGTAACATGTCTTACTGAAATGCATTCATATTTCAACCCCATGGGACATTCTGCCAATTTATATGAGGTTAAATATGCCTAGCTACTATGAACGGTACTTTCTGGTCCGTTTCTAAAGTTTCTTCATTCTTATTTGACATTTCCAGCTCAGGTCAAGTTTATGTTTTCAGAGAATTCTCTTATAGCATTTTAATTATGATTTCACTGGAATTTCAAATCACAGAGATACTGACATACTCGAATGTATTTGTAAAGGAATTCTATGTTGTTCATGCTTCCCTGACTCAGGATGTCACAATCCTGCTTGTCAACCAACAATGACTCTTCCTATAGACTGATCATCTGTATGTGCCATATCCATCATTCCCTGGGAACCTGCTCTTACCAAATTCCTATCACTAAGACTGTGTAGTCTTTGAAGTCAGGGATCATCTCTAACTCATGACTAGTTCCCACTCTCAGCCTTGCCCTGCAAATTGCACATAACAGGAATTCATTAACTATGTGCTGGATTTAACTGAATGACAATTATATTACAGAACTCACTTTGCTTCTAAGCATTTGTAGGTACCAATTCAGCCTTTCTTTTTAAGACTTTTTGAATTTATGTAAAAGAAATAACTTATCAGCCTTTGTGCTAATTAGGTGGGTATTTTATTTTAAGAATGCCATTAAAATTCATCTTAACCTCTCTAGGAAAGTGCATCAGACTGAATCCTATATTTCTTCCTATTTTTTACAGATTAGTAATCTTCTCATTGCCCCTTTACATTCAGGATCAGCAACATGGCGCTAATTTTGTTCAGCTGATGTCCATCTTTCCTATCTCCACTGAACCCAAGATGATGCTGATTTATTTTTTAAAGAGTAAAAAGCTGGCCAATCTAAAATCCTTCCTGCGTCACTCTCTGTAAGAGCCCAGATCTCTAGCACTGGTACTGGAACATTTGGACAAACAAAAACCTACCTGCAAATTATTTTGCTCTATAAATCTGTTTTGCCCAAGGCTTCTCAGGGCTGTGCATCTCTCAGTGGTATACCTGGGAGAACAGCTCCCTGTAAAGCCACACACAGGAACCTGGTCGTCTTCTCCAACTGTCCCAAAGTAGGTCTTCCTGCAGGCACCTAAACCTGCTCTAGTCCTCTTCTCTATTCAACGCCTTAACACAGGAAGGAATCCACATCAAAGCTGCTGATTTCCTAAGTTAACGTATGCATTTTAAAAGCCATTGTCCTGGTACCTAGGCCCTGACTTAGTAGGAAGTCATGTGCTTCTAAACAGTGATCCACTAAATGGTTCCCTACTGGACTAAAGAAGGTAAAGTTCATCTATGTATTTGTTTATTTATGTATTATTTTTAATTGACAAGTAAAAATTGTATATATTCATTGTGCACAACGTGATGTTTTGAAATATGCTCAACTGGTGGGAAAGATGTTGCCTAGTAAGTTGCTCTATTTGAATGCCTCCTATAGCAAGATTTTGCTGAATATTGTGGAAGTGTAAAAAGCATGAGAAATATGAGGCTACAATAATGAATGAGATTTCCTAATGAGATTGATCAACCAGTAAAAGAGCAATGTGTGAACACACATATAGGACTCATGCCACAGTCATACTACCAGCCAGAACCACAGGAGCACGAGGAAGAAGGGAGCACTTCCAGCTGCAGCTACCTGGGGACATTCATGGATTAGGTCATGTTTGAGTAGATCTTTAACAAGACTAGAGGACATATAACAGGCAAGGATGGCAGGAGTAGGGAGAAAGAGACTGAACTGGCAAGAAGTTTTAGAAAAAAAGTCAACTTGAATTTAGAAATGCTCAGATTGGGTGCAATGAAAACTCAATCATATAATTTAAACTACTATAAAGAACAAGAATTAAAAGGTGAACTGGGATCAGATTTGGGGACTCTAAATGCTGTGCTAAGTAGCAAATGTTCTTTGCAAGAAATGGAGTGAATTGGCCACTAAATATTGCCTGAGTTCGTCCTGGAGAAATATTTTTGGATATCTTTCTGGACTAACGAAAGTGTGCTGTATTTATATATTTGTTTAGTTATGTATTTCAAACTAACGAATACAAATTGTATGCATTCATTGTATACAACATGGTGTTTTGAAATATGCTCAATTAGTCAAAAGGTGTCTCCTTTTTCCCCCTAGACACAATTTTTTAAACTGAACTTCACTGACTCATACTTTGGGAAAGATACATGGCAACGGTGGATTTCAGAGACTAGTTAGGAGGCTGCAGGAACAGTCCAGGCTACAGAAAATATGCTTCTAATGGAAACAAAAAAATGGACAGATAAAAGAGATACTGTGAAGGAAAAAAAAAATAAGCAGGACTTTGCAGGAAGGAAAGAGTCCAATGTTAAGAAAAAGGAAATGTGTCTCCTGAACAACTTATCTGAAAAATTCTGAGAGCTGAGTTTTACCCTACTGAGCTTTTGAGTACTATATGAGAGCCAGTAAGTACTAAAATGAGAATAAGTACTTCCCCAAAAGGTTTCTGTTAAGTAGTAATAAGCCAGCTAAGTCAAAAGCAGTACCTGAAAACAGTACTCTTCATACAGACCTCTGTTTTTTCTCTCTGCATTATGTGGGGAGATTTCCCTGGATGTCATCTCTTATACTTTTTGGAGTCTATTCATTTACCCCGGTTTCCATTATGTCTGCATCATGCACATCGTCATTGGGCTTGTGAGGATATTCTGCAGATAACAGGGCTCTTACCGGTTGCTCTGATGGGACACATCTCAGGGGCGACAGTGACCCCTGGAGACCAGCATCGGCCGGCATCACAGCAGCACTGCATTTTGGTTATGGACTGTGGCAGCTGGTTAGAGCAGCGTCCGTTTGTCAGTGCTGTGTAACAGTATCCTGGGCGAACATCTGAGGACAAAGAAACACATACACACACACATCACTGAGATGAGACTTGTAACAACACTCCCCGGCCACAGCAGCTCCACACTTCACACTTGGGCTACGGCAGGATTAATTCACACCTCTGCCCCCTGGAAGGGAAGCTGCGAGCGCTGCACGGGAACAATGCTCAGTCAGAAATCCCTGGTCTCACACCTTTTGCCCCTGTGTGCTGGTGCACATGGCTGAAGTCCCACATTCCATACCCAAGGTGGGAACGAATGATTAAAACCATGTGTACCATAGGAAAAGAGAGACTAAGAAAATCACCAGCAGTGACAGTCAATTATATACACATCTTTATATGTCTCTATGCTGAAGAGAGACTGGGTTTTCCTTGGTTTCAAACTACTTAATTCGAGTCATTTTAGGAAAATAGTTATGTAAATCTATTTTAAAACAACATTCAGTCTATATTTCTAAAAGATCTTTCTTATTTTTCAGTCTGTAACTGTGAGAGTCAGACCTAAGTTTTTTGTTTTGTTTTGTTTTGTTTTTTTTAAAGAATGAGCCACTTTGCATTTAGATCCAATGCTTATTAGTCAAGATTTCCTTTTGTCTTGGGGCCCTAACAGATTTTATAAGGTACTAATTATTTATAACTTCAAAATGGCACATGATTCCAAGTTCTTAGTCCTATAGGATACAATAGCTCTAGAAGGATTTTGTTGTTGTTTTTGGCAGAAAGTGTCTTCTCAAAGCAACACGGTAAGACACTTTTCTACATCACTTCTATTGGGTTACATCATGTCTAAGTGTCATGATGTCCGACACACTGCAGTGCAACTCTGGGTTACTGAAAGAGTTTGTGACACAGGAAAAACCTAACGGCTCGCTACGCCTTTGAGATATTACCATGAAACAGTGAAGGCGGGTAGCAAAGTGCAAAACACTTTTACCTGCCTGACATGTGCCGAGGGTGTACCTCTCTTCAAGTAAACTGTATCTCTATAGAGATCACATAAAATTAAATTTTGAATAGTAAATAATATTGTCAATATGCTTGTTATTTAAAGCAGGGGTCTCCAACCCTCAGGGGCCCCCATCCCCAGTCCTGGTCTGTGGCGTGTGAAGAACTGGGCTGCACAGCAGGGGTGAGCGGCAGGTGAATGAGTGAAGCTTCATCTGTAGGTACAGCTACTCCCCATTGCTGGTATTACCGCCTGAGCTCCACCTCTGTCAGATCAGTGGCAGCACTAGATTCTCATAGGAGGGTGAACCCTGTTGTGAACTGCGCATGCGAGGGTTCTAGGTTGCGTGTTCCCAATGAGAATCTAATGCCTGATGATCTGTCACTGTCTCCCATCACCCTCAGATGGGACCATCTAATTGTAGGAAAACAAAGCTCAGGGCTCCCTTTGATTCTACATTATGGTGAGTTGTATAATTATTTCATTATATATTACAATTTAATGACAACAGAAATAAAGTGCACAATAAATGTAATGTGCTTGAATAATCCTGAAACCATCCTCTCCTCCAAGTCCATGGAAAAATTGTCTTCCACAAAACCAGTCCCTTGTGCCAAAAAGGTTGGGGACCACTGATTTATAGGAATATAAAGGTTAAATCCTTTTGTAAAGCAAAGATCTTGCATAGCCAAAAATCCATCCCTGGGTTTCCTGTAAGTCTGAATGTTAAATTTCAAGTTTTCTCAAAGAGGGTCATACCTGCAATTGTTATCATCCACATCATTCTTAAGAACACAAAGCCCTCATGTCTTGAGGTTTCAATAAATTAATAAAATGAAATAAAATAAAAACAAGGCTAATTTAGAAACATTTAAATTATTAACATCAAGTGAAGAAGGCTAAAACAAACCTAGACAAACCATAAAAGAAAATTATGGGTCAGTTTTAAAGGATACAAGATTATTTCCGAAAAGTACTTAAAACCACTAGCCAGTATAAATGTGCTTTCCAGAATTTTTTTGTGGTTCCCGTTCCTGTACCTCTGGTCAGACTAATAGTTTCACCAAAGAGGCAGAACAAGTTTTATTCCAGCCTGGTCCAGGATAAACGGCTGGAGAGGGAGTATAGACAAGTATGCTCTCTGTGAAGCCTCAGGTGGCACCTCCCCCGTCAAGAGGGCAGAGAAATTGAACTTCCTACATTCTAATTTGCAATGCCTTAAAACCACTAATACTTTATATACTTGGGAATTAGTAAATATTTGGGGCATGGAAACCAAAGACTGTTGAGAATGGGAAGAGATATTCAAAACTGGCTTATATCCCAGCTTCAAATGAATTCGGTGGTCAAAACCCAGTGTAAACACTTGACCAAATTATGGAATTTGTACATATAATTTTCAGCATGGGCTATCTTTCAGAGCAAAACTAGGGCCTACAGTTGCCAATGACAAAAGCTTAATGGGCTAATGTCTATTATTTTGCTAATTAACTACGATACCATGTTATTGCCCATCTGGCTGACTTATATGTTAAATCAATGGGTCACAAACTCTTGAGCAAAATGGTGAATGCTAGGGGTAAAAAAAATTACAAATCAAGTTTGGGTTACTGGCAGTCCCTGATTTACAGATGGCACCTGCACATATAAAAATAATTTTTCTAATTTCTTTTTTTTTGCTGAAGAAGTACCTTTGTTAAAAACACACATTTATATAACTTATAATTTTAATGAAAACCTACAGGCTAATAAGTAAAGGAAGTAAAAAACTGAAAATCAGAAACCATTTGGATGGAGGACCTGACCCCCAGGACACCTCAGCCTGAAGTTTTTCACTTCGTTAGGCAGCAGTGCCACATCAAGTTGCGGGGAAACCGTTGCGGTGATATGACATTTTGTACAGAGGGTAAGGGGTGGCTGTAGACTAACCTGAACACCTTCAGGAGCCAAGCTAAGGGGAGAAGAATGTCAGGATCTGGAGGACATAAAGGGACACATAAGGAACCACAAACACCTTCCATTTTAAATCTGCCCTGGCCAAGACACCTGGCAAGGAGGAGGAAATCTCACTCTTTTCTCCCCTTTTGAATCACTTGGCCCCTTATTCTCAGGACCCAGAAATCACATTATATCAAAGCAAATATATTATGGATTAAATAGGTGTTTGCAGGTCGTCCTAGCCTGTCAACAGGCCTCTCCTAACCTGTCATCAACATGGTTGTGTACAACCAGGAGCTAGGAGTGGTGAGGCTCAAACTAGGGAAAGGACATCTTTATGACTCCTAGGAGTCGAAGAGAGAGAACACAACAATATAAAAAGACAACCCTACAGGCAGTATTACAAATGCCACAGGAAGATCACAGAACAACAAATAAAATAATACTAAGAGAGCTTAGAACACAAAGGGAGCTCGGGGCTGGGAGGTCTGAGAGTCTCAGAATGTGGGGGCAGAAGGTACCCGTTGGAATTTTATGGTTAGAAGAAATGTGCACGGAAGATACTGCATACCACTATCTACATAGTGGGTTTTCTATTGGTGAGACCAACTAATTCCAAACAACTGTCTTACGAACAAGCCTTGGATTTGTTTATACTGTTAGGGGCTATTTCTATTTTCTCATCACTAGGGATAGGGTCTCTGTTGCTTACGATGGAGGGAAATAGGAGCACTGGGGAAGGCAGAAAGGTCACTTGGATCATTTTGTATGACAAGTTGCTAATTATGGGCACAATAGAGTTCCAAAGAAGAAACGGGGCTTGCCTAGGGATCTGGCAGGAAAGAGCGAACTGCATCCAGAGCTGAGGGGTAGGAGGCAATGAGGGAAGTCTGGGCTGTGCACTCAGGTCACAATGGAATCCCAGATCCCTCTCTCACTACCCACTTAAACTACTGGGCCATTATTTATCTAGCCTCTCTCAATCTCAGCTGCTTCCCATCTACCGCTGTGAAATGAACACTAAGTCAGATAATTTACATAAAACACCTCATACCCCGTGATCCAGGGATCTTAGTTCCCCTCCCTTCCTCCTTTGTAAAAAGTTAGTATGGATATATTTGATAAAAAGAAAATAACTTTTAAAATGTGAACCATCTGATATGTAAATATATCTTAATCTTCACGCAGTTTGAGGCTTTCTTAAAGTCCTTAAATATCAGACTGTGCACTTTGGAACTTGAATTTTAATCTAGAACACTGCACTTTGAAAGAAGTCTTAACAATTGTTAAATCCAGCAGCTGTCAACTCTATTTTTTTTTTTTTTTTCCAGACAAAGTCTCGTTCTGTCACCCAGGCTGGAGTGCAGTGGCATGATCTCAGCTCACTGCAACCTCTACCTCCCGGCTTCAAGAGATTCTCCTGCCTCAGCCTCCCGAGTAGCTGGGATTACAGGCGCCCGCCACCACGCCCGGCAAAGTTTTGTATTTTTAGTAGAGACAGGGTTTCACCATGTTGGCCAGCCTGGTCTTGAACCCCTGACCTCAGGCAATCTGCCCGCCTTGGCCTCCCAAAGTGCTGGGATCACAGGTGTGAGCCACTGCGCCCAGTCAAATCTAATTTTTAAACAATAGAACCCCTTATTTAATTGATACCTGACATGGAAGCCTAACACTCACAGCAGATAAAGTGAAATTGCTATGCCTAGACTGCGTGTGTGGGAGTGTGGCGGGGACAAGAGCCCTTTCCACTCAGCCCTCTCCCTTTTCTCTGTGCTCTCCCCAATCCCTGCAGCGCTGGAGAGCTTTGAAACACTTGAAGGATCCACTGGACAGACTGAAAACCACTGATTTCTAAGTCCTAATGGAAAACTACTGAGGGTTTGAGCAAGAGTGTTATTTAATCAAAGCACTATTTTAGGAAGATAAATCTGACAAAATGGATTGTAGAGAAGCCAAGAAGCAGGGAGACCAATTAAGAGATTATTAAAAAATTTCAGGCCAAATTAACATAGATTCCGGGGAATGACTGAAGGTGGGGGTAAAAAGAGAGAGACACCTGGGATGGCTTCAAGGTTAAATGCTGCATGACTGCAACATTAATTAACAGACTGAAGATATCTGTAAGGTCTCCCGGATCATCCCTCTTTTATGGGAGGCAAAACGTCTCCAAAAAAGACCACAAGGTGCCTCTGTTTTTTAAGAGGGCAGTGAACTGTTAAACACTTTTCTAAAAATGTACATTTTACCTCAAATGATAAATTATATGTGCCCCTTAACAAGCTTGTCTAGAAAGTTGTTTGTTATGGAAGTGACATATGCAAACCATGCATGCTGTTTGTAATTAAACCTACCTATGCATCTGGTACCATCTGGAGAGGTGTAAAAACCAGGAGGACATTTGCAAAAGTAACTGCTGACTGTGTTTGTACATTCGCCCCCATCACAGATCCCAGGAATGGTGCTGCATTCATCAATATCTGGAATATAAAAAAACAATCTCAGCATTTGTAGAACACAATATAAAACCGTTCATCAGTACAAGGATTCAGACGTAAATACTCGACAAATCATGTCCCTGGAAACAGCCATCTTTAAAAAGTACAAGCTGCATGGAGAACAGTCAATTCAAAGGTAGATGCTGCTTCTTTCAACACAGACTTACCCAAAAGATTTACCAAATTCAGCAGACTAGGGCAAAATGAAATGACCCCCCTTTAAAATCTAAAACTGTGTACTGTTGTTTCACCAAGTAACTATAGCATGCTAATGTTACAAATGTTATTTATTTTAAAATTTTGTTTTCCTTTTGTTTCCATGTTTTGCATTAAGTTAAACTCCCCGACTAATTATTTTATATTCCGCATCACTTCTTGCATTGCTTTTCAATCTATTTTCCACAACACAGATACTGAAATCCTACAGAGGAGATCTTGTGGTCTGAGTGTTGACCCCAACTTGGCCAATTTGGTGTTCTCAGTGGCACCCAAACTACCATTATGATGGTCTTTTGTGGTTGGTGAATGAACTGTGATGGACTGGGTGCTCTAACCAATGTCCCCTTCAAAGAGGGACTTGCTGCCTAGGAGGCTGGGAATACTGTCAACAGATGGTCTTTGGCTCTCAGCCCCTTCCGAGATAGCCTGAGTCGCAGAGAGCCCCCTTGCCCAAGGCACCCCACACCCAATAAGCAATTGTGGAGGAGGATCAAAGTCTGGTGCATCCTGCCCCAGTGGGAGACAACACTGACGGCCACTCCAATTCCCCAATTCCTTCTGGGGCCAGTGGAGGCTGTTGATGGGCTGCACCCCAGCTTGCCTTCTCTGCACGCTCTTGCCTCTTCCCCTTTTCTTCTGCCTCTTCCCCTTCTCTTCTGCAGGTGTTGATCCCAAGGACATCCTCTAATAAACATCCTGAATGCTACGGAGGCCAAAGCTGGGGTTAGCCCTCAGACCACTGGTCTCCATCAAGGAAGCAGTAAAATTCCCTTAGGACAAATTTGACCATTTCCTTCAAGGAGAGATTTTCAATGGCCTGACCCACACACTGACAAATGTCAACAGATACGGCACCAGCAGAAGAAGAGAAAAAAAATGAGAGCTTCCTTCTTAGGCTAGAAGTAAACTCAGGGCACAGGGAATCTGCCTGGCCTCCTCTCTGAGACCAGTAGAGCTTTCTGCACTGACCCTGGGAGAGGTGACATTTGACCCAGGCCTCCCGGCAGTATTACAATGGCCAGGCTGACACCATTAAAACTGGGAAAGGCTTATGACCCCCAATAAGAACATTTATTCTGTAGGCTAAGTGCTCTCTTCATTTATAAAACAAAATAGAGTTCTAAGTGAACCAGATTCAAGTATCTTCTGACTCAGGTTCACCCTGTTAGTAAAAAAGGCAGCAATGACAGTGTTTACATGCAGTTTAACCTTTTTAAAACCAAAATCACCATTCTTCCAAGCTAGGCTAGAGGCTAAACCAAACAATATTTCACTGCTTATATTAGAGTCAATGCTAACATAAACAGCACTGTCATTGCAAAATTATGTAACGGTAAAGGTGCATATTCTATTCTGACAGACACAAATTTCACTAGAGTCTGTGAAAGGGTCAGGTAGAGAAACTGCCAAGGGCAGACAGAGCCTAGGGTTACCCACGTAATATCTCAAGGCAGCCACACTTCTGCTTAACACAAACAAAAGGCAAGTATGTCAAAGACCCTACAGGATTCAAAGCTTCATTTAAGGATAGAGAAAGGTATAATTACAATTAAGAAGAATGTACTTTTTTCAAAGTGTCCCTAAAAGTTAACATCTGAGTCCTGCCAAAGATGACATGAGGAGACAATGTGGTATTATATTTTTTCTCAGCCCATTAATATAAATGACAGCTACCATTCGTATTAAGGCCACATCAATATCCAAAAAGTTTAAGTGACAGCCTATGTCAGAAAATTTTATTTAAAAAATAGAATTAACATTGGCAGAATGGGGGAATCATCTTTTCCATGCTGGCTGAGTGAGATTTGGGCCCTTTATTGAAGATAACAATAACAACGACAATAATGATGAGAGTTTGCAGGTGCTGAGTGCTAGGCAGAGTCAAAATGCTTGATGAGTGTCCAATCATCTAATTCTTACAATACAGGTAGGATTGTGGGCCTGATTCTATACCTCTGCTGCCCAGGTACACCTCTTGCATTACACTGAGGCCTTCAGAAAACTGACACGAATCAAACCTGAAACAACAGCAAAGAGGCTCATCATTTATAAAGGGAGGCTAAACCCAAGTCTCCAACTGGCAGGGGTTTTTAGGGTGGGTGTGGGGAATTTCCACCTAGGTACATGTCTTTGAAAGCCAGCAGGTCACGAAATAGGTCACACTGCACACCTCCCTGAGTTCACACAGATTAAGATAAAATGGGACTAGGCCAAATCATTACATTTGAAGGAGCTTAAATGACTTCAAATTCCCCCAATATGTCCCCTTCTCAGTGACACACCCTCTTGCCTTCAGGTGGCTAGTGCCTTCCCCCTTTCCTAAACCATCTTGCTTCTCAGTGGCATGGCTTTGTAACAAATAAAAGCAAGAGTTCTATCTATTACCAGGCTGTGGTGGAAATTCCTGATGGCAAAGGCCAGAATAAGGTGTTTGAATTGGATTCGCTCACACTCTGAAACTCGTTCATATGAATTTATTATTTCTCCAAGTTCTTCCCACTCTATGTTCGTCTCCTTTTAATTGAATTTCAGGCATCCCAAGTTAAGAGGGAACTTGAGAACGGTGACTTTCTCAGAGTTTCTACAAATCAGGCTGTGTCAAATGCCAGTCATGAAAGTAAACCAGGTGGGGAGGCCTAGTGGGGAGTGGGGCTTGGCTGGGAAGAGCTATTTCCATGCTCTGGACACTTCTCCCTGCTTCCTTGAGGCAGCAAAGGAGGCAGAGCTGCTGGGGAGTAGCTGTCCCATGGTAGCTGTCCACGACTCCACTGGCTTCTTGCTGTGACCTTAAGAAGAGACACAAATGGCAGATCTCTTCCTTCCTATTTGCCATCTGTCCTTTGTTTTTGCTCCTTCTCATCCTTCAGTCTCATCTGTTCTCCCAGAGCATTCTCCTTGTGCCTAGGCTCCTTTATCCTATGGCTCCTCTGGCAGAATGGGAGGAAAGAGTGTGGAGGGCAGATGGATGGAGCTTGGTGTCTGTTCTGGGACGGGCATCACCATCTATTACTCGGCTATCGAGAAGCTCCATCCAAGATTGTGGACGTGACAAGAGAAGCCCCATCCTGACAGTTAACCTGATCCTGACTGCCTAGATACTAACACAATGAGAGAAAAAAATTAAAACCTATGGCAGCTGTTTAAAAGTAACATGTGACACACTAATGATCATGAATGCCACTGAGCCTGTGAGCTTAACTTTGATTGTACAAACTCAACCCAGTGTAAAATGTATCACTAAAAACTAAACAAGCTGACTCTTCCAGTCACGTTGACTATTTTATAGTCACACCATGTACGCCAGCTTTTATTCATGCTGCATCCGCTGTCTGATCACAACTTAAAAATGGAGTCTGAATTCTGGAACTGGAAAGAACCCCCAGATAGCATCTTGTTCAACCCCCTCATTTGAAAGTTGAAGTAACTCAGAGATGGTAATTGACTTATCTAAGATCACACAAAGGATTAGAGACTTGACCAGACGGCATCAAGGATGGGGGCCAGGCCTGCCTTATTTCCAGGGCTCTTTCACCTTCACCACAGAGATGTTTTTTTCAACTAATTGTATAGAGAGAGCCAGTTACCTTGAACAGTAAAAGTCTAGGGCCTGCAACCAGCTGAAGAGGACGGAGCTCCATCTGTGGTACTGGGTTAAGCTACCCCGGGAATTCTCCTTAGCTTCTGACAGGATAAGAGCCTCTAACAGTAAGTAGCCATGAGATAAATATGCCATTATTTTGGAAAGGGGAAGTCCTGAGGTTTTTGGCTCACATATTATGGAGTGCATGGATTTAAAAGCTACATTTTTTAAAAGGTCCAGTGCATCATGCAGTGCTATTATAATTGCTAAAGGCTGGGCTGACGATAATCTAAATCCCAAAATATTAGTGGTTAATTAGGAATCCAACAGACTTCTTCCAGAAATAAAACTTAATCCCTTAATTACACTCTTTATTTCTTAATTTCCTCTCATAGTAACCTATGCAAATACAGACTTGGTTTCCAAAGAAAAAGGTTCATGTGTTCTTTCAGCATGCATACTCTACAGTCATCGGAAACATCAACAAAGGAAGGCGGGCATGAACTCTGTTTCCTTTTTTCTCAAATCACAGCTATAAATCTCAATCTTTTCCTTCTTATATGTATGAAAAGTTAATAATTGTTATTTAAATCCCTTTAGCTTGTTAATTTACATTTCAAAATGTTCTCCAGTTATATGTATTTATAAAACACTTTTCCATAACCTTTTTTTTTTTTTTTTTAGTTTTTGGAAAGAGGGACATTTTAGGAAGGAAGTGAGAATTCTGCAAAAGGAAGATCTCATGGAAAGCAACTCGAATAATGGCATTCTCAGATCTGAGAGAGTGAGGGTTAGCATCTTGTGAATTTGCTAAAGTCAATTTGATGGAATTGGTTTTTTTTCTTGAAAAAGTTCTATAAAAAGTACTCAATTCCACCCCCCTCCAAGTCAAAAGGAAGATAACTTTAAAAAGCCACTCAAAGCAATGGCAAAGGTACCAGGACATTTTCACAAGGGCACAGAACCCCATGGTTATACTGATCATCTTTCCAGGGTACATATTCAGTGATTACAGACCAGACTTCCTGGGTTCCCTCTATTGACCATCGAGACACCAGCTGATGTCCAGAGTTATGCCATTTCCACAGTGAGACACTGTAACTGGAAAGGAGCAAGGACGTCGAAGAAGTGAACCCAGCTTGCCAAGAGCTCTCAGGGCACTTCCTGATTACTTTCCTACCAAAGTAAGACAAGTTAACCCTGCTCACACCAGTCTCCAGGCCAGAGAATGTATAGTACTAACAGGACATTCTCGTCTAGTATCAATTTTGCATTGATATAAGAAAAAGAAGGAAAAAACCATTATCTAAATTTAATGTAACAGTAGATGGCAAAGGAAAAAAAGATCTAGTTAAACTAGTCTGTTTTTATCTTGCCACTGACTTTCACATGTAGCTGGAAAATTTTTGTGTGTGTGGAAAAGGATTAAGTAATACTCAGACTGAATTTTTGGTCCACTGGATACACCACCATAATAGGTTTCTTAGCATCAATAAAAAGATTCGAATGATTTTTCTTTCAGTCTGAGCATTAAATTAGAATCTTCTGTCTAGTCCACATCCATAGACCATTACTGTCAATTGACTTGTCTGAGTGAAAAGCAAGAGACAAAATCAATTCTAGTTCAGGCTGGAAGCCATCATAACTTCAGAAAACAAAACACAGACTGGACAAGTCATAAGGACTATATTCCCCTCAATCTTGAAACTGATTATATATTCTGAAGCTGAATATATTAAACTGAGAAAGCCTAGAAGGTAAAACACAACCTATCATTGATGTGGGTTTTGCATGTGATCAACTTTAATGGCTTGTTAATGTCATATGTGTGTGTGTATATATATATGTGCATATATATGTGTGTGTGTATATATGTGTACGTGTGTATGTGTATATATATGTATATATATGGCCTGAAAATCTATTCCAGAATAATAACTTTCATCTAGAAAAGAAGACAATGTAATATGGCTCAGCAAGCACCAGAGTGTGAATTAAAGAAGTAAATTTGCGCAGTCTTGTCTGAATGGGCTCGGACAGAGCACTTAATACACCCAAGACACCATTCCTTAATATATAATGTAGAGTGTGGAACCAGCTGAGTTCTTTGCCCCTTTCAGTGTCAACGTTCTCGGCTTCAAATTTAGATCTACAGTACAACTTCTAAAATACATTGGCCTATCGAGAGTCAACTTTATTGTTCTTTGAAACTTAAAATGTTTTTTTAAGAAGCCTTTAGAAAGAACCATTTTCTCACAACTACCCCAAAAAACTTGTATAACATGTTCAAGAATGCAATAACAATTATAAATTCAATAATGATTTATAACCTAAAAACAACTCCAACTCATAAAGATAGTTCTATCAGAGCTAGATTCTTCAGTTTCAGGGCAAGTAGATATTAAATGTCTTACATGTAATTTATGAATTGCACCTTAAATTTAAAACTGTCTTTTGCTTGTCTGATATACAGTGGCAACCGACAAGGTTAATTATCCAGCCCAGACAAATAACTTAGAACGTACTCACTGCTGGAGTCTAGGGGCATAAATACAACAGCATCTGTTTTCAATAAAAATGCATCCATCTAAATGAAACCTCAAGGTGGGGTGAATTGAGATTGAAGGAAAAAGTTTTCTCTTCTGATCCTGATGAGAGATGTAGCCCTGAGAATGCTGTTACACTACTGTCAGACATTACTATGTGTAAGTTACATGTACTCATCAAACAAACGAGAGTCCAATGCTGCCTACATATTTTCTAGATGCTCCCCTCTCACAAAGAAATTATGACCGTAACTGGAAGTCAGGCCTCATTTCAGCAAATAGCAGTAGCAGTAGTGGTGAATATAAACACATCCTCTCTATATATCTTTGCAGAAGTTCAATCTATAAACTAAATGCAAATATAAAAATTATCTCAAATTACTCTTCTGTTTGACTAATATTAAAAGCTTTTCATTTGATAGGCAATTATCATCCCCCAGAAAAGAAAATCATGAGCATGTACTAGGAGCATAAATATAAGGGTTGATTGATCAATCCTGCCTCCCCACACACAAAATCAAACATACCTTTGAACTCGAAAAACTTCGGAAGATATATTATTCTGAATGATATCTAATTACCAAATTTAAATTCATGTCTCTAGAACTATGCAAAAACATGTGCCTTGAACATTTTAAACCAAACGTTGGTTCAAAAATATTTCATGTTTTTAATACTTAATTTGATTCAGATGGACCTCTTGTTTTGGGTCTATAAAAGTAGAAAAAGCTGCAGGGTTTTTCTGGTCCAATAGCACAAAAGTATATTATTACTGTTAAAAATACTACATTTACACATTCACGGGGATAACAAAGACAGAAAGATTTAGGAATAATTTGCAAACAAGCTTGTTTCTAATGTTGAGTTTTGCCTGCCCCCACTACACCCCTCACAACAACTGCAAAGCGTAAGATTTCTTACCTTCACATTTTTGTGACACTTCATTAAATTTGTGTCCAGCAGGGCATTTACACTCAAAAGACCCAACAGTATTAATGCAATTTCCTCCCTGACAGAGCCCGGGGATGGCCTGGCATTCGTCCACATCTGTCAGATTGCAGAAGACAGAGAGAAAAAAAAAGCTCATATAAAATTCATTGCAGAATACAATGTGATAATTTGTCCACAATTATGTTACCATATTTATATCGGTGGTTATTTGTCCCTCACAATATTTGGAATATGACTAGGGAAACTATTTCTCACAATTGCATTATGTAAAACACATCGTTGGATTAATAATGTTCCATAAGAAGTCACAAATATTTTTTGTTTCCCCACCTTCCATGTTTCCTAATGTAGAGGAGAGTGTACTAACTTTTGTGGGTTTTATCACATATGCAGCAAAATAGAAAGATATGTTTAAAAGGCCATTATTCACGGCCTCGTTTTTATCTCCAGATTGGTAGTAATAATCAGAGTTATTCAAAAAATCTTGCAAATCAAAATGCAATACATTTCTACAATGAAACTATCTTTAAGAGTTGTACTGAATGATTTAGTTAAAACGGAATTTATTGAAGGTCACTCAGACTACACGAGACAGCTAATGTTTTTGCACAAATGAAGTGGAAACGTTCACTTCACATTCTGGAGAAGTGCCTTGCACAGTAAAAATTAAACAACTCAGAAAATTAGGCCAACAAGTGAGAGGGATCGCTAGATGAGCGTGCAGTTTCAGCTGCTGACTTACCTTGCTGGCAGAGTGGCTGCCAGAAGGCACCTTTGTAAAGGTCAGTGAGATCATGTCTCTCCCCAGCTCCACGTGCAAGTCCATACTACGTCCTAGGAAGTTCTACATGATTCCTCTGCTCTTTTACCCATTTTCCACCCTCCTATCTCTCCCACCACACTGGATTCCTCAAATATGCCACCTGCCACAGAGCTCTGTAATGGCTGCCCCTCTGCCTGGAATATTCTTCCTCCAGAGAGCTGCATGGCCCACGATGTCTCGTTCTCCAGGTCTCTGCCCCAATGCAACTTTAGCCACGAGCCCTTCCCTTGACAGTCCAACAGCAACACCTGGCTCCTGGCTCTAATCATCCTTCCTTCCCTGTTTATTTTTTTTCCACAGGACTAACCACCCACTGACCTCATACGTGTCTGTTTTGTTTAATAAATTGATTATCTTCAATATAAGCTTCCAGAAAGCAGGGACTTTGTCCATTTTCTTCACTGCTGTATAACCAGCACCTAAGGACTAACTTGGGTTCTTACGTGTAAGCCCAAATATTAACCTTCCAGGAGCAAAATTAATCATCTCATGCTCACTACATTCTGTTATAAAGGTTATAAAAGTACCTGTACATTCTCTCCATCTCTTTGTTCATAACAGAGAAAAGTCTGATTTAATAAAGAATCCCCAAGTAAACAGTCTAATGTATTCTTTTTGAAACCTGGAAGCCTAATGTGTTCTTTTGCTTCACTCTTCATTGAGTAAAGCAAAAAATGGATTGCTGTTTATAAGATCTCAACCTGTGTTCTTGAGAAAAGTTGGCATGCAGTAAAAGGGATATTAAAGAAACAACAATTTAGTTTATTATAAAAGTATCACGTACTGTTTTAAATGAAATGTCTTAACCCACAAATAAATGATTATATGTGGAAAATCATTAGATTATGTTTTCCAGCCAATTTCAGTTTTGTCTTAGACCAGAATTTTCCATTCTCTTGATATGTTGAATGTATTTTTAGAAATATTTTTGAAAATCAAGATTTTTACATATGGGCAGAACTAGCTGTCTTGTTGATCACGATTTTTGGCCAACAGAAAATATAGACAAGGCAATTCTCCACTGGCTGTATACAGCCCCTCACGTCTGACCCAATGACTGGAAACACCAGCAAGGAGTGAGAGCCACAACCTGGTGGCAGAATCTCTTAGAAACAACAACAGCAACCACCACCACCACCACCGAAGACGAAGAATTTCACTCTCAAACTGGCAATATAACTGCCATTGCGATTCAATGGGTTTTCAAAACTCTTCTTATAAAAAAGCCTTTTTTTTTTTTCTTGGACGTTGAATAGCAGAGTTAGGAAGAAACAGGAAGCAAATGCTGGAAAGATCCAGATTTATGAAACAAATAGTAAAGCTAAAGAGAAGGCAGTTCATTCTCCCCACCCCCCTCACCAGTTCCATTAGCACCCTAACTTCTGACAATGGCTCATTGATGGGCAGCTGAGGCACTTAAAAGTCTAGCTCTCTGGTCACTGTCAATGAGTTCATGGGTATTAACTAACTTTGTAATCCCAAGACCAACAAATTCTTCAAAACTCACTGGGACTTTCTAAAAATGAGAAAAATAAGAAGGCATCAATAAAAACCTAAACTTTTAATTTTATAAAATACTACAATCCATCCCTTGATAATTCTAGAGTTTCAAGGTGACTTATTTCTTCTCCTGACATTCAGAGGAATACATTTAAGGGCATCCAAAGGAGCTGTATGTTGTACACGGGAGCTGGAGGCCAGGAATGACAATATCGGAAGTGGAATTTATTGAAGTGGAATGTAATGGAGACCCACAAAACTGTGTGACTAAGCTCAAGTTCTGTTTTATTGCATATTACCCTTAGAATTAATATATAAAACAAAGCCAAAGCATTATCTATTTGTCTCAGAAAAGCATATCCTGAATTTTCTGAAAATATTGCAACTTGCTATAAAAAGTCCTGAGGCAGTCTAAAGGAAACAGATAGAGCCTGAGAGTTTTCAATCCCATCAGTTTAGCGTGGAGCTGCCTCTGTTCACTTCCTCCTGTTTCCTGCCAGACATCCAGACAATAAAAGAATTTGTACAGCTGGAAGAACAGGAGTAAAAGCCAAAAACAGAGTAAGGGCTTCTACAGGAGGCAGGAGAAGCAGCTAGCAGGCGACATCTGGGGATATTTAAAACTGTGAAACAAATCCTAATTTATTTCGGACTTGTAAAAAAATGCACAATGTAGCATGCAAAATGTCGAGAGAAAGAGTTTTCTTTAGGTCAATTAAGCACAACCCATGAGAGAGAGGAACTCTAACAGTTTCAAATGAGGGGAAAAAATTAAGGAAAACATAAACTACCTTGTTCACAAACCTTGCTTTGTGTTTCTAGACAGCATTGCCATAATGCACAGCATTGCTGTAAACAGAATCACACCACCCCTGGAGTCAGAGGTACATGCAAACACCTCTGGGGTCAGAAAGGGGGAATGGTTGGCAAGAAAACATCCAGTAAGACTTCAGCTGCTCTCTCGAGAGCCACGTTCCTAATGCCTTAGTTGGATATCATGCAGTCAGCGAAATTGTGAAGTTATGTAGCTGACACTACTTTTCCATTCTCTTCAACTTCATTGGAGAAGGGCTCTCCAGAGCAAATAAGATTAATCCATTAATAATTCCATCAGCCCGGGGTTTACCTTGACAAGCTCCCGTGCGGATATTTGGAATGAAGCCACGGCGGCAGGGGTGAGGCTGGGCAGGACACATCTCACAGGGGTGGCCCCAGGCTCGGCCGACTGTGGCACAGCAGAGCGTTTTTGTGCAGACAATCCCGCTGAGTTGTCCCTGGCACATCTGGTTGCTGATCACAGTAAAACATGGGCCTGTCCTGTAATCTGAAAATAAAGAATAAAAACCTGATGAAAATCCAGAAAAGCAGGAACCATCATGCAGAGGAACAGCTGCGCTCCATCTTGCTTGACTCCGAATTGAGAAATGAGTTTCAGGGACAGAATGATGCATCACTGCCTCTGTGTAAGGCCTCGGATAGACCATTCTACTTCTGAACTCGATTTCCTAACCTACAAAATAGGGATGAAAATATCAGTTCTTACCCACTTTGAAAACGGCGTTGTGAGCATCAGATGAGCTAATGGAAAACTCTTTACAACTGTGAATTGCTGTACAAATGTAACATGGTAATATTATTATCCACTCATTACTTAAGAAAACATATTGGTGCCTGCACTGAATCAGCTCCGATGCCTGATACAGATGCTTCAGTGACTAAAAGAGGCCAAATCCCTGCCCTCACAGAGCTTCCAGTCTATTGTTATTTAGGGCTGAGAAAGCAAAGAATTTTGAAGCTTGCAGTGAGGCAAGTCATGGCACCTTCTTCCTGGAAGTTCCTTCAACAAAAGAAACGGTTATCTGTTTCTTTTGAGTTGGGGTCATCTTGTTTCAAATACAAAACAAGCAAACTAACAGATGAGGATTTAAAATTTTGCTCATGCAAAACACATTAGGTATTTAACATAAACGGTGAGGACACTCGTCTGAAATAATTGTAACCTCTAGGCAAAAGGACCATCTTAAAGCAAAACAGGGATAAGCTAAGACCATAAGAGAATTTGCAGTCAGAGCAGTCTACCACCAGTTATAAGATCTGCCTCTTTTCTTTCTTTCTTTCTTTCTCTTTTCCTACAGAGAGACAGCCAACAACAAACAAGAAAGATAAAGACGTGGTGAGCACAGAGGACCAAAGCCAGGTTGTCCTCACAGGTTGTCCCCTTGTGAGAGAAATCAGGGCCATAATACCCATTTCTGTGGTTCTACAATGACCTTGACAGACAAGCGAGGCTGGGCTGGGGTGGGACTCATGGGCTTCTATCCACTACCCAACATTTGCATGCTTCCAGGTCATTTTCAGAAGTGTTTAAGTGGAGTGATTCCTGTGAGTCTAAAAATGGACTCAATGACCCCAGTAAGTTCCTTTCACCTGTGAATGCAACCGTTTTATGAAAATCACTGGCTGTGCTAATGAAACTACTGGGATGCTTTCATTATTTTCTTCTTTCTTTAAGTAACTCATAGGACACAGCAGATAGGCTATTTACTAAGGAAAAAAGGACAACTTTTCATTACAATACCAACAAGAGTGAACATTCTGGATCGTAACAATGTTTTGGCAATAGCTGAATTGTATCTGCTGGCATCCCTCTATCCTGTGTATTCTCTCTTGCTTTCTTCTTCTTGCATCTCCACCCCAACCCCTCCCTTGGAATTTCAACTCCATCTGCTCCCCATCACTACATGCTCTTCCTCCCTCTCCTCTGCTATCTGCAGTGAACCACCTCTGTTCAATGGTGTTGCAGAAACAGCACTGCTCTGACGCCCATGCTGTAAGATCAACCTTCTGAAGGATTCCAAAAACAAAATTCCATGCCAGTCATATATATAAAGAAGACTACCATATCCAAGCTATGGCAGCACTGGAGAGATAGACAGGATGGTCCAAACGCCGAGTCCCCAGCTCCCCAGCTCCCTCCCTCCATACCAGTGTTATGTCCCACTCACAGGATGCAAGATAATTTTAGATTTTAGTAGGCATATATTAATTTTAATGTGTAATATGAAACAGCATAAATATATCAGACTCATGATTTCACAGTTATGTCTGCTATGAGGATGATGAATTGAAAAACCTTTTAATTCAATTTTGAAAAAAATATTAAATACTAGTACAGGTGATATGCAAACAGGCCAAAAATTGTGTGGGTGACATCTACATGCAACCAGACTCACCGTTCCAAAAGACAAGCCTGAGACCTTTGTGTTCCTCTTCTCTGCATGACCTGGCCCCACCCACCTTTCCAGCCCTTTCTCCTGACACTTTGTTTATCATTTGTCTTTTTTTTTACTTTGTTTATGCATTTATTACTCTACTTTTTTTTTAGTTTTATGTACTCAAGCTCTAGGTATACTTTAATATTTTACATTGTATGCCGTATTTATTCAAAACCTGCTATCTTCTTCCAGAGATACTGAATTCAAACAAAAATATAAACAAATATTAAATACTGAGCTGTTGAATAAATCTCAGTCCTCATTTCATTCTTTCGATGAAAAAAAGTCACTCAGCACTGCAGTAATTTGTAACAAAATCTCTTTAAAATGCAGTGGACATTTTAAAACTGTGTGGACAAAGTGATATACGTGATATACCAGAGTCATCTTTATTTTTTTGGTTCAATTCTCCCAAATAATACCTATAGGGATTTAATAAATATATCTTTGCTATTTGGTCTTTCTTTTCTATTTCAATATTTTATTATGTATTTTAATTCAAAATTAAGCATTTACTTATACAATTGAGAAAAGGCAGTAGCATATAAATGAAGGTAATTACACCCAAAGAAACCCTTGATAACATATTGATTATATTATGGTACATAAGATTTTGTGTGTATGCATGTGTGTGTTTTATTTTTTAATCATAAAATAAGGATTATACTAAAAATATACTTTTGAATCTTGCTGGATTTTCTTCACTTAACATTGCCAAAGCTTTTCCCCATGTAATAAACACTATTCCACAATATGATTTTAATTGCTGCATAATTTTCCATCAAGTTATAACAGAATGTATTTAGTCATTTTCTTACTGTCTATCATTTAAATTGCCTCTAACTCTTCATTATTACACATAGCATTCAGTGTACATTACAATGAATCCTTTTCAGGATAAAAACAGCCATCAAGATTTTTATGACTATATATATCCTACATCTGAGACTAGAAAGATCACAGCAGTATAATCTTTTATCAAAAAAAAAAAAAAAAAAAAACTTTCTATGTTAGGTAACAAGAAAGAGAATTTAGGCTTGTTTCTTTCTGTTAATTTACTGAGACAAGTGCAAATGCTTTAATCAAACAGATTCATGTTAGCTTGCCATATTCAATCCTTCTTAAAAAGCATAATGCAACATGAATTTTAATTTATAATCCTCTCTTCAACACTGCTGGGATTTGTTTTTCCACCTCCTCTTGCCAACATGCTCTATGGAATTATCTTATATATGAGGATTGCCAAGGTTCAGGATAGATACAAATATGGTGTTTTGTGAGTGACACCAGCAAAATCCAGGCACTCTACAAAATGCTAACACAAATCTGATTCAGTTCTGTCTGACACTGATTCATAACTTCAGATGTGAATTCCTCATTAGAAGATCTTCATTAAAAAAAAAAACAAAAAACCTTAAGACTTTTCCAGGGTCAATAACTTATTATTCTTATTTCAATACGAAATACATAGAATCGAGATGGTAGCTGTTAATTCTGACAACATATATTAGGTATTCCAACAGTTCACAGGGATCCAATTTATTAAGTATACTATATATTTGGCGAATAAGTATGTAGAATAGAATCTATGGACTTAGCACATTTCTGTGCTAGATACTTATCACTATTGACAAAGTTATTTTGGAAACAAATTAGAACTGGCTTATTTGACAGTACAGATTAGCAAGTGGATATGAATGTATTTGTAGATCCATATTTTAAACAAAAATTGCTGATTGCAGAGGGAGAGGCATAATCTGGATGAAATAAAATTGGATCTAAAAATGTCTTGGAAGGTAAATGCTGTATTAACATGGTTTTCAAATGTCATTCCGATTTGGCGGCATGTGCTTTTCGTCCTGTACTTCATTTAGATTGCCAAGGTTATGCCGTTTTTAGTCCAATACTCCAACCGCAGAAAGAAATCTGCCCACACTCCCAATTCCTTACTAATAATCCAATTATTTACAATTATTCCCATAGCACTTACATGATATTAAGCTAAATTTACATACTCTTTTTTTTTTTTTTTTCAGCTAGTCTCAGCATTAGACAGGGAGTGTGCTTAACTCAAAGCTTGTGTAATGTCTGACTCATTCCTGGCTTCATTGTAAATCATTATTCCTAATGCAACTAAAATATAGTATTAGAAATGCTTTCTATTTGCAAATTGCTCTACAATCACTTCCTTATAAGACCTTCATGAACTAGGGCAACAGGCCAAGTCATTCCAAAATTAAAGTGCGATTCTAATTGTTTTTAACTGGCTTACTCCAGTGTGGCTGCTTCATGGGAAATTCTGCATCTCCATGTTCCCATTCTGAGTGGTTAGCTCAAGGATTGCTCTCCAGTCCCGTTAGATTTGGCCTCAAGGCTTGGGCTCTGACCAACATGTGTCTGCAGCCTCTGATCCTCAGCTCATGCCCAGCTCTGCAGCTCAGAATACTGTGGTCTACAGCATTATTTCACTTTCATTTGTAATCAGACTTCACCCTGAAGCAAATGCATCATTTACAGGGAAAGAATATTCTGTGGTACAATGAATTCTTGTCCCTCCTGCCCAGTCACTAAACCACAAACTGCAGGGAAGGCACAAGGATGTAATTTTGGGCACTAGGCTCCAATTATTTTAAATCCTTCTTTTCATAAAAATGACAAACAAAAGAATGAGATATCAATTTATCCATGACATAGAGGGTCACAGCACACTTATTTCTCCCAGGTAGGTTGGCCTGGGAAACATTAGGCTCCTAATGTGTGGAATTTCAATACAACTTTCTGAGGAAGGAGTTCAGAGAACTTTCAGTCTAAGGAAAATTAAAGTTAAGAAGTTCCATTATCATAATCAGCCTGCTAAATGCTGTTACTTCTTCTTACTCCAATCATTCTTAACCTTAGGACATAACAGAATCACTTGGGGGAGCTTTTGCAAAATGCCGATGCCTGGGTCCTACCCTGTCCTCCTCTCCCAGTTTTCCCCATGGAACCCTATTTAGTAGATGTGGCACAGGGCCCAGGCATACACGTCTTGCAAAAGCTCCCCAAGATGATGTTTGCCCTCTAAGACTCTAAGTTGTGTGTGTGTGTGTGTGTGTGTGTATTTTCTCTCTCTCTCTCTTTTCCTTTAATGAAGAGTGCTCATGTTCCATGATTAATTGGAGATGTCTGCAAGATAACAACTACTTATCTGAAAGTCTAACCTTAGAAACATCAGACAGCCCATAAACTGGGATCACTGCCACTCAACATAACCTAGTATTTCTCAACAAGGACTGACATCCTAATCATGGCAAAATACTATTCATTTCCACAGTGCTGCACTGATTATGAGGCACTTTATTACATTCTTTACTAATTATATTATAGTTAATTATACGAACTACCTGCTCATCAAAGCAAACAACAAAGTCAAAATTTAGGAAGGCTGATCATCCACTACTGCAGTGTCCTAATAGTTAATAGAATTCCCATTTCCAGTCTCTTTCCTTCTAGTTTTACAAAGCACACTGATATACATGATCTCATGCTGCTGTCAGGAACTCCCACACCCAGCCCCTGCCCACTGCTGCAGCTTGTATCTGAGTGGAATTCCGGGGGGATTCTCCAATTGGGGCCCGAATACAAGGCCTATTTAGCATCAGTAACACCAAAAGTCAACTCTTAATTTATTCCAGAATTGCACTATCAGAGAGACCATTTGAAATTCTTCCGAGACTCCTGATTTTATAAAATATAAAGTAGTGCACAATATCTATCAAGTTTCTTGTCAAAAATAGTCAAGGCTTAATCTAATCAAACTTCCACACCAAACTTCTAGCTGAAAGGGAATATAGGGATAGAGGAACAAGGTAAATTGCACCACAAGGAAACAACCAGAAAGCTCAGAAAATGTGATATTTTCTAAGGCAATTGTTCAAAACTTTTCCAAAAGCAAATGACTTTCTCTTCACCAAAAGAAGTACAGAGATTATTTTAGATTAAAAATCATAATAATCAAAACTCAACTGGATACTGTTTCTAAAAGAGAAAATTTCAGAAATCTTATGTGGACTACATATTACATGACATTGCAGAGTTGTTGTTTTTCTAGGTGTGATAATGGTATTGTGGTTATATGCAAGAATGTCCTTAGTGCTTAGAGGTGACGTGTCATGATGTATGCAACTTAACTTTCAAATAAGTCAGCAACGTAAATAATAACAAATCCATATTTCAATATATATCTTGTATATTCTATATACATATATACATACAGATGTGTACATACACATAGAAAGCTATCATGTGTATAAAAGTGGGAACAGTTATTCAATGTAAGTGGAAAGTATATGTGTATACTTTATGTTATTCCTTCAACTTTAATGTAAGTTTGAAATTTTTTATAATAAAATTTCAGGGGAAAGAAACTCCTTTTGCATCTACTTTTACTATGCAATGTTGCTTCTCTCATCTTATTCAAGCTACGTGGCATTTTTAAAACGATGCAATAAGGTTTGAATATACTTTCCAATTCATGCATTTATATAAAATACTGCACACAAGATTACCTATTTAACATGGTTTATACAGTGTTATTAAAAGAATACAACCTTTTGGCAAAATTTACTAAAGTATATTACGCAAAATTGTTTATGAAACTATATCTGAGGTATGGCTTAATTGTTACTAAATGTTTTTAAAAAGCGCTTTAGAAATAAACCATACAGAAAAAAACAAAACTATTTCTACATTAGTATTTTCCCTGATTTTAATTTCTTTATTCCATAAGTGAAAAGTATTACCACTATGACTTAAATGTAAATATCACTCAAAACTGCAGAAACAAGGTGATTTGTTGTACACCTTTTAATCTAACATGCAGACTAAGCAATTCATCAAAATCCAGGCCATAGTTCTGTGGGACCCAATTACGTGTGGCAGCAATTCAACTACAGCAAATTGTTACCACATTTTATTCTGTTCCATGATGAAGAAAGCAGTAAGAAATCTTGTTCAGAGTAAGAGGGTATCTCATTTTGAAATAATCATTTACCTGATATTATTTGTTCCTTTACTATAAATCCTGCAAGTTATTACTGACTTTCATCTTCCTGCAAAGTTATCTCTACTTTTACTAGAAAAAAAAAAAGACTGGGGGAATCGGTAAAGTCAAATCATGGTTTGGGTGACATATTTACCATCAAGATAATAAAATCATAGAGAACGCTTTCATTCTTAATGGTCTGCAAATTCCACTTTAAAGAACCAGTTGGCTCTGATTTATTCCCTTTTAAAACGGCTTGTATGAAATGCCACGTTAAACCAAATACTGCCGTTTGACCACAGAGCATCAGCTATTAAACAGCAAGACAAAAACAATAATATTATATAACAATTTATTTGTTCTTTTATATTTTTTCAAAGCCATGAAGCATAACATGTTCTCTCCAATCCAAAAACAAGATTAATAGCCCAAGAGGAAAAGGCCTTAAGATTAAATACAAAAATTGTCAGGGGCAACATATTCTTAAATTAACCTGTATATCATAAAAGTACCTTGTAATATTGTTTATTTTCCAAAATAAGTTCCACAAAAGATGAATTAAGTTCATGAAGAATCCTAATAGAATGTTTTATCATTAAATTATTATTAGAAATGAGATTTTCAGTAGCAGGTCAATTTCAACACTGAACATTGTGCATATGGAGGGTAAAGGCCTATGTTTGTAAAGAGACAATAAAAATAAATTGATTTAAAATATCAATAAATTGCAGTACACTAATAGGAGGTACCCAGAGCAGTCAAATTCATAGACAGCAGTGCAATGATAGTTGCCAGGGATTTAGGGGAGGGAGGAATGGCGAGTTTTAGTTTGGGAACATGAAAAGGTTTTGGAGATGGATGGGGGTGACAGGTGCAAAACAATGTGAATGTGCTTAATGCCACCAAACTGTACACATAGAAATGGTTAAAATGGTAAATTTTATCTTATGTATATTTTAATACAATAAAAAGAAATTTCTAGCCGACACGGTGGCTCATGCCTATAATCCCAGCACTTTGGGAGGCCGAGGCAGGTGTATTGCTTGAGCCCAGGAGTTCAAGACCCGCCTGGGCAATATGGCAAAACCTCATCTTTACAAAAAATACAAAAAAATGTAGCTAGGTGTGGTGGTGGGCGCCTGTACTACCAGCTACTCAGGAGGCTGAGGCGTGAGGATCGTTTACTGTAGTGAGCCGTGATCACACCACTGCTCTCAAGCCTGGGCAACAAAGTTGACACCTATATCAAAAAAAAAAAAAAAAAAAAAAAAGAAAGAAAGAAAGAACAAGAAATTCTACAACACAAAATTAAATTAAACACTTTGACTTCAATGTTTTACAGTTGTAAAGGCCTACACTTCACAACTGTAAAATAGAATTGTAGGTTTCCTTATGCATTTGACAAATATTATTGAGCCACTACCCCATATCAGTGAGTAGCACAGCATAAAAACCTCTGTTCACATGGAGTTTGCAATCTTGTGGAGGAGGCAGTGAATAAATAGATCAATATGTTATAATAATTTCAGATTTGAGGTTGACATTTAGTTACAAATGAAACGAGCATGCTGCTGTCATAGAGAACAATTGGGTACACCTACCTTGGTAAAAGTTATCAGAAAAGACTTCTTTGAGGAGGTGACATTTAAGCTGAGGCCTAAGGGATGAGCACAAGCCAGATGTGCAACATCTAAGTGCTTTCAAAGTATAGGAGACAGCAAGAACAGTGGCTCTGGGCTGGCAGAGAGACTGGCTTCTCTAGGATTAAAAGAAAGCCGCTGTGACCAGAACTTTGAGCGCCAAGGGGAAGGGGCATGCCATGAGGTTGGATCCTTTAGCAGGGGCTGGATTACGCAGAACATCTCAGAATATGATGAGGAGTCTGGATCTGGCTCAAAGCTCAATAAAAAGCCACTGAAAACACGTGTTATTTGAGAAGTGTGCTCCTTTAAGGGCTCAGGAGTGGAAATGGAAAGGCTTTCAGGGAGGCTACTGAAGGATGTGAGGGGAAAGTTGGCGAGGGCTTGGCAAGGGTGGTGGCATAGAAAGGGTGGAAGGCCAGCAGGAAGGGGATGCCCTTGGGCCAAAGAACCAACAGCACGTGTGGATGGATCGGAAGGGAGGCGTGAGGGAAACAGAAAGGCTCCCGGGCTTCTGGCTTCCATCACTGAATAAATGGTCATTTGCTGAAATGCGGAAACTAGGTAAGATTAGGCTGTAAATACTAATAATCTATTAACAAGTTCTTCCCATTTTCACAATAAGGTACCTGGTGCAGAACAGGTGACTTGAATTAATGAGGCTGTCCATGAATAAAATGATATTATCTGTAAATCTTAATGCTAACAAAACAAACAAAAATAAAACCTGTGTATAATGTAATTATACCCTGACTTGTGTGTTTTTGCTTTTTTATAAATTTCTTTTCCTCCCCTTCCTTTTTGTGAGCAAGCATTTACTCCTATCATATTCAGATACTTATGTATAAACATTACGGTTGAGATTCTTACTTCAAACACATTTGGTGAATTTTCACAGAAAACCAAGTATGAAGTACCCATGGCCCAGACCAACAATATGTGATGGAATCCTGGCGTGGTGGGTGGGATTTCCTCCAGAGGAACTCCACTGCCCCTTTCATAAATGACAGGGCATGGGAATCCAAGACCACTAGCATTAGCTGCCAGCCCTGAGTTCATTCTACAGGAAATGGAGACACACCACATTCACATTCCATGATAGCATCAATTCTGAGAGATCTGGTGGAAAACTTAAAGCAGGGACAAAAGTTCAGCCATTATTAACCACAGCTGAGAAATGCCTCTTATAAATATGAACTTTCTGTAATATCAAGACAGATAAACGGCAGGGAGATGGTTTTGATACATTGGTTGGCAAATGTTATTTCTAGAATTGGCTTTTTATCAAATATCCATGTGCTACTAGATATGTGGTATATAGGTTGTTTGTATATCTTCTCTCCTACACACACACACACACACACACACACAGTCACAGAAGCATACTAACACACTATCAAGGTGGCCCTCCTCTTCTCAGAACTTTTCTTTGGAAGAAAATGTCTGATGAATGAAAAATTCCTGAGACCGTTTCCAGCTCAGAGTCTGGCGCTGAACTCAGCTGAAGAAAGACAAGTTGGAAGAAAGTACAAGCATTACTCAGAACACGTGAGTGAACCGTGCAAAAGACAGGCATGGGAGCTGAGGGGGTGGGAGAGGCAGCAGCACCAAAACCCAATTATGTAGATTTAATTCATCAACAAAAGAAGATTCCTGACAAAAATCATTACGTGCTCAGATATCAAATACAACAGATGATTCATATTCTTAGACACCAAAGACTAAGGCGGCTGACCCTAGAATTGGGTTTTCACTGTTACTTTATGGTCGTTATTTTTCAGACCTGCTAAGTGGAGTGAGGACACGTCACTAATGGGACAATCATGGGGCCTCTTGGCAGCTCCACTGGAAACATACAGATTTTGATGTTCTGGGCCACCGGTGAGTGACAATTGTTTTATGGAACAGGCTAGCAGTTATGCAAATATTCATCCTGCTTTTTGGAATTAACAGTTATTTCGCAGACACCCCAGGTACACATGATGTGAAGAGTTAAATCTTAATACTATCCTATAGGCAGATAGGCCACTCCAGTTCTAGCTAAGTGTTGCCCAGTGGAGTCAGTGGGAGAATGGTATATGCCTTAGAAACTTCCATTCTACAAAACTAGAAAAAAGATTTAAAGTTGCTCCTGAGACTATAAGGTCTACAACTATTAAATCGTGTACTGTCTGAACACTGACAGGACACTGTGTTACTCTGTTCCCTCTTACCACTTACTAGAGATTTACATCAGCTTGGCCAGACGCTGGGGTTTCATGTAAGGCAGCTAGTTAGATACGTGCGGAAAGTGTATATGGTTAGAAAATAATAAGAGACAGCATTAAAGTGGTTTAAAATGCCCCAAGAGGGAAGCCAAACACCACAATTTTCTCCAACTGTGGAAGAAAAAACAACTTGAGCCAGATTTTAGCTCTCTGGATGTATTAACAGGTCTATGTTTTATTCCCTTGGATATTTACGAAGCATGTTAACAATAATTAAAACGGAATTTTCCAAACCTTTAAGGGTAAAAGTTAGGAATAGAATATCAATGACCTTGGAAAGTGTTATAATTTAATATACATCATATTCACCATCCTGGGATTTCACTACTGATATTCAAAATTCACAACTCACGCACGGAGCAAGCGTTCTTAGGAACTATGCTCATGCAAATGCCTTCTATTCAAATGTATTTTCAACTTTCTGCAGTAGTTGTACAGCTAAAAGTTAGTGCTGCTGGTCTATGGGCATTCAGATTTCTCTAGTCAGGAGTTCTTAACTTGAAGACCACAATCGGGACTCGGTAGGTCTAAAGGTGCCCCGAAACTATACATAAATCACATGTACAAGTTTGATGAATCTGAACACAGTTAAGTGAGCAATCACATATTCTCTTCCAGAAATCTGGAATTGGGATTGAGGAGCACTGGTGTTCACCTCTGCAGCTGGCTAGACCTCAGATGACTTACCTTGGGAGCAGCGAGGCGGCATGTACATGACGCACAGAGCAGTCCAAGAGTTGGAGACAGCATTTGGTTTTTGCTTCCAGCCCTGGGTAAAGCCCTGCTACAGTACCTGCCCTTGGGTTTCTTATAACCTGGGATATCCCAGGTTCCTTAAAGCAAATCCCCCCTTCTGCTTCAGCTAGTTCCATTACTTGCAACCAATGCACTTGGAGCCAATACAGTGCATTCATTTATACTTTTTGGAAGAAGAACGTGTTCTTGCATCAAATTCTTAAAAGTGTCCATGGCTCAAATAACCCCCTGCACTATTTAAAAAGAAGTAACTAATAAGAATTTGGCATTACTTAGATGATTTACTCTGATTTACTGAGTTTTATATGTTCATTCTCAAAGAAAAGCAAAAACAAAACAAACAAACAAACAAAAAACTCTCCTAGTTAGTGACACAAACACAGACAAAAATCTACTCCAGCCACAGAGTAGCAAGCGTTCTTAGGAACTATTTCTCTATGGAGCCACAGAGAAACATAAACCTGCGTGAAAGTCATCACTGCCCTCTATAAATTGATAGCTAATTTTTAGTAACACATACTGTCCTGGTTAACTTTCCCCAGATGGCAGCAGGCATTTGTGGATGATGTTACCTCGCCCATTTAGGCAGAACCCAGTGCAGGGCTAGAAGCGAAAGACAATATGCCTAAAAGGGAGGAGGCCTGCACGCCAGTCTCAGCTCAGCAACCAATTTGCTGTGCGTCTCGAGTTAGACACGTCACTCTCTGATGGCATTCAAGTGGTCAAATCATGAACCATTCAGACGCCCTCGTGGCCTTTCCGCTGGCCTGAGCCAGGATGGCTGCAGCCAGGCCGAGAAGAGAAGGGTGTTTCCATGGTGCAGGAAGGCCAGAGCGTGTAGAAAGATGTCTGACAGAAGCTTGTTTTGCCATTAGACTTGCTTCCCCCACATTTCTTATTTTGGGAAACGGCATCACCACAGCCCACATCACAGGGCCACAGACTCAGGGCAGCGGGGATCACAGAGTATCCCTCACATCCCTCAATCACCCGCAAACCTTGTCAAATTTACCACCTCAACGGCTTCTTTATTGACCCTCCTTTGAAATCCAGTTGCCACTGCTTTACCCTGCTAGAGTGAACCTACCGTCAGTTAGACCCCAACATGCTCTGTGAAATGCTCCCTACTTGGCTCCCTCTGGCCTCTTCCCTAAATGCCTTCCCCCTCCATTGACACTGAGTGAACTGCAGTTCCTCAACGCACGGTTTGCTGTTTCTCCTCCACATGTCTTTGCAAATGCCATCTCCTCTACCTGGAATGCCTTTCTTCTCCCTATCTTTCTCCCAAATTTCTCCACTTGGAAGTCTCCCCTGACGACTTACTCCTTCCCTCCTCTGTGGCACTAACCAAACTCCATGGTAAACTCTGACTTATATGATTGTCTTTCACCAGACTGTGAGCCTTAAGGACATATATTTTGTCTCTTTAAACTTTGCATCTCCATGGCCTAGAATATCCCCATGGGCCCATAACAAGCACTCAAGTATTTATGAATGAATAAATGAAGGAGGATGTACAATGACCTATCTTTAAGTCAGTCTAAATCCTTAGTCTTTTGAACTATTCATTTCCTTTGCTCAAGATATAATTAACTACTTATAATTCCATGAATCCATCACGCTTGATTTGAATTCTGGAATGCTGATTATCAATGTGACAGTGAACAAAGCTATCCTTTTGAGTCAATTTTCTCTGTTTCCCAGGGTTGTATGAGTAGTAAACAAATATATAAAATACCTACCATAGTCCCTGGTTCTTCTATTTTTCCTCTCCTCCCACACATACCATGGGTACACATAACCAATATATCCTGCTATTCTTAAAAATAAATGACATAAATGACCCACAATACACAGGACACACCTAATAATCCATTCTGAAGAGCTAAGAGATTTGTTCTAAGTTATCTCTACTCTCTTGCTTGGCCTTCTGCTATAAACAATAGTTGAAATTTGCAATATAGAGCAAAGATAAAGGTGACATGCAGATCAAGTCCAAGCCTGGATTCATGAAGACCTTGTTCTTTTTTCTTTTTTTAACTTTTAGTTTAAGTTCAGGGGTACAAGTGCAGATTTGTTACATAGGTACACTTGTGTCATAGGGGTTTGTTGTGCAGATTATTTCATCACCCAAGTATTAAGCCTAGTTCCCATTAGTTGTTTTCCCTAATCCTCTCCCTTCTCCCACCCTCCGCCCTCCAAAAGGCACCAGTCTGTGCTGTTCTCCTCTATGCGTCCATGTGTTCTCATCATTTAGTTTCCACTTATAAGTGAGAATATGTAGTATTTGGTTTCCGTTGCTGTGTTAGTTTGCTACGGACAGTGGCTTCCAGCTCCATCCATGTCCTTGCAAAGGACATAATCTTGTTCCTTTTTATGGCTGAATAGTATTCCATGGTGTATATGTACCACATTTTCTTTTTCTGGTCTCACTGATGGACAGTTAGGTTGATTTCATTTCTTTGCTATTGTGAATAGTGCTGCAATGAGCATACACGTGCATGTGTCTTTATAACAGAATGATTTATATTCCTTTGGGTATATACCCAGTAGTGGTATTGCTGGGTCAAACGGTATTTCTGTCATTAGGTCTTTGAGGAATCACCACACTGTCTTCCACAATGGTTGAACTACTTACACTACCAACAACAGTGTATAAGTTTTTTTCTCCACAACCTCAGCAGCATCTGTTATTTTTTTACTTTTTAATAGTAGCCATTCTGACTGGTGTTAGATGGTATCTCATTGTGGTTTTGTAGAGCACAAAGAAAGAAGAACCTCAGTTCTCAATGACTTTTTTTTGTTTTGTTTTGTTTTTGAGACAGGGTCTCACTCTGTCGCCCAAGCTAGAGTGCAGTGGTGGGATCACAGCTCACTATATCCTCAACCTCCAGGGTTCAAGCAATCCTCCCACCTCAGCCTCTCAAATAGGTGAGACTACAGGCACATGTCACCATGACTGGCTATTTTTTTTAATTTTTTGTTGAGATGGGGTCTCCCTATGTTGCCCAGGCTGGTCTTGAAGTCCTGGGCTCAAGCGATCCTCCCACCTCGGCCTCCCAACGTGCAGGGATTACAGACATGAGCCATTGGACTGGCCTGATGACATTTTTGAGCAGTGGAATCACCATTAGCTACCATATACCTCCAAATTCATTCCTGACATAAGAAAAATTAACCCCTATTTTTTTAAGCCACTGGGGTTGGGTTTTGTATCATTTGCATCCAAACTCATTTCTAACTGAGACACCAAGTCCACAAATTGTGTTGTCATTTGACATATATATGAGTGAATAATCCAAGCATAATATATTACATTTCTGGAATTTTTATGTAGCATGTATTTTAAAAATTAAGAGCAAAAAGATTGAGCAAAGTAGGTCAAGTGCATAAACAAATTTTACCCAAATGCAAATGAGAATTCCAGATATTCCTTCCTAAGCTCATATTCCCCAAATCAACTTAATTTTCCTTCCTCGAAACCTAGTAAGACATCTAATGTTGGGATATGACTCGACTCTGATAATCTCTGTGAATCCACTGTTCTCTGATATACACATATTTTTCCAGTTAAATCAAAGAAATGGTCATATGCATTATTACCATCATAAGAGTTACTGCCAGTTCTCATTTTTGTAAAAGACATTCGATTTTTTAAATAAGCTCACTAATATCTGTTAGATGATCCTCTTTCTCTATTCTATTTTTTAAGTAATTGAGATATTTTGAATGTTATATGCCCTATATACTACTCTCAATTGAAAGTAAAGACCACCATCCCCTCACCTCAGTTCCCAAACGTTACATATTTGATTGGTTACCATAACAATCATAAAAATATAAACAGAGTGGACACATGGAAATAATGGAATTCTGGAGTTACTCCCAAACAGTGGCCAATTTCAAACAATACATCAATAAGAATGGATTGAAAAGAAAGAAAATAACTATGTAAATGCATAGGTAGGTTCCCAGGAGACACTGAAAGGTAAGTATTGCATTCACAGTGACATTATTCAACCTTTAAATAGGGTAACGGTATTGACACTTTATGCAAACACAGATGGCTTATGAAACAATAAAAATGAAGTCGCAGCTTTATAGTCTATTGTTTTGGCTCAGGGAAGGGGAGAAACAAGGGTAGTCAATGAACTTATATAATACTTCTTACTCTTTTCCCTCTACTCTGTGAGTGTGAGAGGAGCCATTTTTTTTT